>NC_089268.1:8083002-8396300 GCF_963930625.1 Muntiacus reevesi
TGCTTAGAAGTTAAATAAGCAAGGTGACAATATACAGCCTTGATGTATTCCTTTCCCAACTTTAAATCAGTCTGTTGTTCCATGTCCAATTCTAACTGTTGCTTCTTCACTTGTATACAGGTTTTGCAGGAGACAAGTCAGGAGGTCTGGTATTCCCATCTCTTGAAAAATTTTCCACAGTTTGTTGTGGTCCACACAATCAAAGTGTTTAGCAAAGTCAATGAGGCAAAGGTAGATGTTTTTGTGGAATTCTCTTGCTTTTCCTATGATCCAACTTGATTTTTGGTTCCTTTGCCTTTTCTATATCCAGCTTGAACATCTGGAAGTTCTCAGTTCATATACTGTTCAAGCCTAGCTTAAAAGATTTTGAGCGTTATTTAGCTAGCATGTGAAATGAGTGCAACTGTGCAGTTGTTTGAACATTCTTTGGCATTGCCTTTCTTTGGGATTAGAATGAAAACTGATCTTTCCCAGGCCTGTGGCCACTGCTGAGTTTCCCAAATTTGCTGGCATATTGAGTGCAGCACTTTAATTGCACTTTATCTTTTAGGATTTGAAATAACTCAGTTGGAATTCCAACACCTCCACTAGCTTTGTTTGCAGTCATGCTTCCTAGGCCCATTTGATTTCACACTGCAAGATGTCTGGCTCTAGGTGAGTGATCACAGCATTGTGGCTCTCTGGGTCATTAAGATCTTTTCTGTATAGTTCTTCTTTGTATTCTCGCCATCTCTTCTTAATCTCTTCTGCTTCTGAAAAGTCTTTCCTGTTTCTGTCCTTTATTGTGCCCATCTTTGCATGAAGTATTCCCTTGGTATCTCTAATTTTTTTGAAGAAGTCTCTAGTCTCTCCCATTCTATTGTTTTCCTCTATTTCTTTGCATTGTTCACTTAGAAGGGCTTCCTTATCTCTCCTTGCTATTCTTTGCAACTCTGCATTCAGATGGGTATAGCTTTCCTTTTCTTCTTTTCCTTTCACTTCTCTTCTTTTCTCAACTATTTGGAAGGCCTCCTGAGACAAACATTTTGTAATTTTTCATTTCTTTTTTGGGGATATTTTTTAATTGATTTGTTTTTTATTGAAGGATAATTGCTTTACAGAATTTTGCTGTTTTCTGTCAAACCTCAGCATGAATCAGCCATAGGTATACACATATCCCCTCCTTTTTGAACCTCCCTCCCACCTCCCTCCCCATCCCACCCCTCTAAGTTGATACAGAGCCCCTGTTTGAGTTTCCTGAGCCACACAGCAAATTCCTGTCAGCTATCTATTTTACATATTGTGATGTAAGTTTCCATGTTACTCTTTCCATACATCTCACCCTCTCCTCCACTCTCCCCATATCTGTAAATCTAATCTCTATGTCTGTTTCTCCATTGTTCCCCTGTAAATAAATTCTTCAATGCCATTTTTCTAGATTCCATATATATGTGTTAGAATATTTTCCTTCTCTTTCTGACTCATTTCATTTTGATCCCTGCCTCCTGTACAGTGTTATGAACCTCTGCCCATAGTTCTTCAGGCACATTGTCTATCAGATCTAATGCCTTGAATCTATTTGTCATTTCCACTGTATAATCATAAGGGATTTGATTTAGGTCATACCTGAATGGTCTAGTGGTTTTCCCTACTTTCTTCCATTAAGTCTGAATTTTGCAGTAAGGAGTTCATGATCTGAGCCACAGTCAGCTCCCAGTCTTGTTTTTGTTGATTGTATAGAACTTCTCCAACTTGACTGCAAAGAGTATAGTCCATCGGATTTCAGTTTTGACTGTCTTGTGATGTCCATGTGTAGTCGGCTTAAGTCTTCAAGAACCACCAAATAAAACATAAATCTCAACTTTTAGGTTGTGCATTTTTTTTCCAGTCAACATCTCCTAGTGACTTAGTTGACACCAGTGTACTAGAAACTGAATGCTCCCTTCCTCCCCATCCAAATTCATATGAAAAATCCTAGTACTCAAAGTGATAATATTTGGAGGAGGGGTATTTAGGAAGTAATTAGGTCATGAAGGTAGAGCACTCATGAATGGGATTGGAATTGATAAATGGAATATTTTTTGCCATATCAGTAAACAAAGTATGTCATAGTCATCAGCCGTTGCAGCCCCCACCTGACCGTGAGTTGGTGGGCTCTGAGGGAGGTCAGTTAGAAATGAATACCTGCCGTCTAGTAGCCCGCAGACTGCAGCCACTCCCCACAGTGAGCCCTTAGGAAACTCAGGGTGTGAAAACACAGAGTACTGGTTGGCTCCATATGACTGAGGTACATATTGAAGGAATGATTTCAATAAGCTCAAATCACAGATTCTTGCATCTTTCTATCCTTAGAAAAGTGCTAACTTTTTCACTTGGATTACCTGGTATTCTTTAATTTACAATATTCTTTCGATATTCAGACCACCTGCTTTCTCTTGCAAAACTTCTTTATAACCTGGTTCCATCCCCCACTATCCCCACCTCAGCCATTTCCTTGAAGCAGTTCTTTCATGGTTACTTCAGATGCTGCCTCCCAGGCTTGAAGTCCCCAAAATTCCCACTGAACAAGACATAATTCTTAACTTTTAGGTTGTGAATATTTTTTAGTTGAAGTGTCTTCATGAAAGAGACTCTAGAGAGTTCGTTTGGCTCTTTTGCCACATAAGGACACAGAGGAAAGATAGCAGCCTATGAACTAGGAAGTGGTCCTCACCAGACACCAAATCTACTGGTGCCTTGATCTTGGACTCCCCAGCCCCCAGAACCATGAGCAATATATATGATGTTTATAAGTCACCTAGTCCGTGGTGTTCTATTATAGCAACCCAAAGGGACCAAGAAGACAAGCCACACCCAAGGTTTCTGCAGTATCTGAATGTTCTTAACTCTGTTCATCAGAATTAAGTATGGATATTTTCAAATACATGGAAAGCTTATCTGGACTTATTGAATCATAATCTTCAGAAGAAGACCTTTACTCATGTAGTTTATTTAGAGTTGTTTTTGTTCAGCCACTCAGTCATGTCTGACTCTTTATGACTTCATGGACTGCAGCACACCAGGCTTCCTTGTCCTCACTAACTACCGGAGTTTGCCCAAACTGATGTTCATTGAGTTGGTGATGCCATCCAACCATCGCATCCTTGGTTACTCCCTTCTCCTCATGCCCTCAATCTTTCCCAGCATCAGGGTCTTTTCTAATGCATCAACTCTTTATATGGTGTCCAAAGTATGGGAGCATCAGCTTTAGCCTCAGTCCAATGAATATTCAGGGTTGATTTCCTTTAAGATTGACTGGTTTGACCTCCTTGCTTATTTAGAGTGGCATAGGCATTTTTGATGTGTAGCCCAGTGTGAGAACTACTGATAGAGCCCAACTCTCCTACTCAAGAATGCAAATGAAAAACTAAAACCAGCATAATTTTTCTCTCCCTGTGTTAAACTATAACTGGGACCAAGCATGTTCCCCTATCTTTCTGTTAAAGGACACTGAGATTAAGCAAAAGCAACCTAGCTACTTGCTCCAGGTAATATTTGCTCTTAGAAGATAGGTCTGTGCACCAACTAAAAAAGCTTGCCTATCAAGACGAACAGTTTAGTCATCAAAGCTGACTTCAAGACCTTTGCCCCATTGTGTCCACAAGTCCAAAGCTATTATCTGATAAAATCTACTAAATCCTGCATAGAGTTTGCCATTATAAACTGACTTTTAAGTTTCTCAGACTGGGTCCCAGTGCCTTGCAAATAGACTCCCTGATCTCTGTTCTCTTGAGGAACTTCTAAGACTCTCTCAAGGTGGTGTTCTCTCTGATGGCAGTGTGTCCAATAAACTTAGCTTTGCTTCATCAATAGGTATTTTTGGTGAGTTAAAGGTCACTGTTCAATAAGCATCACTCAGTTGGATAAATGATTCATTTAATAACAATCACTATAAATTATAAGCATAAAACATAGTTTCAAAGGCATAAATCATCTAGGCTCAGAGTAACATGAATTACTTGTGCATTTTTGCAAAGATTGTCTTGGCTTCTTCTTTCTACAGTTGATTTTGTTCTTGGGTGAGCTCTAGCAATACTGCAAGCTTTGATATCCGAGGATATCTTAGTTTAATACCTTCACCTGAAGCAGCTGACAACAATTTTTAAGTGGCATTTTCTTCTGTTCAAACACTGTACTACTCCCAGGAATCCAAATCCCCTGTTTTCCCTTTGTAAGGGTTATTCTGTTGCTGTTTCCATCTATTAATATATGTGCTAAACCAATTAGGAAAATATTACCTATGGCAATTTGACCATTATGACATTTACTTCACTTTAATGTATTATCTCCTACTTTGAAAAAAAAAAACCTTTTCTATTTATTTTATACAGAAGAAACTTAATTCTCCTGTAACTAAATTCCAAACCTATGTTTGACTTCAGACCTACATTTCAAACATTCCTGAGAAAAGATGTCAGAGCTCATGAACAGAGGTTGTAAAATGGAAAATCTTCAAGAAAATTAAGAGAATATCAAAAAAGCGTGGTCTGAGAGGAAGTAACATTGGAATAAATACTCAAAAGACAGTTACCAGTGAGCTTGGATTTTTAAAGGGCTCATATAAAAGACAACTAACAGAGTGAGGTGATGTGAGAATCCAGAATAAAGCCTACTGTTGTGCCCAAACAACAAAAATTAAAATATTTTAAAGTTGAATTTGACCAAAAAGACCTTTAAAATTATCTATGTAGAATGAAAAGGAAACGGCACTGACTTGAAAAACTTAACAAGAACTCTCACATCCATTCTTGGGAGTATGTGGTTAAAGATGAAAATTCTTAAAAGCTTTTGACTCAACCTCAAACTCTCATATTTAAGATAAAGAAAAATAGACTTTAAAAATAAATGCCAACATATGTATTTTTGATCCACTATCTGAAGTCCTGGGACGTGTTATGCTTGAGGAATTAAGGGAGGATTTAGTGAGATAAAGCCACACAACACCTCGGCTCAGGTGGGTCATTTATCCCTAAGGACTGGGTCCAGCTGCAAGTTCAGACTTAACGATGATGCATGGCATTGAATAGACTAGGATGCTCTGGCATAATTTTAATAGAATGAGCATTAGATTTATCCATAATATTTATTTCTAGTTTTATTTTATGATAATATCTGGATTTGCATTAATAGTTAAAGCAGCAAAGACATGCAATGGTTTAAACACTCAAATATCAACATCAGATAAAACATTTACACTTTGCAAAGGCTTTTCTCTTAGCATTTGCTGTTAAAAGTTTTGTTGGTAGGAATTTATTGATGAAAAATTATGTATGTGACAAAGAGTAAATGCAAGTGTCAGTGACTGTACTGTTTCACAACATGATATTTTAATATATTGAGTGTATCAAGTTGGCAACAGATAAGAAAGTGCTAAATGTACGATCAGAAGCCCTGGGTTAAATTTCAACAATGTCTTCTATTACTAGTCTCTCAAGCAATGCATTGATCTCTATCAACCTATTTTATCTTCTTTAAAGTTGGATTAATAATACCTGTCATAGCAACCACCCATGCTTGTTTTAAGACTCAATATGAAACAAAGTACATGGAGCATTTAGAAATAGATATCAGAGATTTTTCACTAAGATCAGAGCTGAATGGAAGTCACAACCAGAGCTCAGAGGGTATCTACAGTTTGCATAGGAGCCCAGGGGCATTTGAGTAGGTCAGGGAGCTGCATGTTTCCCTGACCAGCTAGATTCTCACAAGTGCATCACTCAGAGAAGCAATTACTACTTAAAGTAAGGGAGCATGTCATTTCTTTCCATTGCTACATCACAAATTACACCTAATGGTTTAAATAAAAAAAGCCATTCATGCTCATTCAAAGCTTCTGAGGGTTAGGAATTTAGAAAATGTTGGAATACTCAAAGGCTGGTAGCTGCAGTCTTCTGAAGGCTGCTTAGTGTATATGCCAGACAGTTGATGCTAGTTGTGAGATATAAGGCATCAGTTCAGTTCAGTCACTCAGTCATGTCTCACTCTTTGCAACCCCATGGACTATAGCACGCCAGGCTTTCCTGTCCATCACCAACTCCTGGAGTTTACTCAAACTCATGTCCATCGAGTTGGTGATTCCATCCAGCCATCTCATCTTCTGTCATCCACTTCTCCTCTGGCCTTCAATCTTTCCCAGCAACAGGGTCTTTTCAAATGAGTCAGTTCTTTGCATCAGGTGGCCAAAGTACTGGAGTTTCCGCTTCAGCATCAGTCCTTCCAATGAATATTCAGGACTGATTTCTTTTAGGAATGACTGGTTTGATCTCCTTGCAGTCCAAGTTACTCTCAAGAGTCTTCTCCAACACCACAGTTTAAAAGCATCAATTCTTCAGCTCTCACCTTTCTTTATAATCCAAACTTTCACATCCATACATGACTACTGGAAAAACCATACCTTTGACTAGATGAACCTTTGTTGGAAAAATAATGTCTCTGCTTTTTAATGTGCTGTCTAGGTTGGTCATAACTTTCCTTCCAAGGAGTAAGCGCCTTTTAATTTCATGGCTGCAGTCACCATCTACAGTGATTTTGGAGCCCCCAAAAATAAAGTCTCTCACTGTTTCCATTGTTTCCCCATCTATTTGCCATGAAGTTATAGGACCAGATGTCATGATCTTAGTTTTCTGAATGTTGAGCTTTAAGTCAATATTTTCACTCTCCTCTTTCACTTTCATCAAGAGGCTCTTTAGTTCTTCTTTGCTTTCTGCCATAAAGGTGGTGTCATCTGCATATCTGAGGTTATTGATATTTCTCCCAGCAATCTTGATTCCAACTAGTGCTTCATCCAGCCCAGCATTTCTCATGATGTACTCTGCATATATGCTAAATAAGCAGGGTGACAATATAAAGCCTTGATGTAATCCTTGATGTACCAGTCTGTTGCTCCATGTCTAGTTCTAACTGTTGCTTCCTGACCTGCATACAGATTTCTCAAGAGGCAGATCAGGTGGTCTGGTATTCTCATCTCTTGAATTTTCCACAGTTTGTGGTGATCCATACAGTCAAAGGCTTTGGCTTAATCAATAAAGCAGAAATAGATGTTTTTCTGGTACTCTCTTGCTTTCTCAATGATCCAACAGATGTTGGCAATCTGATCTCTGGTTCCTCTGTCTTTTCTAAAACCAGCTTGAACATCTGGAAGTTCATAGTTCACATATTGTTGAAGCCTGGCCTGGAGAATTTTGAGCACTACCTTACCAGCGTGTGAGATGAGTGCAGTTGTGCAGTAGTTTGAGCATTCTTTGGCATTGCCTTTCTTTGGGATTGGAATAAAAACTGACCTTTTCCAGTACTGTGGCCACTGCTGAGTTTTTCAAATTTGCTGGCATATTGAGTGAAGCACTTTCACAGCATCATCTTTTAGGATTTGAGATAGCTCAACTGGAATTCCATCACCTCCATTAGCTTTGTGTGTAGTGATGTTTTTAAGGCCCTCTTGACTTTACATTTCAGGATGTCTGACTCTAGGTGAGTGATCACACCATTGTGATTTTCTGGGTTATGAAGATTTTTTTTTTTTGTATAGTTCTTTGAATGATTGCCACCTCTTCTCAATATCTTCTGTTTCTGTTAGGTCCATACCATTTCTGTCCTTTATTGTGCTCATCTTTGCATGAAATGTTCTCTTGGTACCTATAATATTCTTGAATAGAGCTCTAGACTTTCCAATTGTATTGTTTTCCTCTAGTTCTTTGCACTGATCACTGAAGAGGGCTTTCTTATCTCTCCTTGCTCTTCACTGGAACACTGCCTTCAGATGGGTATATCCTTCCTTTTTTCCTTTGCTTTTTGCTTCTCTTCTTTGAACTCCTCTGTGACCTTGGCATGTGCCTTGGTGTTTCTGACAGCATGGTGGCTGGATTAACCTGGAGGCTCGGCTCTGTGGACAACACCACGAGAGAAAGAGAGACAGACACAGAGAGACACAGAGACAGTGAGAAGTAGGAGAAAACCTCCCTGACTTTATGAGCCAGCAACTAGCTGTGCAGGTCACTGGCATTGGTTGTGACAGTTTCAGAGGCACTCAATTATGGCACCTCTTCACAGAGATGTGTCAATGTCATGCTGCAAGAACACCACTGGGGATGACATGTATCTTGGTGAGGCCATCTTTGGAAAATACAATGTGATACAGAATATGAGAATCTCTAGAGCAGTCATTCTCCCCTCTTCCATAAAGTTGCAAAAGCTACATTTTTCTTCTCAGGAGCCAGCTTGTGAGGGTACCAAGGGTGGTGGTGTAGGGTGGGAAAACTCAAGAAATCTGAGCAAATCTCAGATATCAGAGATTCTGACTCAAGCTTTTGTACTTAAGATTCTGTTAGTAAAAACCTGGGAATTGAAGACTCTGGAATATGAGGACTGTCAGTCAGGTTCTTAGAGGCTGAGAATCTATTGTGGGGGCTTTTGCTGCTGGAGAACCTGCTTCCACAATCTTTTATCCACTGGGGGTGAGCTTTCTCCTGGCTCCAAAGTAGATGTATATGCAACGTTTTCTGGTGTGGAAAATGCAAATTTATCCTGCAGTCCTGGCATCAACTGGTTGTCTTATTTGAAAACAAACAAAAAAGAAATCTGAGAGATTAGAAAGGCTAAGGATTATTTAGGGCTTCCCTCATAGCTCAGGTGGTAAAGAATCTGCTTGAAATGCAGAAGACTCCAGTTCAATTCTTGGGTCTGGAAGATCAACTGGAGAATGGATAGACTATCCACTTCAGTATTCCTGGACTTCCCTTTATGGCTCAGCTGGTAAAGAATCCGCCTGCAATGCGAGAGACCTGGGTTCAGTTCCTGGGTTGGAAAGATCTCCTGGAGAAGGGAAAAGCTACCCACTCTAGTATTCTGGCCTGGAGAATGCCATGGACTGTATGGGGATGCATACAGTTGGAAACAACTGAGCAACTTTCACTTTAACTTTCTCAGAAGGATTATATATACAAAAAAACTACTTTGAAAATTATTAGTACTAACTACTTTCTAAAGTGTGAAAGTGATAATCACTCATTCGTGTTCAACTCTTTGCAAACCTATGGTCTGTAGCCTGCTAGACTCCTCTGTCCATGGAATTCTCTAGGCAAGAATACTGCAATGGGCTGCTATTTCCTTCTCCAGCTACCTTCTAAGTTGGGTTAAATTAATGACTAATATTTTAATTATTTTTGTTTTACTTCTCAATGTGTAGAGCTTAGAAGAATTATTTATACATAAAATTTTAAATATTGTGTGTTTCTCAACACCTTCATTCTAGTATAAATTTATAATTTATTACTCTTTATTGAATTAGGTTCATTGAAAATAATTATTTCAGGTTTAGAAAGAATTCTCACAATTACAGAAAGTTACTTACCTCTATTTAATACAGCAAGTTGCCTAATTAGGATTGAATAGTAAAACTATTGAAGTCTGAAATTCTTATTTGGGATTCAAGGTAGACAACTTTGAACTAAGAACATTGTTGTGTTTTGAAGTTTATAAATAAATATGTACCAGCTAAAGAAGTACTTATAATTATTCTTAGGGAAGTTTTAAATCTGGGCATCAACAGATGCCCAGGAGTGAGTCCTCAACACGGTAGATTCGGGGGAAATTTAGAGCCTGGTATTATGTGCACATACCTTACAGAGCACATCAGAGTGAAGAAGGCGTGGGTTCTTTTTTAAAAGTGTTTGCTTATTTATTCAGCTGCACCAGGTCTTAGCTGAGGCGCATGGTCTCTTCCTTGATGTGGCTTCTTTAGTTGTACTGCATGGGCTTTAGAGCGGGTGGGCTCAGTAGTCATGGTGGGTGGGGCTTACTTGCCCCACAGCATATGGATCTTAGTTCCCCAACAGAGGATGAAACTCATGTCTTTTGCATTGGAAAGCAAATTCTTAACCACTGGGCCACCAGGGAAGTCCTGCTGATATCAGTCCATTCAGTGAGAAAAGAAGGCAAACTGTGGGCAAAGAGAGACAAAATAACTCCTCTTTCTCAGCCCAGGAGCATACGGAAATTCTTTTCTTCTGAGTTGGCAGACAGGAGACATACTGGGACTCTTCCACTTGTTCAGACCTTTGTCTTCTGTTTTTGCTCTACTTTCTTGTTTTGCTTCATTCTACTCTTTTGTTTACTTGATTTTGTCTTCCATTTTCTGTACTCTACTCTTCAATATTGTAAAGCAATTAGCCTCCAGTTAAAATAAATAAATTAATTAAAAGAAAAAAAAAAAAGAAAAGCAGAGACATTGCTTTGCCAAAAAAGGCCCATCTAGTCAAAGCTATGGTTTTTCCGGTAGTCATGTATGGAGGTGAGACTTGGACTATAAAGAAATTTGAGTGCCGAAGAATTGATGCTTTTGAACTGTGGTGTTGGAGAAGACTCTTGAGAGTCCCTTGGACAACATGGAGATCAAACGAGTCAATCCTAAAGGAAATCAGTCTTGAATACTCATTGGAAGGACTGATGCTGAAGCTGAAACTCCAGTACTTTGGTCACCTAATGCAAAGAACTGACTCATTGGAGCAGAACCGGATTCTGGGAAAGATTTAAGGTGGGAGGAGAAGGGGAGGTCAGAGGATGAGATGGTTGGATGGCATCACTGACTCATGTCCATGTTGGATGGACATGAGTTTGAGCAAGCTCCAGGAGTTGGTGATGGACAGGGAAACCTGGTGTGCTGCAGCCCATGGGATCACAGAGAGTCAGACATGACTGAGTGACTGAACTGAACTGAACTGAACTCTTTATTTTCAATATAATCTTTATAATTTTCAGAGATTTTTCTTTTGTATTATTTCTTTTCTTATCTTTTATTTATTTATTTATTTGTTTATTTGGATGCAGTACTTTGTCTTATCTCTGAAAGACATCAATTATGGCTACTTTACATTTTCTCCAGGCAGTTTTTCTACTTATGTATTTTTTTAGCTATCTTTAATGCTGGTGGAGTTCTTCAGTTGTCCAGTTGCATAGTGTTGACTACCTTGAAGCATGAGACACCAAAATTTACCAACAGGTCTGTGCCAGTAATGAAGATAATGGTGACCTCCTTCAAAAGGTCCCGTGCATGCACTGCCACACTCAGTGCCCCCAACCCTGCAGCAGGCCCCTGCCAACTCACACCTCCACGGAGACTCCTGGACACTCACAGGCACGTCTGGGTTGGTTGCTTGTTGGCTGCTGCTCCTTTATCCTGGGTCCTGGTGTGCACAAAGTTTTGTTTGTGCACTCCAAGAGTCTATTTCCCCAGTTCTGTGTAAGTTTTGTGATCAAATCCTACTGGCCTCCAAAATCAAACTCTCTGGGGGTTCTCAGTCCCTTTGCCAGATCCCCAGGTTGGGAAATCTGTTGTGGGTCCTAGAACTTTCTTCACAGTGTGAGAATTTATTTGGTATAATTGTTCTGTGGTTTGCCTGCTCCAAGGCGCTATGGTGGGATTAATGGTGATCTCACACTGTGTGACCCAAATCTGCTGCACCCAGAGCCCCTGCCCCTTGGCAGGCCACCGCTGATGTGTCCCTCCACAGGAGATACTCAAATACTCAAGGGCATTTCTGGATCAGTCTCTGTGGGGTCTCTGGGTCCTGGTGCACACAAAATTTTGTTTGAGCCCTCTGAGCATCTCTTGTGGGTATGGGGTTTGATTCTAAACAGATTTTGCCCCTCCTACCATCTTGCTGGGACTTCTCCCTTGCCCTTATGGGTGTGGAGTATCTTTTTTTGATGGCATCCAACATTATCCTGTCGATGGTTGTTTAGCAGCAAGTTGTAATTTTAGAGTCCTCACAGGGGAAGATGAGCCCATGTCTTTCCACTCTTCTTAACAACAGAGAGAGAACACAGCCTGGACAATCAACAGAAAATTGGATTAAAGATTTACTGAGCATGGCCCTGCCCTTCAGAAGAAGATCCAGTTTCCCCACAGTCAGTTTGTCCCAGCAGGAAGCTTCCTTAAATCTCTTATCTTTATCCTTCAGAGGGCAGACAGAATGAAAACCACAATAACAGAAAACTAACCAAACTGATCACATTGGAGGACAGCCTGGTCTAACTCAATGAGACTATGAGCCATGCCATGTTGGGCCACCCAAGACCAAGGGATCATGGTGGAGAGGTCTGACAAAATGTGGACCCAGGCAGAAGGGAATGGTAAACCACTTCAGTATTCTTGCCTTGAGAACCCCATGAAAAGTATGAAAAGGCAAAAAGATAGGGCACTGAAAGATGAATTCCCCAAGTCAGTAGGTGCCCAATATCCTACTGGAGAAGAGTAGAGAAATAACTTCAGACAGAATGAAGAGATGGAGCCAAGGCAAAAACAACATCCAATGGTGGATATGATTGGTGATGGAAGTAAAGTCCAGTGCTGTAAAGTACAATATTGTATAGGAACTTGGAATGTTAGTCCCATGAATCAAGGTAAATTGGAAGTGGTCAAACATGACATGGCAAGAGTGAACATCAACATTTTAGGAATCAGTGAACTAAAATGGACTGGAATGGGCGAATTTCATTCAGATAACCATTATATCTAATAGTGTGTGCAAGAATCCCTTAGAAGAAACTGAATAGCCCTCATAGTCAAAAAAAAAAAAAAAAAAAAAAGAAAGTCTGAATGCAGTACTTGGGTGCGATCTCAAAAAAGACAGAATGATTTCTTTTCATTTCCAAGGCAAACCATTCAATATTGCAGTAATCCAGTCTATGCCCCAACCAGTGATGCTGAAGAAGCTGAAGTTGAGAATGATACTATAATGATCTACAAGACCTTCTAGAACTAAACCAAAAAGATAGCCTTCTCATCATAGGGGATGGAATGCAAAAGTAGGAAGTCAAGAGATACCTGGAGTAACAGGAAAGTTTGGTCATGGAGTACAAAATGAAACAGGGCAAAGATTAACAGAGTTTTGCCAAGATACCACACTGTCACAGAAAACACTCTTTCAATAACACAAGAGAAAACTCTACACGTGGACATCACCAGATGGTCAATATCAAAATCAGATTGGTTATATTCTTTGCAGCCAAAGATGAAGAAGCTCTATACAGTCAGCAAAAACAAGACCAGGAACTGACTGTGGCTCAGGTCATGAACTCCTTATTGCCAAATTCAGACTTAAATTGAAGAAAGTAGGGGAAACCACTAGACCATTCAGGTATGACCTAAATCAAATCTCTTATACAGTGGAAATGACAAATAGATTCAAGGAATTAGATCTGATAAACAGAGACCTGAAGAACTATGGACGGAGGTTCATGACACTGTAGAGGAGGCAGTGATCAAGATCGTCCCTAAGAAAAAGAAATGCAAAAATAGAAAATGGTTGCCTGAGGAGGCCTTACAAATAGCTGAGAAAAGAAGAGAAAAGGTAAAGGAGAAAAGGAAAGATATATGCATTTGAATGCAGAGTTCCAAAGAATAGCAATGAGAGATAAGAAAGCCTTCCTCAGTGATCAGTGCAAAGAGATAAAGGAAAACAATAGAATGGAAAGACTAGAGATCTCTCCAAGAAAATAAGAGATATTGAGGGAATATTTCATGCAAAGATGGGCTCAATAAAGGACAGAAATGGTATGGACCTACAACAGAAGCAAAAGATATTAAGAAGAGGTGGCAAGTATACACAGAAGAACTATACAAAAAAGATCTTCATGACCCAGATAACCACAACGCTGTGATCACTCACCTAGAGCCAGACATCCTGGAATGCGAAGTTAAGTGGACCTTAGGAAGTATCACTCTGAACAAAGCTAGTGGAGGTGATGGAATTCCAGTTGAACTTTTTCAGATCCTAAAAGATGATGGTATGAAAGTGCTGCACTCAATATGCCAGCAAATTTGGAAAACTCAGCAGTGGCCACAGGACTGGAAAAGGTCAGTTTTCATCCCAACCCCAAAGAAAGGCAATTCCAAGGAATACTCAAACTACCACACAAGTGCACTCACATCTCACACTCATCTCACACACTAGCAAAGTAATTCTCAAAATTCTGCAAGTCAGACTTGAACAGTACATAAACTGAGAACTTCCAGATGTTCAAGCTGGATTTCAAAAAGGCAGAGGAACCAGAGATCAAAGCGTCAACATCTTTTGGATCATTGAAAAAGCAAGAGAGTTTCAGAAAGTTTCTGCTTTATTGACTATGCCAAAGCCTTTGACTGTGTGGATCACCACAAACTATGGAAAATTCTTAGAGGGATGGGAATGCCAGGCCACCTTACCTGCCTCCTGAGAAACCTGTATGCAGGTCAGGAAGCAACAGTTAGAACTGGACATGGAAAAAGAGACTGATTCCAAATCAGGAAAGGAGTACATCAAGGCTGTATATTGTCACCCTGTTATTTAACTTCTAATCAGAGTACATCATGCAAAATGCTGGACTGGATGAGGCACTAGATGGAATCACAATTGCTGGGAGAAATATCAATAATGTCAGGTAGCAGATAACATCACCCTTATGGCAGAAAAGTGAAGAGGAACTAAAGAGCCTCTTGATGAAAGTGAGAGAGGAGAGTGAAAATGTTGGCTTAAAACTCAACATGAAAAAAGCTAAGATCATCACATCCAGTCCAATCACTTCATGGCAAAGAGGTGGGCAAATAATGGAAACAGTGAGAGAGTTTATTTTGGGGGACTCCAAAATCACTGCAGATGGTGACTGCAGCCATGGAATTAAAAGATGCTTGCTCCTTGGAAGAAAAGCTATGACCAACGTTTACAGCATATTGAAAAGCACAGACACTACTTTTCTGACAGAGGTATCCTTAGTGCAAGTTGTTGTTTTTCCAGTAGTCATGTACAGATGTGAGAGTTGGACCATAAAGAAGGCTGAGCACCAAAGAATTGATGCTTTTGAACTGTGGTGTTGGAGAAGACTCTTGAGAGTTCCTTGGACTGCAAGGAAATCCAACCAGTCCAACCTAAAGGAGATCAGTCCTGAATATTCATTGGAAGGACTGATGTTGAAGTTGAGACTCCAATACTTTGGCCACCTGATGCAACAAACTGACTCCTTGGAAAAGACCTTGATGCTGGGAAAGACTGAAGGCAGGAGGAGAAGGGGACAAGAGAGGATGAGATGGTTGGATGATACCACCGACTCAATGCACATGAGTTTAAGCATGCTCTGGGAGTTGGTGAAGGACAGAGAGGCCTGGTGCTGCAGTCCATGAGGTCGCAAAGAGTCGGACACGACTGAGCGACTGAACTTAACTCTGTGCCAGTGGATGAGGCTCAAGGACAGACCAGCTTCCAGGGTGATAGGTTGAGCAGCTGGCTTTTCTGTAAGTTCCCCTATAAATACGGATAAATTCTTCCTTTTTCGGTTAATTTTTCCAGAGAAGTGTCTGTCAGTATCATCACAGGAAGTTTCAAGCTTTTAGTGAACGTTGAGTGAGGTTTTTCAGCACTCCATAGACGTATCCTTGCCTATCTAAGGTGTTGCAAAGAGTCAGACACGACTGAGCGACTGAACTGAACTGAATCTCTGTATATACAATTTTGTTCATTGTCCTCCTATGTCTTTACCTCTTTATAGCTAGATTTATATTGGGGAGGAGGGTATTACAGAGGGATGGTTATCTATGTTTGTTTAGCAATAAACAAAGGTAAAGCAATTCTATTATAGTCAACTCCCCAAACACTCTCATTTTCTACATCGCAGGCGACATCAACTTCCTGAGGATTCCCGGGATTCCAGAGAGAAGACTGCCTTGCTTCTCACAGAAAGAAGTTGCAGTAACACTGGTAAATCATGTATCTTCCCTCACTGGCCCTCTACCCTCATATCAGGATAAGAAGGCTATAGAAGTCTCCTAGACATATTTGAATTCAGAATTCATATCTCTGTCTTTTCCTTGATGCCTGGGATAGAAGTGGAAAGATATATTGACTTTGGTCTTTGAAATCTAAGTCTGGTTTATATATCAAATACATATTTTAATAGAATTAATATATTTTAGCCTGAACATCTGGATTTTAAAGAATAGAAATGATTAAAAATCCAGAATCCTATCACTCTGAAATAATCACTCTTGAAGTATATATTCTTAGTTGTCATGCTTTTATTCTGTCTTGCTGTTCTACAATTAATTGCTTGTCCACCAGGTCATCAATTTACACCAAGTAAACACCTTCCAGAGTCAGTTTACCATTTAATGTAATGACACTTCCTTTAGGGTATCAAGTATATCTCTTTATTTCCAGCTATTTTTCTGGAAGGTGTTTGCAAACATTAGAAAGCATAATAAAGACTTGGATTCTAAGAATCAATATTTATTTTCTATAGAAATAAATAACTCAAGTTGAAAGCAAAAATTTCCCAGAATAGAGAAAATGAAATGTGTTAGTCATTGATTGCTTCTCTAGAAAGAAAAAAATTATCTGTAGTTTCACTTTCCACAGCTCAGAAACAATAACCCTTGTGAAGTTCTCATGAGCTATGTAATTAATCAATCATGATTCATGACATTGAGAAATTCCTCCACAAGACAGAATGTCTTATTTATCCTTATCTCCTTCCTGGTGACTAGATAACTGCTTTGCACATATTTCACTCTCAAGAAAAGGATATTAAATACATGAAAAAAACATCTCTGACATAATTTAATAGACTATATTTTTGCATTCAGGTTTATTTTTCCCTTTGCTGATATCAATTTCAATTTAGACTAAAATATGGGAGAAATTAATTTATTGTGCAGATGGCATCTGCAAGTGAAAATAAAGTATAGTTTGCTTGACTTTCTTTTGAATAAGGGTTCTTTGCTTCTCTTTCAAGCAAAAATGATATTATTTTTTCAGAAATGTGTGAAAGAAGTCTAACCTTTGAAAATGCCAAAAGAAAAGTGGTATATTTGGAGTATAAAAAATTTGTTTCATGTATACTTTTTAATTCAATGATATATTTATTACTAGAAAATCTATATTGATTGCATTAAAATACAGAGAAACCAAACCAAAGGAATGAAGATAGAAAAGGAAACTTAGAATTGTAAGCCCCATAGTCAAAGGTAGTCTATGTTTACCTTTTTTACTCTTCTTTATGCATAGTATGTTTACCATATTTAAAAGCAAAGAATTGTATAATTTGCTCATGCAAATAACTGGAAAATTCAAACACCACTGGGGGTACTTTAAGGTGGTGTAGCCACTTTAGAAACGTTCTGGCACTTTCTCAAACAGGTTAGCGTAGAGTTTCTGTATGACCTGGCAATTCTACTATCAAAGTGGAAGTGAGAGTCCCTCAGTTGCGTCTGACTCTTTGAGACCCCATGAACTACACAGTCCATGGAATTCTCCAGGCCAGAATATGGGAGCGGGTAGCCTATCCCTTCTCCAGGGTATCTTCCCAATCCAGGAATCTAACCAGGGTCTGCTGCATTAGAGGTGGATTCTTTACCAGCTGAGCTATCAGGGAAGCCCATTTTACTACCAGGTATCTGCCAAAAAGAAATAAAAATATATGGCCACTCAAAAGCATGAATGTTCATAGAAGATTTATTCATAATAGCCAAAAGTTTGTCTGCTTTTCATATCATGGTAGTGATGGCCCCATCAGATGAGTTTGGAAGTGTTCCTTTCTCTGCACTTTTTGAAATAGTTTGAGAGGATAGTTGTTATCTCTTCCTTAAAATCTTGGTAGAATTTATCTGTGAAGCCATCTGGTCCTGGAGTTTTGTTTCTTGGAAGTAGTTACTTTAGTGATTCAATTTCAGAAAGATAATTAGTCTGTTCTTATTTTCTACTTCTATTTCTTTCTAGTTCAGCTTTGAAAGATTGTATGTGTCTAGGAATTTATCCATTTCTTCTAGATTGTCCATTTTACTGGTGTATTCTTGCCCATAGTAATCTCTTGTGCTTTTTGTATTTCTGTGAGGTTGGTATAAATTCTCCTCTTATATTTCTGGTTTTATTTATTTGAGCCATCTCTTTTTGTTGATGTGTGCTAAGTTGCTTCAATCATGTTCAACTCTTTGGGATCCTATAGGCCATTCCCGCCAAACTCCTCTGTCCATGGGATTCTCCAGGCAAGAATATTAGAGTAGATTGCCATTTTCTTCTCCAGGGGTTCTCCCTGACCCAGAGATTGAACCTGCATCTCTTACGTCTCCTGCTTTGGCAGGCAGGTTCCTTACTACTAGTGCCACCTGGGGAATTCTGGCTAAAGAATAATTAATTTTGTTTATCTTTTCAAAGGACCAACTCCAATATTTTTATTGTGTTTTAGTCTCATTTATTTCAGCTCTGATTTATTTAGGGTTTCTACTAATTTTAGACCTTATTTTTTCATCCTTTCCTCATTCCTTTAGATATAATATTAGATTGTTTATAGGGATTTTTAAAAATTTCCTGAGGTGTGCTTGTATCACTATAAACTTCACTTTTAGAACTGTTTTTGTGCAATAGCATGCCATAGATTTTTTATTGTTGTTTCCCCATTCTCAGATGGTTCTAGTGGTAAAGAACCCACCTGCCAGTGCAGGGAGACATAAGAGACATGGGTTCAATTCCTGGGTCAGGAAGATCCCCTGAAAGAGGGCATGCCAATCTACTCCACTGTTCTTAAGTGGAGAATTTCATGGACAGAGAAGCCTGGCAGGCTACAGTCCATAGGTCACAAAGAGTCAAACAAGATTAAAGTGACTTAGCACGCATACATGCAGGTATTTTTAAATTTCCTCTTTGATTTCTTCAGCATACCATATTTTAGTCTTCTTTTGTGTTTTGTAAGTTTGTTTGTCTTTTTCTTGTAGTTGATTTCTAGTCTTATGCCATTGCGGTTAGAAAAAATGCTTAATATGACTTCAGTATCTTTAAATGTGTTGAGACTTGTTTTGTGGCCTAAACTTGTGATTTATCCTGTAGAATGTCCCAAATTTCCTCAAAAAGAATACATATTCCATTGCCTTTGGCTGGAATGTTGTGAATACCACTGACCCTTGAAGGTTAACCTGTGTATGATTATAGCAAGACCTCTGTTTCCATAGCCCTTTACCCTGTAGATTCTACCAACTATGAACCATGCAGTACTGTAGTATTTACTATTGAGAAATAGCCACAGATAAGTAAACCTATGTAGTTCAAACTCATGTCATTCAAGGGTCAACTGTATGTATGAAGTCCGTCTGGTCTAATATGTCATTCAGGACTAGTGTGTATTTACTGATTTTCTGTCTGGATAATCTGTCCTTTGATGTAAGTGGGATGTTAAAATTACCTACTACTATTATGTTGGACTTACCAGGTGGCTCAGAGAATCTGTCTGCAAAGCAGGAGAGCTGGGTTCAGTCCTTGGATCGGGAAGATCCCTGGAGAAGGAAATGGCAGCCCACTCCAGTATACTTGCTTAGAAATCCTGTGGACAGAGGAGCCTTGCAGGCTACAGTGGATGGGGTTGCAAAGAGCTGGACACAACTTAGTGACTAAAGCAAACAGCTACGTTACTGTTGGTTTCTCCCTTCATGTCTATTAATATTTGCTTTGTGTAGTCTATTAATATTTGCTTTGTGTAGTCTATTAAATATTTGCTTCGTATATGTATATACACTTGTTCTATGTTCTTGAATTGATCTCATTATCATTATATAAGGTCCTTCTTTGTCTCCTGCTACAGTCTTTGTTTTAATTTCTATTTTGCCTGATAGAAACATACTCTTCCATCTTTCTGTTTCCATTTTCATAAGATACTTTTCCCATCCACTCATTTTCAGTCTGTGTGTGTCTTTAGAACTGAAATGTCTCCTGTATGCAGCATAAATATATATGGGTTTTGTTTTTTATCCATCCAGCAATGCTATGTCTTTGAATTGATACTTAGCTCATTTACATTTAAAATGAATCTTGATGCATGTATTTCCTTGCCACTTTGCCCATTGTTTGGGTTTGTTTTGTAGTTGTTTTCTGCTCCTTTCTTTGCAGTTTTTGTCTGGATTTAACGACTAGATTTAGTGTTATGTTTGGATTCTTTTTTTCTGTGTGTATATCTGGTATAGATTTTTGGTTTGTGGTTACCATGAGGTTCATATGTAAGAAGGTATTTTTTAATTCATTTAATTTGATGTTATTTAAGTTTGTTAGAAATGCATCCTAATAACCTTGAATTTTTGCTCCCCCATCACAGCTTAATAATTTTGACATCATATTTTACATTTTATTTTGTGTTTCTCTTAACTACTTACTATGTTATAGATTATTTTACTAGTTTCTTTTTAAACTTCTTACTAGTTTTATAAGAGGTTGACCAACTACATTTGCTACATTTTCATGCTCACCTATAAGATTTTCCTTTTTAAAATGTTCATATTTCTAGTTATAGCCTTTTCTTTTCTGCTTTGATACATCTCATTAACATTTCTTTAAAGCCAATTTAGTAAGGCTGGCCTCTTTTTGCTTTTGCTAGTCTGTGAAACTCTTAATCTCTCCTTAAAATCTGAATGCTATCATTGCTGGGTAGAGTATTCTTTTTTGTGGGTTCTTACCTTTCATCATTCAAAAATATCTTGCTACTTCGTTTCAACCTGCAGAATTTCCACTGAAAAGTCAGCTTATTGGAGTTACTTGTAAGTTATTGTTTTTCCCTTGCTGCATTTGTGTTTTCTATTTATCTTTAATTTTGGACATTTTAATTGCAGTGTGTCTTGATAGGGTTCTCTTTGGGTTGATCCTGTTTGGGACTCTCTATGTGTCCTGGCGCCGGATGTTTCCTTTCTCAGGTTAGGGAAATTTTCAGCTCTTATGTCTTCAAATATGTCCTCTACCCCTTTCTCTCTCAGTTCTCCTCCTGGAATCCCTGTAAAGTGAATGTTAATATGATTGATACTGTCCCAGATATCTGTAAGCTATCTTAATCTTTAAGAAATTCTTTTCTCTTTTTTTTCTGTTCAGCTTGGGTTATTTCCACAACTCTACCTATCAGTTCTCTGATAGGTAGAGTTCTTCTATATCATCTAATCTACTGTTGATTCCGTCTACTATATTTTAAAATTTCAGTTATTATATTTTCAACTGTGTTTATTATAATCAGCCAGTTCACATCCAATGCAAATCATGCTCATTCCCTTCCCAACTGATTAGCAACAAAAACTTTGACTTAATTTTGCAACCAAAGATGATAACTTGAAATTACTTTGAAGTTAATTTCTAATATCACAATATACTCTCTCTAATAACATCCATTTACTTTCTAGTATTTTGGACAATACCTTACTTATGCAACTTTCCAAAGGACATTGTTAGTACCAGCCTTTCATTTTCTTTCATTTGCCTTTATCTAGTTTCTCAGTTGACCTGGAATTCTTAGTCTCAAAGACTAATCTGAATCATATTTTCTAAAAGGTTTAGAGATGTCATATGTTCTCAACAACATTCAACAGAAAATAAAAGAGGGGTTCCCAAAGCCCCTTAGTTTATCTAAAAATTTTCCAAGTTCCATAGTGAGGTAGCAGAATTATTGCCCCTGCCAACATAGGGATGATACTTTTGACTATTCTTATCATGACTTGAGATGTCCAAGATTGCTAGGTGCCAGCCACGGTGTACAATTTAGTGGAACCATTTTTATATTTTACATGAAATATAAATATAAGTGTGTCTTCCTTTAGATGTTATCTACCTCATACCTATGATGCAGAGATTAGAAGAAGAATATCTTGAAAATAAGACATCAGGTAAGATGTAAAAAGCACCACACCTACTACAACTCAGTTCCTAGATCAATGTCTTTAGTTATGGCAGAGGCAGCATTGTCGTTGTCTCAGATCGTGTCTTACACAACAAAAGACAAAGCAGACCTCCAGCTCTTTCACTGTGAATAAGCTTTCAACAGATCAAGTTATCATTATATAAGGACAATACTTACGCATGGTGTGAACATGAGTAGTTCTTTTCATGTCCTTTTATTTCTAGGAATTGAGTGCCATGAACAGATGTAACATTGATGAAAGAACTTGGTGGTACATGAGGTATTCCATAAATTCATTACATAGACAAAAGGAAGTTGGTTATAAGAAACAAATTTAGATTCCAAATAGTGTTTTCAACTGAGGGTAGATAATTGTCAAATCCATCCTAAAAAAGACTTGATGTGATCAGCATTCTCTCAGTGGCTAACTGTTTTCTAATAGAGTATGGTCTATAGCTTCAAAGACTGTTGCTGTGGGCAGATTTTGTCTTCAGAAATGGCTGTAATCAGAATTGCCTTCACAATGAGAAAAAAAGCTACTAGATCAAGAAAATAAGCTACTAGATCTAAATATAGTTGAGCTTCCCAGAGGCTCAGTGGTAAAGAATCCACCTGCCAATGCAGGAGATGCAGGGGACATGAGTTTGATCCCTGGGTCACAAACAGCCTCTGGGGAAGGAAATGGCAACCCACTCCAGTATTCCTGCCTGGAAAATTCCACAGACAGAGAAGCCTGGTGGGCTACAGTCCATGGGGTCACAAAAGATCAGACATGACTGAGCACTCACGCATGCTAAATATAGTCCCTGTTCTTTTCTGGGAAGATAACTCAGCTCTGGCATCTCTCTTAAAATATTTATCCACACACCCGTATCCAAAACCCTAGGACACAAATCCTCCAATTGTACTTCTTCCAATCTTTGACAATTTAACCAAATGTCTGCCACTATCTCCAAATCAAGGTAAATTCAATTCTTAATCTAGACATCCTTCCAGACATAACAAACTGTGGTATGTCCTACTTAAAGTTCTGCTGACTGGGAGAATTTCTTCACTCCACTATATGTGGAATTCACCCTTATAAGTGCTTTAATGCTGAAGCATCCCACTTTGGGCCAGTAAATTCATACTCCATATAAACATCTCCTAAGACTTTATCCTCTTTAAGTTGAACAGAGAGAATTTGCTCTGAAGCCAAAGGCACAGACTGAGTGAAGAGAAATGGCAGAGGACCCACATAGAGTCAGTGAATGTAGGAAGGATTTGTTCACATAGAGTACCCAGAGACTTGATCCCAAACAGATCCCTTTCATTTAATGGTGGACTTCATCTTGGTGTATCCAACCACGTAGCTTAGTGGATTGCACAATTGATTAAAGCCAAGTCATATCATCATTTCATGTCTCAAGGTTATTTGTATTTCATAATCAGAATTTTTTTCTCTAGAAGTGTGTGCAAAATCAAATATTCTTTCTCAGAAGAGCAACAATATTCTGCTGCAAGATATATAATTGTATGTCTAAACTTCAGGGGCCACATCTACATGTCCACCTTAGAGGTTTTGCCACCTGAAAATTCTGCTCTATTAGAGACTCCAGACTTCCCCAAATCAGTAGTATCAAAGTGACTAACAGGAAGGGCTCAGACAAGACAAGCTTAAATTCTTCAATGGCTCTATGAAGTATACAAAGTGAAGTATGATAGAATAGCCAAAATAAATCACTAAGTGGCAAAGAACATCTCGAAGGAAAAATAAGATACTTCCAAAACAAGAGGTCAGTTAAATTCTACACTAAATTAAAAGGAGCAAGAGCTATCCTTAACCTTGGAGGGGATTATAATTCACCTCATATTTTTAGACTGATGAGAACTTCATGAAGATATATATTCCTATGGGTTTCATATCTGGCATCAATCACTCACTTCAAAAAATTTGTGATACTACAATTTTCTGTCCTCTTAGGCCAAGTATTATGACATAACTACATTGATAGAGAGATGAAATACTATGGGTTCTGCATGCTTGGTGACGACTTAAGAGAAATCATCCCCTGGCAGGTACAGGTGTGGATTTAGCATGCTTTTAAAAAGAGATAGCTCAAAACACTTGCACAAAGAATTAAACATATGTCAATTTTAAAACTATTTATTTATATATCTGCTTTCGCCTGTGCTGGGTCTTTGCTGCCCTGCAGACTTTCTTCAGCTGCAGAGAGCAGGGCCTCCTCTCTAGTTCCGGTGAGCGCGGGCTTCTCCTTGCGGCGGCTTCCCTTGTTGCAGAGCGCAGGCTCTAGGGCATGTGGGCTGTGGTAGCTGCAGCAAGTGGGCTCAGCAGTTGCGGCCCCCAGGTTCGAGAGCGTCGGCTCAGTACTTGGGGCACATGGGCTTGGTTGCTCCACGCACGTGGGGTCTTCTGGGATCAGGGATCAATCCACGTCTCCTGCATTCGCAGCTGGATTCTTTATCACTGAGCCATCAGGGAAGCCCCAACATGTCAAATTTTTGCTTAGCAGAGGTAATATTCTAGGACTCAATGTGCTTAATCCAGACCAAACTGAAGAAATAAAAGCTACTGGAATTACTCTCTTCGGTGGTGACTGAAATCAGAGGTATTTTCTTAGAGATGGCATGTCATTCTGTTTCATGAATTTAGTAGATATGAGGATTACTCATATTAATAGCTTCCTCCTGGTCATCAATATCATAACTCAGTCCAACATCATTTACTCCATGAGTTAAGAAACAGCCAGCTTGATTTTTTTCAGTTACTAAATATGTTTTCCAAGTGTATGATCTTGAATTTGGGACCTCACTATGGGAAAAAATATATAAACCATTAACCCCACCTAGTGTGAGATAAATTCAGTCACAACCATCTGTCACTTGATACCATAAGTCTCCAGTGGACCCCTGGGGTCAATGTGTGAAAACAAAATGTCCCTTCTCTAGGTGTGCCTTTATAAGTTTTTCAGCTTTTTAAGAAGACAGGGTACAGTGGAGCTTGGACCTAAGGTTATGTTCTCATTTTCTAGTTATCTCCAGTCTTATAACAAAGGAGACAAAGTATCGTTGTCTTAGTAATAAAGTTTAATATTTACAATTTCCAGAAAGTATTTACAATTTCCAAAATATTTAGAATTTTCCTGAGTGTTTTTTTTTTTTTTTAAATATTATTTTATTAGTTGGAGGCCAATCACTTTACAACATTTCAGTGGGTTTTGTCATACATTGACATGAATCAGCCATATAGTTACACGTATTCCCCATCCCGATTCCCCCTCCCACCTCCCTCCCCACCCGACTCTTTATTCTCTCAGCAACCCCTTGGAGTAGTGCTTTTACCCCCCGCTTTACATTTCTTTGGAAGAGACTGAGGCCCCAAATCACATGACAAGTACAAGGGGAACCCAATCCTTGCTCCCAGGATGTTTGCACTACACTGTTGATACTTGTTGGTATGAAGGAAGCACAGCTCCCATCTCTTTCAGCAGTGCAATTTCCTTGGTTATAGAGATCAAATCAAATCTTAGGGAATACTTTTAAATTTTACCTTATACTGTCTAAGCCATGCCCAAATGTCTCTGGTGTTATAATTTCCTGAAGCTGGAGAACCACAACTACATCTTGCACAGGTCATCCCTGTGTCTCCCAACTCTGACTGGTGCCTTTATAATCAACAGCTCCTTGTGGTTACAGCCTCTCCCACCAGTGAAGAAAGGACCAGAGGTCCTCTGACCCTTCCTGGGGCTTCTTTTGAGCCTCTCCTTCTGGCTACTATCAAGGAGGACACAGTGTGTAAGAAACATAATGTGAGTTCTAACAGCCAGCCAGGTGGTAGATACATTACATAATTTTTTTCTCCCCAAATACTGAATTTCTCTGCCTAAATTATGCCAAATGCTGACTCTTCACAGCTGTCATTATGAACCAGGTATTAGTATAATTGTGCATCAGTTAAAACAGCACGCTGTTAAATCTCTTGAGAGCCGTCCATGACTATGCATTAATGTGCATTCCTGATGGATCCAAAAAAACAACGTGTTCTCCAAATACATGCTCTCATCTCCTGGACAAAGGATTTCTAAAACAAAGACCATTTCATCTCTTCTACCTTCTGTCAATAATTTGATGACTTGTACACTCGTCCTTGGTCTTATTTCCACTCCTTCTGAGTATGGATTTGCGTAGTGAGGCTAAGGTCAGGGAAAAATCCCAACTCTAGTTACTTCTGTCTCTCGTAGTTGGACAGATCATCATTACTATAAACAAAGAAAGATGACAAGAGGAGTTAATGTGGCAAGGAAATGGTTAGAAATGTTCTGGTGTACCAAGTTTTCCAAGCTTAAAGCCTCCCTTCAGCCTTCTCAAAGTCCATGCTTCAGTGAAACATGTCCTATTTGATTAGCCAGAACCCTGGCTTTTGTAAAAAGTTAATGTAACTTGGAATTCAGTTTTCCCTCACATCTTTCTATGTGTCCTACACCATTGCGCTGCCTGGAATAGCTGTTTGTCAAAGCACTGGATTCAAGCTGAATGTGTTTTCTCCTACAGAGTCACATGGTTGTAGCAGTCAGGACGCCTTCGAGCCAAAGAACAATAGACCTAACTCAATGAATTTCCATCAAGTGACACTGTTTTCTCACATGACAAAAATCTGTAGTAAGAAGTTTTGGTGTTGCTTCAAGAGCTCTGTGTCTCAAATTCTGAGGCAATTTTTATTTTTCATTTCTATGGTACTCAGGATAATGGCTCATTGTTCCTCTGGCTCTTGTGGTCAGAAGATGGCTACCGACATTCCAAGCATTGTGGTAGCCAACAAAGCATCTGATCCAAGAAAAGGAGTATTTATTCAATATTTCTGTTATTACAGGTGAAAATCCTTCCTTTCAGTTTCCAAACAAAGCTGTGGCTGCAATGAACCAAGATGTCTTGCCACAACCACCTCACAGGCAAAATGAGTAACTGGCATTTTTTCGTCTTTGGCCAAAAATGTCCTTAAGAACATAAAAAAGGAGAGGTGGTCTGTTGAGTAAGCAGTCCAGCATATTTGACACAATATGGAGCTCAGTTTTTTAAAATAACTTTTCAATAGAATATCAATATTTGCTTTTTTTTTTCTTTTTTGTCTGTGGGGTTATTTTGGCTGCACATGAGAGATCTCTTATCTTTGCCATGGTGTGCAGAATCATTAGTTGCAGCTTATGGGATCTAGTTCCCCAGCCAGGGATCCAACAGAGGCTGCTGCCTTGGGAGCAAGGAATCTTAGCCACTGAACCACCAGGGAAGTCCTTGGAGATCTGTGTAGTTAGTTGTCTGGACTCAGAATATCCGAATAGATTGCTTTTTCTATGTAGAATACAAAAGGTCTGAGAGGAAGAGAACAAACAAAGGTGCATTTGGAGTAAGATGTTTATTACAAGGGAGTTCAAGGGAGTGTCTCTTTTTAAAACCCTTTTAATTGGAATATAGTCGCTGTGCTACTTTCCGCGTCACAGCAGTGAATCAGCTACACGTACACATGTGTGCCCTGCTCGGTCACTCAGTCGTGTCCGACTCTCTGTGACCCCATGGACTGGAGCCCGCCAAGCTCCTCTGTCCTTGGAATTCTCCAGGCAGGGAAACTGGAGTGGGTTGCCATGCCCTCCTCCAGGGGATCTTCCCAACCCAGGGCCAGGACTCCCGCATTGCAGGCAGATTCTTTACCATCTGACCCACCACGGAAGCCTCCTCTTTTTTGGATTTCCTTCTCATTCAGGTCACTACAGAGTATTGAATAGAGTTCCCTGTGCTATACAGTATGTTCTCATTAGTTATCTATTTTATACATGTGTTCATGCATGCTAAGTAACTTCACTCGTGTCCAACTCTTTGTGACCCTATGGACTGGAGCCCGCAAGGCTCCTCTGTCCATTGGATTTTCCAGGCAAGAACACTCAAGTGGGTTCCCATGTCCTCCTCCAGGGGATCTTCTTTACCCAGGGATCAAACCTACACCTCTTATGTCTCCTGCATTGGCAGGTAGGTTCTTTGCCAGTAGCACCACCTGGAAAACCCATTTTATGCATAGTAGTGTATATATGTCAATCAAAACTACAGTGAGATATCACTTCACACTGGTCAGAATGGCCATTATGAAAAAAAAAAAAAAAAAACTACAAACAATAAATGCTGGAGAGGATGTGGAGAAAAGGGAACTCTCTTACACTGTTGGTAAGGACGTGAATTGGTATATCCACTATGAAGAACAGTATGGAGGTTTCTTTAAAAACGAAATATAGAGCTACCATATGACCTAGTAATCTCACTCCTGGGCACACATCCAGAGAAAACTATGATTCCAAAAGATACATGCACCCCAATGTTTATTGCAGCACTACTTACAAATGCCAGGACGCCAACTAAACATCCACTGACAGAGGAAGGGATAAGGAAGGTGCGGCATATATATATTGGGAGAAGGAAATGATAACCCGCTCCAGAGTTCTTGCCTAGAGAATTCCGTAGACAGAGGAGCTTGGTGGGCTGCTGTCCATGGGGTCACACAGAGTCGGACACAACTGAAGCGATTTAGCATGCATGCATACACTGGAAAAGGAAATGGCAAACCGCTCCAGTGTTCTTGCATAGAGAATCCGAGGGACAGAGGAGCCTGGTGGGCTGCTGTCTATGGGGTCGCACAGAGTCGGACACAACTGAAGCGGCTTAGCAGTAACAGCAACAGCAGCAGCAGCAGCAATGGACTATTACTCAGCCATAAAAAGGAATGAAATTTTGCTATTTGCAGAGACATGGACAGCCTTAGAGACTGTCATACAGAGTGAAGTAAGTCAGAAAGAGAGAAAAAATACATATATATATATATATTTGTGGAATGTATGATATATGTAAAATCTAGGCAAATGGTACAAATGAACCTATTTGCAAAGCAGAAATAGAGACATAAAGAAGGTTTCTATCTCTCTGTAACCACACCATTCACCTGAGTTTGGGTTTCGGTTTTTATAAAAGTAAGATATCATTGTAGTGGTCGTCTGCACCAGACTCTTCACAGCTAAGTCAAGTGGCATGCCTTCTCTTTGTTTGTTTCGTAGTTACAGATACAAAGAATGATGATTTTTCTTCCATCGTGTAGAATGGGTCATATCACTAAACAGAGCTTCACCTTGGCCACCTCAGGAGGAAGTGGCCTTTTACAAGCGCAGATCCAGTGGACATGTTTGAATCAGGAACCATAATCCCTGATTCCATGATCTGTGGCCAGGCCAGAGGTTACCTTTATTCAACCCAGCTGGGATGACCATCAGCAGTTTTTTGTTAAAGCAGTATTTATTAGAAGAATACAGTGTATTTCAAATGTACTTTACACTTTATTTCTGAACCAGTCCAAAACATCAACAGCAGGTATTGAGAGAATGTGTGCTTCAACTTACTTTGTTGAATATTTAATCAGCATAAAGTGGTAATATCTCTTATACTACAGATGAAGAAACACAGCCAGGGAAATACTGTATAATAGACAAACCAATTTATACTCATTGTCTTTATTGACTTTGTGTAGCTTGAAAGAAGGTAGTGAAAAGTTGAAACAAAGCCCTTTAAACTTGATCACATTTTAAATCAGGGGCATGTAAAAAGAAATAAACATAAGGAGACAGTAAAATATTAAGCAGGTTTTAAAAGGTTATGGCTAACGTTTTTCAAGTCTTTAATGATTAAGTCAAATAGTGAATGCAAAATACATTTGAATTTTAAATAATCATCATCCAAATAGAATTCTCTGATAGCCCACCAGGCTCCTCTTCCATGGAATTCTCCAGGCAAGAATATTGGAGTGGGTGGCCATTCCCTTTTTCAGGGGATCTCCCTAACTCAGGAATCGAACCTGCGTTTTCTGCATTGCAGGCAGATTCTTTACATCTGAGCCACCAGGGAAGCCTTCATGATGTGTCTAAACTAAGTAACCATCTTCATTTGAACAGAAATCTACTCAGAGTCTCAGCTAAAGGAATTCTATAATTGCTTTTGTTTCAGTTGTTTTCTTTAACCCTTGCTTTCCCCATCCGTTAAACTAGAGGGAAGCTAACTCTATTGTGATAACTGCATGCCAGGCATGAGGCCAGAGCTTTATATCCGCCAGGTCACTGAATTCTATCAGAAGTCTTACGTTTCTCAGGCTTCCCTGTGGTCCAGGGGAAGGGCAGGGCACACAGCCCCCAGCCCAGGAAGGTCCCACGTGCCAGCGAGCAGCGAAGCGCAGGCGCTGCAACTCGTGAGCCCGAGCTAGAGCCGGTGCTCGGCCTCGGCAGAAACCCCCCCAGAAAGCCACACACCGCCGCGAGGGCACCCGCGCACCACAGCCAGAGAGCCCACTGCAGTGAGGAAGACCCGGCGCAGCCAAAGTAAATTCATCCATTTTGAAGATTTAAAAAGCTTTCCATTTCCCTTATTTGAAATGTATAATTCCAGTTCCCTATTGATTAAAAAAGTAGGTCACAACGGCATACATCTCGTGAGAGCTCCTTAACATATGTATTTAAATATTGGATCATTTACCTGAGAACCTTAGACTAACTCTGAAATATCTCCAAATTTATAAATTACAGTTTTCCGAAAGTGATTCTAGGTTTTTGTCATCCTTACCATGAGCACAGGTAATGTTTCCCAAGTTATAGCCATTCCCTAAATGTTCCATTTAGGGAACAAACCAACCTGGGGAACGATTTTGATCTATATTCTGATGATGTGGATAGGCTCCTCATTCCTAATTTGTATTCACACATTCACACCAGGAGGCAAGCGTCTAATTGATTGTTCTGAAGACAGAGTGCAGACCACATGAAAATAATTGGAAATCTTGGACTCAGCCTTGTGTATACATAAGGCATTTTCCCCCTAGTTAAGATTTCTTTTGAATTTGAAGTTGTATGGTCAAAATGAAAATTATCAAACTGGCAATGTATTATTATGTATACTTTGCAATTCATAGCATGTGCATTTAAAACACCAAAAAATTAGATTTTAGGGACTGGCTTTATGGTATTGGCCTAAATTCAGTTTTGTTCAAAATTTACATTTTGCATTGTTAGATTGGTAAATACAGATGACCTGTGTTCAAATTCCGAGTATCTTCTTATGAGCTTACTTAACCTCCTGCCCAAGCTCATTAAGCTTCCTTTCTAATCCATAAATGCTCATAATAATTTCATATATTATCTATGAGAATTATGAGATAACATAAGTGAAAATGCCTAGCCCAAGATAGGCTTTGGCAAATGCTTTTATGTTTCTTTCTGCAAAATGTTAGTTTGTCTAAACGCTATAGGAGCTATGTAAATCACCAAGATCAAGGGAAATTAACATTTATGGGGAAAAAAATTCTAACCACTCCCTTTTTACTCTCTCCAAGTTAAACTGCTGGATTTCAAAGTAAAGGTAAAGGATGAATCTGGTAACAAAGTGGCAAGACAGAACTGTTACTGTTTTCTCCTTAAGTAGCTGAGTGTTTAAGTTCCTAAGGAATAGAAAGACTGGCTTTCTAGCTTCCACTCCAGACATACTCCCTTGTAAAATATCCATTCCTGATATTGGTCCCCACTCTTTGACTTCAAATCCAATGTCTATTCCAGGATCTAAGTTTTCTTTTTTTTGTTTCTACACTGAAAACGTGCCATATCTCGCCCCCCACCACGTTTTTGAAATACATCACCTACTTTCTTATCTCCTAATAGCTCACATGTCAATCTACATAATACCTGCCTAGAAAGCCTTACATGAACACCATACTCTGCCCAAAGAGAACAAAAGTACTTGCAATTCTATCCTCTTTGTGGGGAGTAGATGCTCAATAAAGAAGAATACACATCCTCGGCTTCTCTCCCATCTGTAGCAGCCAAAAGACTGCTGAGTCAGCGACCCAATTTGAAGCCTTCTGAGGATTCTGAATATGATTTTATTTGCTCAGCTTTGCATTTTGGATTCTAACTACATGTCAAGTTCACGGGCACAAATAAGGTCAGAGTGGCAAGGAGAGAAGTTGGAAAAACAACCTGATCTACATTATGAATTTATGCCTGACAGCATGCTTGGGTTTAGAAAAATGATGGCAGGGACTTCCCTGGCAATCCAGTAGTTAAGACTCTGCTCCAAATACAGGGGGAATGAGGTTGACCCCTGGTTGTGGAACTAAAATTCCTGCATGCTGCAGCTGAAAAAAAATAAATAATAATGGCATAAATAGCTTTAAAGGACAAGGGATTATTGGAATTTCTTCACCTGGAAACTTATAGGTCGATTGTCTGTCACAGTTCTGGTGTGTTATTTGGTGCTAGTCCTTGATGTTGACTTTAGAATAATATTTAGAAATTCTGACTGAGCAATTTAAAGCCTCTCTCCTATAGGTGTAATAGTAAGAAGCAAATACAATAATTAAATTTTTAAAATGTTGGGTAGTGTAATTGAATATTATAATAGTATTAAAAGTAATTAAATAGTAGCTTGAAAACCACATGTAATAATGTCCTGCGTTTAATCATGTTACATTCAGGAGTACAGTGAAAACACAGCTTCTTTATTTCTGATGAACAGATATGATGTCTACCTGAACCTCTACCTCCTGGGTAGCTGGGAATGGGAGGGTGGTGGAGGTAAAAAGTAGAAAATAGTAAATTTACTTTAATATGATAACAATGGTACATGATAATACACTGAAGGCATTTTAAACTTGTATGTTTTCTTTTGGGTCTTTCAGCCTTCTCAGATCTACCTCTTCCCTTGCTTCTCTGCAAATCTGAGGGATCCTCTTCAAGCCAGACCTGGGGAGACTATGAAAAATCATTACACTTAAGCCTCTGGAATTGCTTACTGCACAGGTCCCTTCTGGGGCTCTTGAATCTACTCACAGGGTGACACATTTTAATGGAACTTGCGACATTAATACATTATTAACTACAATTGGTGAAGACCATTAGCTGTTTCCATAGCCATGGGAAGTTTTGGGATCAGCCTACAGGGACATTTAGCAGGAAATTCATACTGTCTAAATTTAGCGTAATCTATTTTTGCAGTTCCGAAGTCATTTCTCTGTAAGTTAAATTATTGCTAGCAGTCTTGAAAGGTTTCTAGGACTACTTTAGTCAGTTTAAAAAGTATCTAGGAGACTTGAAATGTCCCAAAATGGTAAACCACACATATGATAGAAGCTTGACAGAGGGTTTTCTAGATTTGACAGTAATGATAAAAAATCTACATGGCATTGCTAATTATTGGGTTGGCCAAAAATGTTCATTTGGGTTTTTCAGTAAGTTGTTATGGAAAATCCTGAACAAAATTTTGGCCAACCCGAGGCAAGTTGTGAAGCCAAAAGGAGATTCTGTGAAACTGATTATTTTTTCAGAAATTAATTGCAAATTGATGATTTTTTCTTTAAAAAAAGAATTACTATTAATCATGCCAGGGGAAAAAAAGAGTTACTTTCCTAATCTGTCTGTAGAGAGATACTAAAACATCACGTCAAGAAGCAGTTAAGGTATAAGCATGGAAAAATGTAGAGGTGGAAAGTCTGACGGAGGTGAATCAGAGAGCTCATGAGTAATGAGTAGTTATATCCTTTCTCTCCTATCTTTTTTAGAGCCTCTGATAGCTTTTGAAAATGTAAATGCTCTTTTGTAAGTTCTTTGACATTCTGACTTCCCCAGTGGCTCAGATGATAAGGAGTCTGCCTACAGTATGGGAGACCCCCGTTCAACCTCTGGGTCGGGAAGATCCCCTGGAGGAGGTCAGGGCAACCCACTCCAGTAGAGTCCCATGGAGAATCCCATGGACGGAGGAGCCTGACAGGCTGCAGTCCACGGGGTCTCAGAGAGTCAGACACGACTTAGCAACTAAACCACCGGTCCTCTTCTGCGTTAACAGCCATCGCTAAGTGCCTCCACACCTATTGGGGAGTGGGAGTGAGGGACACAGATGCCTTGGGCTTACCTTTTCACAGCACACCCAAGCCGGGGAAAGCAGGAGCTTTTCCTCAAATTCCCTCGAGGAACTACCTTTCACCAATAGCTCGAAGCTCCTGCACGAAGTGGAAGGGACTCCGGACGAGGGCTTCTCCTGGAGGTTGTGGTCCCCAGAGAAACATAGAAAAGGTGCTTCTCAAACCACCTTTAACAAGCTATAGGTTCCTCAGGACCACCATCTCATCATTTAGCCCAGATGGTGAAATTCCAACACTTAAATTGTTTCCATTTCCTGGATCCATTTAGACTGATATTACTTACTTTCTGGTAATAACTTCTGGTGCATAAAATTCAATGCCTTGACTTGATAGGAAAGAAGTCAAATTCCTACACCATGGAATCCGAGCTGATGTCCTCACTCAAGTTTTAAAAATCCTGTTTTGGGTATCTGAGACGAATGGACGATTTCTTACTCTCACTGCTGCAGTGAATCGTAATTTACCACCAACTCATCAGCCATAAGAAATAATGGATCTCGCGCTGATTAAGGAAAAGGAGAAGCACAGGTTTTACTGGGTCTGCCCAGTCTTCTTCTCGCCCTCACTTCACATGAGCAGGTGAAAAATAAGCAAAATAATTTCAGAAATGATATTTCAGAGCTAACTGGAAAATGAGAAAGAAGAAAACCTATCAAGTTATAAGCACCATGCTTTCTTGCATTTGCTTGTAATTGCTCTATTCTAAAGGCTGTCCAGGGGGTTCCCTCTTTCCTGAGGGAAACACAGAAGGGAGAACAAAGTGTTGACTCCACTGCAGGCGGTGCCATAGGATAGGCCTCCAGGGATACAGCTGTGATGCTGAGGTCCAGGCATCCAGGGGTAGAGCTATGAGCCTGAGGTCCTGCTCCTAGAATACCCAGAAAGTTCTCCTTCAGGTGGAATTCTGTTTTTAATGGCAACTAGACAAAGAATATAATGAACATCCATTCTAAATGGATAACTTATATATCTATAGTTAAAATAACTTATCTTTTAATCTTTCACATCCTCCTTCAGTAACTTGATGGAATCTATGCAATAAGAATTTTTGATTTCATAACTGCTAATAACTTTTCTGACAGACATGGAATAACATAAATTTCTTTTTTTCTTGCTTATATTTGGCCAACTATGCTACCCATTCCAGTATTCTTGGGCTTCCCTTGTGGCTCAGCTGGTAAAGAATCCACCTGCAATGTGGGAGACCTGGGTTCAATCCTGGGAAGATCCCCTGGAGAAGGGAAGGGCTACCCACTCCAGTATTCTGGCCTGGAGAATTCCACGGACTGTATAGTGCATGGGGTTGCAAAGAGTCAGACACGACTGAGTGACTTTCTCTTTCACATGTCACACAGTAGGAGTAATATGTCAATGTAAGTAAATATGCCTACTTAAAATACAATACCAATCATTAATTCTGATAGCTGAAATGTCGACTCAGTCCTGAAATTGCTGAAAGATGATTTGCCTTCTCTTGTCCACCTATCTCATTTTCCCATCAACCATTCCATCGCGACCACTGAAGTATTCAGTAATGCCAACATCTCTTTTTCCCTGAATTTTCCACTAATACTCTAAAGTTGCTCAAATTGTAATATTTTAAACAACTCCACTTATTTTAAATTGGAAGAAACTGAGGCTCTAAAAGGAAAAAAAATTTCTGAAAACAGTTGCTACTCTCAGACTTCACCTTTTCTCATATGCAATAGTTTCCTTCTCCATTTGGCTCCAAATAACTGCACCATTTTCATTTCACATAAGGCTCACTGGGTAGAATGACAGAATTTCAGGTCTTGAAAGATACCTCATGAAAATACCATTCAGTGTCTTTATTTTACAAATGAAGAAACAAAACCCAAAGAAGTTAAATCTCTTACTCAAAGTCACATACTTAAGTGGTAACAGATATAAGACTCCCATTAAAGACTCATTATATAAAAATAGCTGAAATATAAATTGAAAAATACAATGTAAGATAAAGGAAAGATGCTTATATTTGTCACTGGGCAAAACAAAAGTTCTAACTTAAGACCATTAAGATTTTGTATTGCATATGTACAAAATATATTGCTTTGTACATGTTTTCATATATGAAAATATGCTCAGTACAACCATCTTTAAAAAGGGCCTCAAAGAAATTCCAGGTGAGCAGAAGAGTAAATTTTGAATTAAAAAATATAAAATTTTATTTAAAAAGTAGGAAACAGAAGTTGATAACTTTTCATCTCTGTTTAAAGACTTTCTAAGATCAATTAGCAATATAATGATGAAAAAATAAATTTGACCACACAAAAATGTAAAACATCTCTTAGTGTAGAGACATTATATAATATAAAATAAATATTGTATATGTTTGTATATAATATTTACAACATATACAAACAAGGTAGCAGAGATAAAATTAAAAGCAAAACAGTTACCAGTCATAAAGAGATTTAAAACTCAAGCAACAAGCCTGGAAAATATATTTGTAAAAATGTTGTAGATATTTAACAGTTTTAATATTTATAAAGGGCTTCCCTGGTGGATGACATGGTAAAAGAATCCGCCTGCAATTCAAGAGACCCAGGTAAGAAAAACACTGAGACATTGTTCTCAGTTGAACTGTATCCCTGTAAAAAAAAAAAAAAAAAAAAAAAAAAAAGTATTGAAATCCTCAGTCTTACTAACTCAGAATATGGCTTTATTTGTCATGGGTTCTTTACAGAGGTCTTTGCCAACAAAGGTCCATCTAGTCAAAGCTGTGGTTTTTCCAGTAGTCATGTATGGATGTGAAAGTTGGGCTATAAAGAAAGCTGAGCGCAGAAGAATTGATGCTTTGGAACTGTGGTGTTGGAGAAGACTCTTGAGAGTCCCTTGAACAGCGAGGAGATCCAACCAGTCCATCCTAAAGGAGATCAGTCCTGGGTGTTCATTGGAAGGACTGATGCTGAAGCTGAAACTCCGATACTTTGGCCACCTGATGTGAAGAGCTGACTCATTTGTAAAGACCCTGATGCTGGGAAAGATTGAAGGCGGGACAAGAAGGGGACAACAGAGGATGAGATGGCTGGATGGCATCACCAACTCGATGGACAAGAGTTTGAGTAAACTCTGGGAGTTGGTGATGGACAGGGAGGCCTGGTGTGCTGCGGTTCATGGGGTTGCAAAGAGTCAGACACAACTGAGCAACTGAACTGAACTGAACTGAACTTTACAGAGATAATCAAGCTAAAATGTAAAATCTTGGGGTGGGCCCTAATCTAATAGTGGAGAAGAAAATGGCAACTCACTCCAGTATTCTTGCCTGGGAAATCCCACGGACAGAAGAGCCTGGCAGGCTGCAGTCTGTGGGGCCATGAAGAGTTGACTGTGGCTGAGCAACCAACAGTAGCACTAATCTGATTGTACCGACATCTCTATAAAAGAGGAAATTTGGACACAGAGACAGATGTGCATACGAGCAGAATGCCTTATGAAGGGGTAGGCACAGATTGGGCTGATGCAACTATAAGCCAAGGTTGCCAGCAAGCCTCCAGAGGCGAGGAGACGGGCCTAAAATAGACTCTTCCTTGCTGCCCTTAGGAACCAACCTGGATGAAACAATCAATACCTGGATCTCAGATTTCTAGCCTCCAAGAACTATGAGTCAATAGTCTCTGCTCTGTAACCTATCAGGTGTCTGATACTCTGTTAAGGGAGCCATAGCAGACCTCTGCAAACCCCAAATCATAAACAGCCAAGGGACATAAGCTGATAAATTTGAGAAACAGCCTATACTAGTGGTTAATAAGTGTTTTGAATTGATTAAAACTTGCTAATAATTTTAAAGTGTATGTTTAAGTAACACAATTTTCTTTTTCATAAAATAAATTAGCAATTAAAATGCTAATATTGAATGCTCTTGGATATCTTTGAAGGAACAATTTTTCATTATGAATCATGAAACAAAAATAGTATTCATACTTTTTAACTGGGCATTTTCCACTTCTCTAAATACTTCTTTTATGGAAATAGGGAGACATGGTGTACACAATGTTACTTAAAAGATCAAATCACTTTACAATATTGTAGTGGTTTTTGCTATACACTGACATGAATCAGCCAAGGATTTACATATTAGGTAAAGTAATTAGCCTCCAACTAATAAAAATAAATGGAAAAAAAAGATCAAATCACTCAAAAACTTGAATTTCCAAAAATAGGGAGAAATTTAAAGAAATTAAAGTCCCTTTATAAGAGATGGTAATTTATGGAAGTTGAAAATAATATTAAACAAAGCTTTTAATATTACTGGGGAAACATTATTTAATTTTTAAAAAAGAGAGAAAAACTCACTCATGATTATGTGTGAATTCACCATTATAAACTTGGCTATAATATTTTACTTTAACAACATAGGCAAAGATCATTTTTAAATGTGAAAAGTAGCTCTCGAGGTACAGAAGATTTTTTTTTTTTTTAAACAGATAAGGAAGCCCTATAGGCCTGCCTGTTTAATGTATATCAATGGAAGAAAAAGAATCAAAATGGGAGGTATTAGTTTTCTAGACTTGACATAACAAATTACGATAAATCAGAGGTTTAAAACAAGAGAGATTAATTTTCTCACTGTTCCGGAGGTCAGAAGTCCAAAATCAAGGTTTTGGCAGAACCGTGTTCCCTTTGAAGGGTCCAGAGGAAGGTCGTCCCTGCTCTGACGCCATCTGTGGTTCTGGCTTTGTTGGCTTGGATCGGCCTGTTCCCACCATGCTCCGTTTTCATGTGGCCTTCTCCCCTGGGCTCTGTACCTTCATCTCTTCTTGAAAGGAAGCTGCTCTTTGGATGTAGGCTATGCTATGCTTGGTTACTCAGTCATGCCCAGCTCTTTGCAACCCCGTGGACTGTAGCCTGCCAGGCTTCACTGCTCATGGGATTTTGCCAGGCAGGAACACCAGAGTGGGTAGCCATTCGCTTCTCCAGGGGATCTTCCCAACCCAGTGATAGAACCTGGTCTTGTGCATTGCAGGTGGATTCTTTACGATCTGAGCCACCAGGGAAGCCCCTTTGGATGTATGGCCCACTCAAAATCCAAGATAATTTTATCTCAGGGTCTTTATCTAATTACAACTATGAAGATCGTCTCTCCAAATAAGGTCGCATTCTGAGGTTCTAGATAGATGCAAATTTTGGTGGTACACTTTTCAATACATTACATAACAGAGAAGAAGAGAAAAGAAATCTTTTTTTTTAAAGTGGCTGTGTTTGAGTTGAGATGATGCATGATACATTTTACTGAGCATCTTTTTATCAGCTTAAAGGTTGCAATATTTTTTGTACACTCAGAGAATAATTTTAGATAGGTAAGATCTTGAGTCTCATGTAATTACAATTACATATGTTTTATGTAATTCATTTGAAAAGTTCTCTTTTTTTTTGAAGTATAGTTGATTCACAATGCTGTGTTAGCTTCCTGTGTATAGCAAAGTAATTTAGTTATACATGCATATCTAGATTTTCCCCCAGATTCTTACCCTTATAGGTATTAAAAATATTGAGAATAGTTCCCTGTGCTATAATACAGTAGATCCTTGTTGGTTATTTTATATATAATAGTGTGTATATGTTAATCCAAAACTCCCAGCTTATCCCTCTCCCCCCACCACTTTTCCCCTTTGGTAATCATAAATTTGTTTTCTATGTCTGTAGGTCAATTTCTGTTTTATATATAGATTCATTTGTATCAATTTTTAGATCCCATGTATAAATGATGTCATATATTTGTCTTTCTTTGTCTAACTTACTTTACTTAGTATATAATCTTTAAGTCCACAAATGGCATTATTCATTCTTTTCTATGACTGAGTAATAGTCCATTGTGTAATATATCTTCTTTCTCCATTCATCTGCTAGTGGACTCATTTGATGAAAAATCAGCAAGATGTTAAAACTGGTTCAAAGATACTTCCAAGCTTGAGGGCAAGTGACACCGCCTTCAGTACAGCTAAAGTGGGGAGAGCAGAGTCAAAAAACGCTGAAGCCAGCACCAGGATGTTCTGGAGATTTAGTGTTTAAGCATTGGGATCCAGAGCCACCCTGAGTCTTTCCCCTGAAGAAGGCATTCTGGGCTCCTGAATCTAAGAGGCCAAATTATCCCACCTACCTACCAACAGGGGAGAAAATTTGTGTGGGGTGAGGGCAGGTTGGTTGAATAGTTTCACATGGTTGCTAAAAACTTCACACTACAATGAAATACTGTATAGCCCAGGTTGGCAAGCTACAGCCCAAGGGCCAAATCCAGCCCACTGCCTGCCTTCATAAGTAAGGTTTTACCGGAACACACATGCACACACACATACACCTAGTTCGACAGACATTTGAGAAGCTCAATATTAGTAAGTAATATAAAAATAAGATTGCTGATTTAAATAGAAAACTAGCTGAATTTCAAAGCATGATAAACTATAGCCTTTGGAATTCTCTATTCTACAAGACAGAATTGATGTGTACCTCCATAGATAACAATCTTGAGTCAAACAGATAGCTTCACTGTCTCAAGACGTTAAACAGTGGTAAACGATAAATTAAATATAGTTCTGTCATGCAGGGGTGAGAGAAGAGGAACAGAGTAAGTTCCATAATGAAGAGAAATGCATTTTTTAAATGGAAAAAAATCACACATTGAAAATTTCAAAAGTTGAGCTTTCATTATATTCTCAGAATAAAATAGCTCATAAAATAGTGAAGAAATATGATTGGAAGTATTTATTATTCATTCATTTTAAATATAACTAATGGTCCCATATGTAATTTTAATACTAACAGTCTTATGTGATTGTTATATTAGGCTACAACTCTTGGAGTAATTTTAAGTAACAAACATATGTTAGGATGAATCATTAATTTCATTTCAAAAGGACTAAATTCAGACTTATTTACACAGAAGGTTTTTGGCTATAATTAAAATTGAAATGTTATCTGCATAATTTCTAAAGTAATTTACAGTTATAAAAATAAAGTCATTAACTCTTATATGTACAATATTCATTTGCTGTTTCAAATATACATATTTTATATAATTTATATGTACATATGTAATCATGCATATATAACTATAATGTAGCTTTAAAAACTATATATGTAGCTTTAAAACTATAGTTTTATGAAAAATGGGGCAGAAGTTTTAAATTATTAAAACATTTTCTATATGCAATAACACCAAAAGTAAAAAATGCATTAAAAATGTATATGCAATAACACCAAAAGTAGAAAATACATTAAAATATATAGATATATAGACAATAATGAGTTTCTCAGGTGGCACTAGTGACTAAGAAACTGCCTGCCAATGCAGTAGATGTAAGAGATGTGAGTTTGAACCCTGAGTCAGGAAGATCCCTACAGGAGGGTGTGACAGCCCACATCAGAGAATCACAAAGAGTTGGACATGATTGAAATGAGTTAGTATGCATACACACATACACAATAACATCAAAACTATAAAATATATTAAAAATAAAAGTAGCCAGGGAAAGGTTTCAAAATAAATAATCTTAGGTGTAGACACGTGTTTCACTAAAGGCTGTTAAGAACTTTCTTAGATGAAAATTGTTAGAATCTTTTGCTCTCAGGAGAGTATCTGTGTTTTTTTTATAAATATATTCTCTGGATTTTTACAATCATATCCACCAATTATGCCAACTTGGCAACATACGCACCAGTTTCTTCTTAAGCACTTAAATACCAAGGATGAGTCACAGGAAGGGATTCAGAAAGAAGACCAAAAAATTAACTTCAAAGAAACTCACTGGTATATATACCAGAAGAATTCTAAACCTTGTAAGCATTCACTACTTCATTTCAATACAACCAAATAATAATTGAGGCTCTTCCCTGAGTCTGCACTTGCTAGATGCTTTAGGAGAAACATAAGTCATACCTTTAGAGCTTTCACATTTCCGTTGGAAAATTTCTTTAGCCTGAAAATGCTGATAATTACAATATCTTCTCTGTATCGCAACTGGAAGTTTGTTTCTTGGTTGATCAGTAGTCTGAGAGCCCTATTGATATGGCAGGACTCTTGCATCATCAAGGCTGAGATAAAAAAAAAAAAAGTATATAACCAGGGACTTCTCTGGTGGCCCAGTGGTTAAGACTTTGCCTTCTAAAGCAAGAGGTGTGGGTTCAATCCCTGGTCAGGGAGCTAAGATCTCAGATAGCTCTTGCCCAAAAAACCAAAACAGAAAACAGAAGCAACATTGTAACAAATTTAATGAAGACTTCAGTTCAGTTCAGTTCTGTTCATTCCAGCTCAGTCGCATCCGACTCTTTGCAACCCCATGAATCACAGAATGCCAGGCCTCCCTGTCCATCACAAACTCCTGGACTTTACTCAAATTCATGCCCATCAAGTCAGTGATGCCATCCAGCCATCTCATCCTCTGTCGTCCTCTTCTCCTCCTGCCCCCAATTCCTCCCAGCATCAGGGTCTTTTCCAATGAGTCAACTCTTCACATCAGGTGGCCAAAGAATTGGAGTTTCAGCTTCAGCATCAGTCCTTCCAATGAACACCCAGGACTGATCTCCTTCAGGATGGACTGGTTGGATCTCCTTGCAGTCCAAGGGACTCTCAAGAGTCTTCTCCAACACCACAGTTCAAAAGCATCAAATTTTCGGCGCTTAGCTTTCTTCACAGTCCAACTCTCACATCCATACATGACCACTGGAAAAACCATAGCCTTGACCAGATGGAACTTTGTTGGCAAAGTAATGTCTCTGCTTTTTAATAGGCTATCGAGGTTGGTCATAACTTTCCTTCCGAGGAGTAAATGTCTTTTAATTTCATGGCTGCAATTACCATCTGCAGTGATTTTGGAGCCCAAAAAAACAAAGTCTGACACTGTTTCCACTGTCTCCCCATCTATTTCCCATGAAGTGATGGGACCAGATGCCGTGATCTTAGTTTTCTGAATGTTAAGCTTTAGTGCTAGCCTATTCTCAACAGTGCTGTGAGAAAATCTGCTTAGAATTTAAATCAGGTAATAAACCACCACCACCCTCCCACCCCACCGCCCACCCACCCCCGCCCCCACCACCCCCCTTAGAACCTGCCCACAACCTCTCATTTCATTCACAACAAAGGCAACATCCCCACAATGGCCTGCAAAGCCCTACCTGGTCTGGCCCCAGCTACTCTCTGAGTCGTCTTTCTTGGTTCCCACTCCCTCTGCTGGGCAAGTCAGTCAGGACACTTCATTCTTTGAAGCAAAACAAGCCTGTTCTCCCTCAACATTGGGTAGTTGTTTCGCCCTCTGCCATGAATTCTATTCAGTGAGGGTGCTTCTCTCTCTAACTTTCTCCCATGTCTATCTGTAAACATCAGTCCTTCACTGAGTTCTGTACGTAAAATAATAACAGACCTCTTCCTACCTCATCCTGACTGTTCTTCCTTGTAAAAGTCAATCACCATGGTTTGCAAGAGTATTGACTCTTATTTTTTTTCTTCTTTGTAATTTGCAAAAGGACAATGAGCATTCTGGACAGAAAAAAAAAAAAAAAAAGAGGAATTTTGAAGACTTTGGGTCAGCCAGAACTAACTGTGTCCTGGGTCAGTGGAGCTGGGAGGGAGAGAGACAGAGAAGTTGGCTGCGGGGAGGGGTCTAAATGAAAAGATTAGCAGGAGGAGGCATAGTGAGAAGCTTGACTTTCTTTCTAGCTGTGATGAGTATTTTACCTTTCAGATTTACAAGGTATAAATGTATTATTGAAAGATCACCTTACTGTGTAAAAAATGGATGGAGAGGAGCATATTGGATATATTGTGGTTCTCCTTACCCACCTTCTTCCTTGTCTATCCTGGAAGGCTGATCTTTATAGAGAATATCCATCAGACCCTCTGGTCTTCTGGATTCCCGTTAGATTCAGCCGATGGGAGGATTAAGAAGAGATCAACTGGGGAAACTTTACTTCTGACGACATGCCTGCTGAGCTGAGGTTTGACAGCCCCAAGTTCTTCTTTCCGAATGCTCGGCCGATGTCAGGAGGGAGCCTGCTACAGTCACTACTCACGCTGGGCTGCAGTGACCACCCCCTTGCCTTGCCCACCAGGACACGGGACTGGCCTTGACACGTTTCATCATTCCTTGCTGGTTCCTTAGCCACAGTCCCATCTTGTCACATGCCGCCTGTTTCCTGCCAGGGTCCTGACCGTGGGTAAATGGAGGATGAGTTAAACAACTGCCAGGGCCTCCCTGGTGGTCCAATGTTCAAGAATTTACCTTGTAACGTAGGGGGTGTGGGCTGGATCCCTAGTCAGGGATCTAAGAGCCTGCAGACTGCCCTGTGCTCCAACTACTGAGCCCTTGTGCTTTGAAACCCACACAACTAGAGAGTCTATACATTGTAACAAAAGAACACACTTGTTGCAAATAGAACAAATGCAGCCAAAAAAAAAAAAAAAAAAAAAAAAAACCAACCAGTCTGGAAGAGAGGTGGCTTAGACTATTAATTTGATGCAAAAGTAATTGCAGTTTTGCATCTTTGAACTTTGCCACTTGATGTTGGAATACTTTCTTAAATAAATGTGATTATGTTGTACATCATTTTAATGCTCATTTATTGCTTTTTTGTTAATAACTTATTACTTGCTATTTATTTTATATTTATTTTGCACTATAGAAATGATGCTAGGCAAAAAGCAAATCTGAATGATTTGTCATTCGAGTTCAAAATGAGTCATAAAGCAGTGGAGACAACTCACAACACCAGCAACACACTTAACCCAGGAACTGCTAACGAATGTAGAGTGCAGTGGAGGTTCAAGAAGTTTTGCAAGTTGGAAAGATGAACAAACTTGGTATGTGAGTGCCTCACGAGCTGATTGAAAATTGAAAAAAATCATTGTTTTGAAGTGTTGTCTTCTCATTTTCTACTCAACAACAATGAACCATTTCTTGATCAGTTTATGACGTGGTGCAATGAAAAGTGAAAAACAGTGGCCAGCAAAGACCAGTTCAGTGGTTGAACTGAGAAGCTCCAGAAATGCTTCACAAAGTCAAACTTTCACCAAAAAAAAAAAAAAAAACCATGGTCACTGTTTGGTGGTCTGCTATCAGTCTGATCCACTACAGCTTTCTGAATCCTAGCAAAACCGTTATATCTGAGAAGTATGCTCAGCAAATTGATGAGATGTACCAAGAACTGTGATGCCTACAGCTGACATTGGTCAATAGAATGGGCCCAATTCTTTTCCATGACAATGCCCAACCACATGTCGTACAACCAAGGCTTCAAAAGTTGATGAAATTGGGCTAAAATATTTTGCTTCATCCACCATATTCACCATATTCTCTTTCTTGCCAACTGGCTAACACTTCTTTAAGCATCTCAACAACTTTTTGCAGGGAAAGTGCTTCCACAACCAGCAGGAGGCAGAAAATACTTTCCAAGGGTAACTTGAATCCCCTAACACAAATTTTTATGCTACAGGAATAAACAAGCTTATTTCTCATTGACAAAAAATGTGTTGATTATAATGGTTTCTATTTTGATTAATAAAGATGTATTTGAGCCTAGTAATAATGATTTAAAATTTACTGCACTAAACTACATTTACTTTTGCCCCAACTTAATAGCATAGTGTCAGCAGAGATAAAGATGGGTCTGAGGTATACTTTGGAGGTTGAATTGGAGGGCTTTATAGTTGGAAATGGCAACCCACTCCAGTATTCTTGCCTGAAAAATCCCGTGGACAGAGGAACCTGGTGGTCTACAGTCCATGGGGTCCCTTAGCCACTAAACAACACATCAGACACAACTTAGCCACTAAACAACAACATCAGTCACTAGAGGACAAGCGAAAGAAAGAAGAACTCCGAGGTTTGTGCTTGAGCTTTTAGCTGGACTGTGGAGCCATAGAGAGAGGGAAACCAAGATGATGAAAACAGTAGGAGGAGGAAAAGATGGATAGTCCCTTTTGACATGCAGAGCTGAAACTGCCTCTTCAGCAGAGAACTTGATTAAGGGTCTTGGGTGCCAGAGGGACTCTAGAGCTGGATAAAAGTGTGGATGTCATCAGTATAGGTCGGATGTTTAACATGAAACAACCAGAAAGGAGTAATTTTAGAAGAAAGCAAGGGTTTAAATGAAAAAGTATCCAGACACAGTCCTTTTCAAAAGTGGGAAACTCAAACCTTTCAAACCTTTAGAAATGGCATAGAGAAGGCGAATTCAACAAAGATAATTGAGAGATATCTCCATTCAAAATATTCAAAAAACAAAGATCATGGCATCAGTCCCATCACTTCATGGCAAATAGATGGGGAAACAATGGAAACAGTGACAGACTTTATTTGGGGGGCTCCAAAATCACTGCAGATGGTGACTGCAGCCATGAAATTAAAAGACGCTTACTCCTTGGAAGAAAAGTTTTGACCAACCTAGACAGCATATTAGAAAGCAGAGACATTACTTTGCCAACAAATGTCTGTCTAGTAAAAGCTATGGTTTTTCCAGTAGTCAAGTATGGATGTGAGAGTTGGACTATAAAGAAAGCTGAGCACCAAAGAATTGATGGTTTTGAACTGTGGTGTTTGAGAAGATTCTTGAGAGTCCCTTGGACTGCAAGGACATCCAACCAGTCCATCCTAAAGGAGATCGGTCCTGGGTGTTCATTGGAAGGACTGATGCTGAAGCTGAAACTCCAATACTTTGGCCACCTGATGCAAAGAGCTGACTCATTGGGAAAGACCCTGATGCTGGGAAAGATTGAAGGTGGGAGGAGAAGGGGACAACAGAGGATGAGATGACTGGATGGCATCACCGACTCAATAGACATGAGGTTGAGCAAGCTCTGGAAGTTGGTAATGGGCAGGGAGGCCTGCTAAGCTGCAGTCCATGGGATCACAAAGAGTCAGACACAATTGAGTGATTAAACTGAGAAATATGACGTATGGGGTTATGCAGGACAGAAGCAGAGTGTGCAGGTCCAAAGGCATGGAGGCATGAGGGTGTGTTCATTGAAAATAATTTTATGTTAGGTGTGGAGTGAAGGTTAAATGAAAAACTTTGATTAGCATCACATCCAGCTCATTAGAGACCTTTCCTGAGGAGAGAGAGTAGAATACCATCTAGTAAAAAGAAAAAAAAGAATGCTCTTTTGTGTTCATTTATGTATTATTTTTCATAGTTAAGGGTATATTTATCTTGACACCATCTAGGTAGTCTCACTGGTAGGATTCAGGAGGTCAATTCCTTGCCCCTAACACTATATATTTATTTATAAGTATCTATTACCACCACATCTTAATTGAATTATAGGGCAAATTATACTTTACCAACAGAATAAAAATAGCCACAAAATAAATTACAGATGTTCAAGATGGCATAACAATGAATGTGCTGTCATCAAAAATCCCATTCCAAAAGTTTCAAGTCTATCCAGAGACCTTATTAATTTTTTTCCACTGCCTCACTTTAATAGTGTCTATTCCAAATTGGCATTTATAATTTTTTTTAAAGTTTTAGCTATAATAGTTACATGGTCTCTTTCACTGATGAGTTCTACAAAGTGTTTCTATAAAAAAAAAAATTTCCTTGCTATCAGGTGAATATACAGATCATTTTTGGGGGAAAAAATGGCACATTTATTTTTCAACAACACTACTTCTTTCTCTTTGCAATTAAACTATTCCATTTTTTTCAATATTAATGTTTACATCACCTTTTCTTTTGCAGATAATAACTAATCAATAACATGATCCTACCTCAGTATTAAGATAAAATTTAACTATATAGTCAAGAAAATCTTGGTAAAAACAAAATAAATTTGATTTGTAGAAGTCATTTTTAAGCTGCGTTTTATTATAAACATCATACTAGACCTTGCTAGTTACCCTATTTTTCAGGTGAGATTTTTTTTAAGTGACGTTTCTCAAAGTAGTATAAGTAACATAATTTATGTAAAATCATCCATGGGTTAGCTCTAATTTTCCCATTCTATGTTTTCAGTGTTTTTTTTTTTTTTTTGATGTGTCAATTGCCTTAGTCCTTAAGAGAATCAAACAAAATTAAAATGCAAACTAACTGATTAAGTTTTTTTTATCTATATGAAAATGAATGCTTTGAGTCAAGACATGGACAGATGGCTATTGTTGTAATTAACTAAAGCATGGATCTGTTTTTTACATTTAGATAAACAACATCCCAAAGTACTCCTTTTTTACTTAAAGACACCTGTAGCTCTCAAACATCCTTCACAGCTTCAAAATTATATTTAAATAAACCAGAATGTAAACAGATTAAAAATGAATGATTCCAGCTGGGACAATGCAATGAAAAAAGACCAACTCTCACAATAAGAACAAAGAGATTTGATTTAATATCAAGCTTTACCCATTCACTCTTAGAAAAGTCAAATTTTGCTTGCATTACTTTTTTTATAGGTAAGATAAATGAGAATCTGCTTCTTTCTATTTCAGGAAGAGGTTTTTGGTGTTTTGTTTTGTTTTGTTTTTTGTAAAGGAGGCTTTTTTGTTTGTTTTGATTTGGCTAAACAGAAGAAATATGAAGTACAGCTTAAATTAGTGAGATATGTGATGACAGGTATTTGACTGAATACATCCTGAAAATTTCCAGGCGTGATAGATTGTACACTTTAATTTTAATAAGGTGTCAAATTTCTACAGTTTGGATTTGGTTTTTCTCTAGGGGAAAAAGAACTGATTATTCCCTGATATCAATAAAAACTCCGTGGATCACTGGTATAGGAGTAACTTATGTTTGAATAGTTCATCAACTCGTACAGAAACTGGGAGAAAACACCCAATCTGATCACTCTCATGACAAAACTTGGAAATTACAGGTACCTTACATAAATATTTTATTTATTTATGCATTTTTGCAACCTAAGCCCAACTTTATTTTGCCTTCTACCATCTATTTAAAGTTTATTCAGTGGAAAAAGTTTTCTCTGCTGGAAGAAAGAATTCTGGCAGGATCACTTTTCTGGTAACTTGGGGGTAATAGGAAATTCTACAGTCACTGTAAATTGTAACCAATTTTGGCTTAGATTGTATTGCCAAGACTGTTGTATTAAACAATATATCCACCTGTACTCAAAGAATAGACTGTTCCCACATCGCAGCTAGCGTATGCTTCCCTTCAGGGAAGAGTGTGCTTTCTCTTCTTTTCCTAACTTTTTTTTAGACATATATAAGATTTACAGAAAAGCTGCAAGAATAAAAAAAAAATCCCTTATGGCCTTCATTTAGATTTCACAAAGGCTAAAATGAATATTTTACCATATATGATATTCTATTTTCTCTATCTGTATATAATTTCTTCCTGACTGTGTTAGTCACTCAGTCATGTCTGACTCATTGTGACCCCATGGACTGTAGCCCACTAGGCTCCTCTGTCCATGGGATTCTCCAGACAAGAATACTGAAGTGGGTTGCAATTTCTTTCTCCAGGGGATCGTCAGGGGGGTCCCTGACTGAGGGATCAAACACAGGTCTCCTGCATTGCAGGCAGATTCTTTACCTTCTGAGCTACAGGGAAGTCCCAATATTTTCCTGAACTGGATGAGAATAACTTGTAGCCACCATGCTTCTCTAGCCTCAGATATGTTAGCATATATTTTCTAAAAACATGAACTCTACTCAATACTTTGTAATGACCTATGTGGGAAAAGAATCTGAAAAAGAGAGGATGGATATGTGTATATGCATAACTAAGGCACTTTGCTGTAGAGCAGAAACTTAACACATTGTAAATCAAATATCCACCAATAAAAATTAATTAAAACCAAACAAGGCTGTTCTCAGCTTACGGACATAGACAACAGACTTCTGTCTGCTAGGGGAAGGGGAATGGCGGTTGGATGCTTTGGGAGTTTGAAATTAGCAGATGAAAACGATTATATATAGAATGAATAAACAATGTACAGCACAGGGAACTATATTTAATATCCTGTGATAGTGGAAAATAATTTGAAAAGGAATGTATATATATACATATACAAAACAGAATAAAATATGTATTATGCATGTGTAACATATATGTATATGTGAATATATATGTATCACTTTGCTGTAAAGCGGAAATGAGCACAACATTGTAAGCCAACTATGCTTCAATAAAATAAATTTTTTTTAACAAGGCTGTTCTCTTATAACTTTAGCATTATTTTCCATTTTTCAAAATCAGGGTAATATTGAGGCAACACTATGATCTGCTCTGCAAACCTTATTCAAATGTTGCTAACTGTCCCCATAACATCCTTTATAGTAATAGAAAATCCCAGGTCTATTCAGTTGTCTTGTTTCTTTAGTCTTCTGAGGCTCCGCTCAATATCCCAACAATATACGACTAGGACTACTCTCCGCCTAGAGCAATGACTACTTTATATCCTAACAAAATTCTACAACCTTCAAAAGAATCAAGCGTATCTATTAATAAAATAAATGATTACACTTCTGACTACAAAGTGTCCAGGCCTCTCTTCTTCAAATTTAGAGAACTTCCCCCTAAGGAAGAAAAAACACATTTCCACTCAGTCCCTTCTCCAGTTCATCCTGAATGTTTGGATGAAGTGAATCCAGTCCCTGGGATTCAGACCTGGTGATATGTGAACTAAAAGCAAAGAAAAGTTGTCATTTTCTCTGCTTTTCCACAGATACCAGTTCTCTATTTGTTCACAAGAACAAAATATTTCCAATGAGTGTTCCCGCCAGAATAGAAACAAATCAATCTAATCAACTGAAAGTGATTTATCTAAGGTTCTAATTAGAAATCTGTTCTGCGTCTCTTGGATTCACCTTCTGGAAGATTCTTTCTTGTCCATTTTCTTCCTTGACCACAACCGCAGTGATTGTTGAAGGTGCATTATTTTGGGTCACTATATTTTGAGGCCTCTGGAACTTTCACAGTCTGACTTGCTCATGCAAAAGTCTTTTGATGCTAGAATAGTACAGTCTTTGTTGCTATTGTTTTGCTTAGATTTTTTATTTCTTTAGCAAACTAATTCTCTAAAAAATGTAGTAAGCTTTTACTCTATTTGCTTCTAGGTGCCAGTAGGCACATTAAAAGTATTTTTCTCACACATGATTCCTGAATGTGATTTTTTTGTTTGCTTTGCCCCATATCTTTTTCTCTCAACATAATTATGTCTGCCTCGGGCCTACTGCTATGAAACATGTCACTTTTCCCCTGCTGGATTCAAGCAAGTCAAAAACTCCACATTTTCTTTCTATATTTCCACTAACAAATTCTCTCTCTTTATATATAAACATTCTATGGGCCCTATTTCCGTCTTTTTTTATTTCATTAATGAAGTCCTTGGAGTATTAATTAAATGTCAACTCATAAAAGCATTTTTCCTAACAAACAACGTAAAACAGTTTTCCACTCAGTTTGCTCTATAACCCAATTTCTCTTTCTTAGCATTTTCACACTCTGAAATTTTAGTTATTCATTTTTTAATAATCCATTTATTTTTTACTGAAGGATGATTGCTTTGTGGAATTTTGTTGTTTTCTGTCAAACCTCAACATGAATCAGCCATAGGCATATATATTCATTTTTAACCTCACAAGTTTTCTGCCTCCCCAGGGGATACACAGAGTATGAGAGAAGTGGCAGGCACCGCGTCCAGCACACAGAGGCGCTCAGCATTTACATCCTGGACGAGCCTGTGGATATATGAGCGAGAAAAATGTGCTTCAGGTAGAACCTGTGGCACTGTGTTCCAGAATTATAATTTTTAAAGCCTCTTGAGCCATTACTTTTTAAATGGTTAACAAGAACAGTACATGCAAAAAAGAAAAATGGGAAGACAATTCTAGCCAGTCTCAAACGTGTGCATTTATTTTCTGAGTCATGCTGGAACACTTGACATGGGGCAGAACACCCTCTCAGGAAGACTAAGGCATTAAGCCGATGAGTACCTTGCCCATACAATCTGCCTGGGAAACTCATTTCAAATGGAACGCCAGAGTCTCCTTAATTTGTTCCTTGTAGTTTACCAGCAAAGTGCCTTACTATTAGCACTATAAGAAAGCCAAAAGCGGCCTTCGTTTATATGGAAATTTGGCAGAAACATATGAACTTCTTAACCTCACAGTTGTTTTTTCTTTTTTTTTAATTTTTATTTTCAGTACATTAAATTTAATCATAAAATCATTCTAAAAATGTACAATTTTTAAACAAAATAGAGTCAGCACAAGAATAAAACGTGTGTGTATGTGTGTGTGTGTGTGTGTGTGTGTGTGTGTGTGTGATTCAGCCATGTCCGACTCTTTGTGACCCCATGGACTTGTAGCCCACCACACTCCTGTCCATGTAATTCTCCAGCAAGAAAACTGGAGTGGGTTGCCATTCCAATCTCCAGGGGATCTTCCTGGTCCAGGGATCAAACCCAGGTCTCTCATATTGCAGGCAGATTCTTTACCAGCTGAGCCACCAGAGAAGCCCAGAAGAAAACAAAACTCCCCCCAAAACAGAATAATTGACATTTGCAATTCAAAATCAAATTAGCAGAATATTAAATATTTACAAAACTATTTCTTTTAAAATATATTACATTAATTCTGTAGAATTTACATAAAAGAATGGCTCAAAATGGGAAAATTTTACTTCATTCCTAAAAGAAAATATGTCCAATAGAACCTGCGAAGATTCTTGAGTACACAACGTCTGTCAAAGCCTGTCTTTGTGCCTCTAAGAACTTTACATGTGTGCGGGGCTTCTTTGACAATGGGCTGGAGTGGCTGATTGGTCCATGGATTCAGAAGAGGCTCAGTTACTGAAGAGTCCCAAGGTTCTTGGCAATATCTTTAAACTCAAGGTTCTCAGGATATTGTCAGAATCAGTAATAAAGCAAACATCCTAAACATCCAAACAAGATACCAAATTGAAAAATATTAGAGTACTTCAATGAGGATACAAGTGCATACTGAAGTATACTACATTTTAGCAAATTAAGTAGAACAGAAATGTCAGTGTAATATTAGCATACTCTGCTATTCTTTTTTTTTTACCCCCCAAAGAAGACATTCACAGGGCTGATAGGTACATGAAAAGATGCTCCACATCACTATTCATCAGGGAAATACAAGTCACAATGACAATGAGATATTACCTCACACCTGTTAGGGTGATTATCATCGAAGACAAGAGGCAGCAAATGTCGGTGAGAATGTGGGGAACAGGGAACACTTGTGCACTGCCTAGGGTAGGAATGTAAATTGGTACAGTTCAGTTCAATTCAGTTCAGTTTAGTCACTCAGTCGTGTCCAATTATTTGCGACCCCATGAATCGCAGCACGCCAGGCCTCCCTGTCCATCACCAACTCCCGGAGTCTACCCAAACTCATGCCCATCGAGTCAGCGATGCCATGCAGCCATCTCATCCTCTGTCATCCCCTTCTCCTCCTGCCCCCAATCCCTCCCAGCATCAGGGTCTTTTCCAACGAGTCAACTCTTCGCATGAGGTGGCCAAAGTATTGGAGTTTCAGGTTCAACATCAGTCCTTCCAGTGAACACCCAGGACTGATCTCCTTTAGGATGGACTGGTTGGATGTCCTTGCAGTCCAGGGGACTCTCAAGAGTCTTCTCCACCACAGTTCAAAAGCATCAATTCTTCTTCACTAAGCTTTCTTCACACTCCAACTCTCACATCCATACATGACCACTGGAAAAACCATAGCCTTGACCAGACGGACCTTTGTTGGCCAAGTAATGTCTCTGTTTTTTAATATGCTGTCTAGGTTAGTCATAACTTTCCTTCCAAGGAGTAAGCGTCTTTTAATTTCATGGCTGCAGTCACCATCTGCAGTGATATTGGAGCCCAAAAAAATGAAGTCTGACACTGTTTCCACTGTCTCCCCATCTATTTCCCAAGAGGTGATGGGACCAGATGCCATGATCTTAGTTTTCTGAATGTTGAGCTTTAAGCCAACTTTTTCACTCTCCTCTTTCACTTTCATCAAGAGGCTCTTTAGTTCCTCTTCACTTTCTGCCATAAGGGTCGTGTCATCTGCATATCTGAGGTGATTGATATTTCTCCTGGTAATCTTGATTCCAGCTTGTGCTTCTTCCAGCCCTGCATTTTGCATGATGTACTCTGCATATAAATTAAAAAAGCAGGGTGACAATATACAGCCTTGACATACTCTTTTTCCTATTTGGAACCAGTCTGTTGTTCCATGTCCACTTCGAACTATTGCTTCCTGACCTGCATACAGGTTTCTCAAGAGGCAGGTCAGGTGGTCTGGTATTCCTATCTTTTTCAGAATTTTCCACAGTTTATTGTGATCCACACAGTCGAAGGTTTTGGTGTAGTCAATAAAGCAGAAATAGATGTTTTTCTAGAACTCTCTTGCTTTTTTGATGATCCAGCGGATGTTGGCAATTTGATCTTTGGTTCCTCTGCCTTTTCTAAAACCAGTTTGAACATCTGGAAGTTCTCGGTTCACGAGTTGCTGAAGCCTGGCTTGGAGAATTTTGAGCATTACACTACTAGCGTGTGAGATGAGTGCAATTGTGTGGTAGTTTGAGCATTCTTTGGGATTGCCTTTCTTAGGGATTGGAATGAAAACAGACCTTTTCCAGTTCCATGTCCACTGCTGAATTTTCCAAATTTGCTGGCATATTGAGTGCAGCACTTTCACAGCACCATCTTTCAGGATTTGAAATAGCTCAACTGGAATTCCATCACATCTACTAGCTTTGTTCATAGTGATGTTTTCTAAGGCCCACTTGACTTCACATTCCAGGATGTCTGGCTCTAGGTGAGTGATCACACCATTGTGATTATCTGGGGCATGAAGATCTTTTTTGTACAGTTCTGTGTATTCTTGCCACCTCTTCTTCATATCTTCTGCTTCTTAACATATCTTCTTCTTCTTAACCTAACAGTCCATACCATTTATGTCCTTTATTGAGCCCAATTTTGCATGAAATGTTCCCTTGGTATCTCTAATTTTCTTGAAGAGATCTCTAGTTTTTCCCATTCTGTTGTTTTACTCTATTTCTTTGCATTGATCACTGAGGAAGACTTTCTTATCTCTCCAGGCTATTCTTTGGAACTCTGCATTCAAATGGGAATTTCATTCCTTTTTCCTTTGATTTTCACTTTTCTTCTTTCCACAGCTATTTGTAAGGCCTCCTCAGAGAACCATTTTGCCTTTTTGCATTTCTTTTCCATGGGGAAGGTCTTGATCCCTGTCTCCTGTACAATGTCACGAACCTCCATCCATAGTTCATCAGGCTCTCTGTCTATCAGATCTAGTCCCTTAAATCTATTTCTCACTTCCACTGTATAGTCATAAGGAATTTGATTCAGGTCATATCTGAGTGGCCTAGTGGTTATCCCTACTTTCTTCAGTTTAAGTCTGAATTTGGCAATCAGGAGTTCATGATCTGTGCCACAGTCAGCTCCTGGTCTTGTTTTTGCTGACTGTATAGAGCTTCTCCATCTTTGGCTGCAAAGACAATAATCAATCTGATTTCGGTGTTGAACATCTGGTAATGACCATGTGTAGAGTCTTCTCTTGTGTTGTTGGAAGAGGGTGTTTGCTATGACCAGTGCATTCTCTTGGAAAAACTCTATTAGCTTTGCCCTGCTTCATTCCGTACTCCAAGGCCAAATTTGCCTGTTACTCCAGGTGTTTCTTGACTTCCTACTTTTTGCATTCCAGTCCCCTATAATGAAAAGGACATATTTTTGGGGTGTTAGGTCTAAAAGGTCTTATAGGTCTTCATAGAACCATTCAACTTCAGCTTCTTCAGCAGTACTGGTTGGGGCATAGGCTTGGATTACCATGATATTGAATGGTTTGCCTTGGAAACGAACACAGATCATTCTGTCATTTTTGAGATTGCACCCAAGTACTGCCTTTCAGACTCTTGTTGATTATGATGGCTCCATTTCTTCTAAGGGATTCCTGCCCAAGTAGTAGATATAATGGTCATCTGAGTTAAATTCACCCAATCCAGTCCATTTTAGTTTGCTGATTCCTAGTAGGTCGACATTCACTCTTGCCATCTTCTGTTTGAGCACTTCCAATTTGATTCATAGAGCTAACATTCCAGGTTCCTATGCAATATTGCTCTTTACAGCATCGAACCTTGCTTCTATCACCAGTCCCATCCACAACTGGGTATTGTTTTTGCTTTGGCTCCATCCCTTCATTCTTTCTGGAGTTATTTCTCCACTGATCTCCAGTAGCATATTGGGCACCTACCGACCTAGGGAGTTCCTCTTTCAGTATCCTATCATTTTGCCTTCTCATACTGTTCATGGGGTTCTTAAGGCAAGAATACTGACGTGGTTTCCCATTCCCTTCTCCAGTGGACCACATGCTGTCAGACCTCTCCACCATGGCCCGACCATCTTGGGTGGCCCCACACGGCATGGCTTAGTTTCACTGAGTTAGACAAGACTGTGGTCCTGTGATCAGATTGGCTAGTTTTCTGTGATTATGGTTTTAGTGTGTCTGCCCCCCGATGCCCTCTCGCAACACCTACCGTCTTACTAGGGTTTCTCTTACCTTGGCCGTGGGGTATCTCTTCACAGCTGCTCCAGCAAAGCACAGCCGCTGCTCCTTACCTTGGATGAGGGGTATCTTCTCACGGCCACCCCTCCTGACCTTGAACGTGGAATAATTCCTCTCGGCCCTCCTGCACTCCGCGCAGCAGCCGCTCCCATAAATTGGTACAGCCACTATGGAAAGCAGAATGAAGTTTTCTCAAAAAATGAAAAAGAAAACTACTATATGATCCAGCAACCTCCCTTCTGCGTACATATCCAGAAAATGAAAATAGGGTTATCTGCACCCCATGTTTCCTATATGGGGTTATTCAAAGTAGCAAAGGTGCAGAAACAATTTAATTGATGTGGTATGTATATATGTTATCCACAATGGAATATTATCCAACCATGTGAAAGAAGGAAATTTTGACATTTGCAATAACGTGGATGGACTTTGAGGGCATTGTACTAATTGAAATAAGTCAGAGGAAGACACATACAGCATGGTGGTACTTATCTATGAAATACAAAAAAGAAAATCTAATGTAGAGAAACAGTTGAACAGTAGTTACTAGGGGTTGGGTGGGTGAGGGAAACAGGGAAAGACTGGGAAAAAATATATATAGTTTCAGGTAAAAGATGAATAAGAAAGACACAAGATCTGAGGCTCTAAGATATTACATGGTGACTCCAGTTGCTAACATGTATAATTAAATTTAAATGTTCTCACCAAAACCAAAAGCAAATGCAAGCAAACAATATACTTTATAACTTGCAAAAACTGTAAAAACCATCCAGAGAGAAATTAATAAAATGTGATATATTCATACACTTGAAAACTACAGAATCACTGGAAGTTTAAGAAGGAATGAACTGCTGTAAATGTCTCACAGACATTAAGCAGAATGAAAGAATCCGGACATAGGAGTACTTATGTGAAGTTCAAAGAGAGCAAAGCTAATCTATGGTGACAGGAGGTGGAGTATTTGGGGTTACCAAATGGGAAGTGTTCTGTAGTCATGTTCTAAAATATTAGGCTGAGTGTAAAATTTACTGAGCTGAACACTTAACATTTATGCACGTTACTATAGATATGACTGGAGAAGGAAATGGTAACCCACTCCAGTGTTCTTGCCTGGAGAATCCCAGGGATGGCGGAGCCTGGTGGGCTGCCCTCTATGGGGTCGCACAGAGTCAGCCACAACTGAAGCGACTTAGCAGCAGCAGCAGCATAATATATAATAAAAATAATAAAGTTCAAATCTGATATACAATCTCCTAACTGTGACCTTAAACTCTCTATGATATACTTTTCTCATCGGTAAATCAGATAATAGTAACAACCCTATAGCATTGTTGTAATATTTAAATGAATACAGACATGCATAGCAGATAGCAATTTATTCAAGATACAGTTGATGCATAACATGGTATTTTTTAGCTGTGCAATATGATTTGATATGACTGTCTATTGCAAACTGATTACCACAAGTTTTGTTAACATGTATCTTCCCACAGTTACACTTTTTCTTATGGTGAGAGCTTTTAAGATCTCGTAAGATCTACTCTCTTAGCAACTTTCAAATACATAATAAAATATTGTTAACTATAGTCACCATGCTGTGGATAGCATCATTAGGACTTACTTATCTTCTAACTGAAAATTTATATCTTTCAGTTATAAAGATAACTCCTTTATAACTCCTTTCAGCTATAAAGATGACTCCCTTTGCCCATTTTACCCACCTGCAACCTCCATGCCCTGCCATTGGCAACCGCCAATCTGTTTTATAATCTACAAATTTTTTAGATGCACATGTGAGTGAGATAATGGAATAAATGTCTTTCTCTGTCTGATATTTCATTCAACATAATTCCTTTAAGGTGCATCTATGTTGTTGAAAACAGCAGGCTTCCCATCTTTTATGACTGAATAATATTCCATTTTGTATGCATGCAAGTGTAGTCCATGGGGTCGCCAAGAATCAGACATGACTTGGCAACTGAACAACAATGGATGTAGGCATGTATATATATGCATGTGTAGGGGGTTTCCACGTTGCAATTGGTGGCTGTAAATAATGCTGCAATGAAGACAAGCTATAGCAATATCTTTCTAAGATAGATGATAATTTAAAAACAAATATTAGTTATTATTACTACTAGGTGCCATTGCAAGAGTACTTCTCCTCCATAGGGGATAATCTTTTAAAAATAGATTGGATGAATCAATGTGCTACTGAATATAATTTTTTTTCCATAAAAATTAGGTTTTAGAAATGCAGCAAAACTAATGTAGCAGTAGTTCTCAACTTTAAATATGTCAGACCAGAAGAATCTGGAAATTTGATATAAATGCAAATTCTCGAGCCTACACCAGATGAAATAAAGACAAGTTTTAGGGGTGAGGTTCAGTAATCAGTGTTTTAGCATGTCCTCCAGGTAATTTTTTCACACACACATTAATGTTTGAGAATCAGTGAAAAATAAGTAAGACAGCCCTGTGAAGGAGATAACCTTCACAGAAGGAAAGCCTTCATAAAGAGGCAATCTTTGTTGAATCTTTGGCCTGGAACACTGAGCCTTCTGTTACTTTCACTGCTGAATCAATGAAATCAAAATCCATGCTTTACTGCAAATACAAAAACAGTAAACTATAAAATAATTGACATAATTTATGCCAGTAATGAGTAGAAGAAGTGTAGAAGGCTATAGGCAACAATCACACCACTAGGAAGGTGGTTTTACTTGGCATAAAGGCTTTTAAATTAAATCTACTTCAGAGATAGTTCTGTGAATTCTGCTATCTCTGCTGAAATCTTCAGGATTTGTCTTTTTCTAAAAAAGGGAAGGTCACATGAGGAGCTCTACTGCTAGAATTTATGCAAGCTGTTTATGTTCTAGGCTAAGCCCTTAAGGTCAGCTTCATTTGATAACCCAATTGTGCAAATACCTGCTTGAGAATCAGAGACATTTTCACATAATCTTACTTGATCTTTCTCTTTGACTTTGCAAATGAGCATCACTGTATTTTAAAATGGCATTATGTCATTTTTCAGTTGGAGTTCATATTGACTGAAATTACTAAATGAAAGACACCAGACTGAAGTCCAAGTTACCATCTGCAGTCATATTTTCAAGGCATTAAAAATGAATAAAATGGAGTCAAGGCCATAAGCCTATTTCACAGATGAGGAGACAGAATGGATCAAAAAATTCCTCTGACTTGTCACAGCTGAACATGAAAGTCAAGAAGTGGGTCAATGTACATGTGAGTCTTATCCAGAAAACTTCACCATTAATTCAACTTCAGCGTTTACTTCTCTATTCACTACTCATGCCTAGCCTAAGGCCATGATTATAAAAGAATCTTCTCCCAGTAATTAAGGGTGAGGAGCAGATAAGTGAGTAGGTCAGAGGGAGGAGGAAGAGTTAAGAGGGAAAAAAGCGAAGGTGAGTAAAAATCTTTAACATGAGACATCCTTAATATCCTAGAATTCATGAAATTTGCTTTGTTTTGTATAGTTGTGATGGAATCTTCAGACCATAAACTAATTGACAAGAAGTTTGTGCAGTTGCTACCCATCCAATGAGGCAGGGCAAAGAGAAGCCAAATATTAAGCTCCACAGAGAGCGATATTCAAGAAAGACTTGATTATTACTCTGATGAACAGAATATCATGGCATACAATCATCAGATTGCCTCTCTCCACCAGCCTCTCAGGGGCATTCCATGGGGTTCCCACAATATTGCAAAAGCCCACCTTCATGGTTGAGTTAAATTCTTCCTGTTGTTAAAGCAAGTTCATGTGCCTGATGCACAGTGAGGTCAAACAAAGGGGAACATAGGATTTTGGAGCAGAGAGAGGTTTATCGCAAGGCCAAGCAAGGGGATGAGGTGGCTCATGCCCTGAAAAGCCTCAAGCTTCCCAAGGGTTTAGGCAGAGCATTTTTTTTTTTTTTTTTTTTTTTTTTTTAGTTGGAGGCTAATTACTTCACAACATTTCAGTGGGTTTTGTCATACATTGATATGAATCAGCCATAGAGTTACACGTATTCCCCATCCCGGTCCCCCACCCCATCTCCCTCTCCACTCGATTCCTCTGGGTCTTCCCAGCCCACCAGGCCCGCGTGCTTGACTCATGTATCCCACCTGGGCTGGTGGTCTGTTTCACCACAGATAATATACATGCTGTTCTTTCGAAACATCCCACCCTCACCGTCTCCCACAGCGTTCAAAAGTCTGTTCTGTACTTCTGTGTCTCTTTTTCTGTTCTGCATATAGGGTTATTGTTACCATATTTCTAAATTCCATATATATGTGTTAGTATGCTGTAATGTTCTTTATCTTTCTGGCTTACTTCACTCTGTATAATGGGCTCCAGTTTCATCCATCTCATTAGAACTGATTCAAATGAATTCTTTTTAACGGCTGAGTAATATTCCATGGTGTATATGTACCACAGCTTCCTTATCCATTCATCTGCTGATGGGCATCTAGGTTGCTTCCATGTCCTGGCTATTATAAACAGTGCTGCGATGAACATTGGGGTGCACGTGTCTCTTTCAAATCTGGATTCCTCAGTGTGTATGCCCAGAAGTGGGATTGCTGGGTCATATGGCAGTTCTATTTCCAGTTTTTTAAAGAAATCTCCACACTGTTTTCCATAGTGGCTGTACTAGTTTGCATTCCCACCAACAATGTAAGAGGGTTCCCTTTTCTCCACACCCTCTCCAGCATTTATTACTTGTAGACTTTTGGATAGCAGCCATCCTGACTGGCGTGTAATGGTACCTCATTGTGGTTTTGATTTGCATTTCTCTGATAATGAGTGATGTTGAGCATCTTTTCATGTGTTTGTAAGCCATCTGTATGTCCTCTTTGGAGAAATGTCTGTTTAGTTCTTTGGCCCATTTTTTGATTGGGTCATTTATTTTTCTGGAATTGAGCTTCAGGAGTTGCTTGTATATTTTTGAGATTAATCCTTTGTTTGTTTCCTCATTTGCTATTATTTTCTCCCAATCTGAGGGCTGTCTTTTCACCTTACTTATAGTTTCCTTTGTTGTGCAAAAGCTTTTAATTTTCATTAGGTCCCATTTGTTTAGTTTTGCTTTTATTTCCAATATTCTGGGAGGTGGGTCATAGAGGATCTTGCTGTGATTTATGTCGGAGAGTGTTTTGCCTATGTTCTCCTCTAGGAGTTTTATAGTGTCTGGTCTTACATTTAGATCTTTAATCCATTTTGAGTTTATTTTTGTGTATGGTGTTACAAAGTGTTCTAGTTTCATTCTTTTACAAGTGGTTGACCAGTTTTCCCAGCACCACTTGTTAAAGAGGTTGTCTTTTTTCCATTGTATATACTTGCCTCCTTTGTCAAAGATAAGTTGTCCATAGGTTCGTGGATTTATCTCTGGGCTTTCTATTCTGTTCCATTGATCTATATTTCTGTCTTTGTGCCAGTACCATCTGTCTTGATGACTGTGGCTTTGTAGTAGAACCTGAAGTCAGGCAGGTTGATTCTTCCAGTTCCATTCTTCTTTCTCAAGATTACTTTGGCTATTCGAGGTTTTTTGTATTTCCATACAAATTGTGAAATTATTTGTTCTAGTTCTGTGAAAAATACCATTGGTAGCTTGATAGGGATTGCATTGAATCTATAGATTGCTTTGGGTAGAATAGCCATTTTGACAATATTGATTCTTCCAATCCATGAACACGATATGTTTCTCCATCTGTTTGTGTCCTCCTTGATTTCTTTCATCAGTGTCTTATAGTTTTCTATGTACAGGTCTTTTGTTTCTTTAGATAGATATACTCCTAAGTATTTTATTCTTTTTATTGCAATGGTGAATGGTATTGTTTCCTTAATTTCTCTTTCTGTTATTTCATTGTTAGTATATAGGAATGCAAGAGATTTCTGTATGTTAATTTTATATCCTGCAACTTTACTGTATTCATTGATTAGCTCTAGTAATTTTCTGGAAGAGTCTTTAGGGTTTTCTATGTAGAGGATCATGTCATCTGCAAACAGCGAGAGGTTCACTTCTTCTTTTCCTATCTGGATTCCTTTTACTTCTTTTTCTGCTCTGATTGCTGTGGCCAAAACTTCCAACACTATGTTGAATAGTAGTTGTGAGAGTGGGCACCCTTGTCTTGTTCCTGATTTCAGGGGAAATGCTTTCAATTTTTCACCATTGAGTGTGATGCTTGCTGTGGGTTTGTCATATATAGCTTTTATTATGTTGAGCTATTTTCCTTCTGTTCCTAGGCAGAGCATTTTTAAAGGACAGTGGGGAGAGCAGGAGTTGCAGGGTACATGGTCTGCTTGCGCAGTCCTCCAAATGGCAGATGATGAGGCAGCTGCTGGCTTCACAGGGATTAAGGGGGCCCTCTAGTAGTTATTCCATTTGGTGGGGGAGGTTTTTACATCTGCAAAACAACTTGGGAAATTTGCATCAGATACTATTATGTTTACCATCTGAGCAAAGAGTCAGATATGACTGAGTGACTAACACTTTCACTTTCACTGTTATCTTGGTATTTCAGAGAGGAGCTAAAGCAGATATAGGGGAAGGCCCCATAGCAGTCTGCTGGGTTACAGCTGCTATTCATTCAGTAACTGGTTTACCATGCCAACTTCATTTGTACAGGAAATGAGGTACTCCACAAGTGTTTAATTAGTATTTTATTGCAAGTGGAACTGAGGTTAATGGCTTATCAAAGCCTTTTTAAGTGAGAAGTTGGCTAAAAATAGAGCATGGCATTAAACACACATGCATTAAACATTCAGACCAGAGTTTGATGTATTTTGTCATGTTAGTGGGCTTATTATCCTGACTATCCTAGTGCTAAAGTCCTTGAAACATTAAAGTTTTCTTTAAAATTCACTAACCATCATTGTCACATATAAATCAGAATGGCATGCTTTAATTTAAAGCTTTACACAAAAATATTGTACAGATATTAACTCACAAGAACGCAATTTATAGTTAAAGCAAAATTGCTCACAGCCTATCAGTTTACAATAGACCATTTAATTTTAATTAACTAAAACTCTCAGTACCATACCGCAGGGCTTAAAAATAGGTCTTTCAGTTTTTAAAGACAAAGGAATCTTAAATGTCAAGAAAAATCCCTTGTGAGACTCAAATGCCTTTTGAAAATTTTACTATTTAAAAATACTTCTTTGGCAGTTATCTCATTCCTAAAGAAGCCACTTGGCCCCTTAACACTGAATTGTGTGCTTGTGTGTTCAGTCACTCAGTTGTGTCCAGCTCTTTGAGACCCCATAGACTGTAACCCACCAGGCTCCTCTGTCCATGGAATTCTTTAGGCAAGAGTACTGGAGTGGGTTGCCATTTCCTACTTCAGGGGATCTTGCCGACCTAGGGATGAAACCCATGTCTCCTGTGTCTCCTGCACTGGCAGGTGGATTTTTGATCACTGTGTCATCTGGAAAGCCCTAATGTTAAAGAAAATGAAAGTGAAAGTCATTCAGTTGTGTCCGACTCTTTTTGACCCCATGGACTCTACAGTCCATGGAATTCTCCAGGCAAGAACACTGGAGTAGGTAACCTTTCCCATCCCAGGGGATCTTTCCAACCCAGGGATCAAATCCAGGTCTCCCAAATTGCAGGTAGACTCTTCACCAGCTGAGCCACAAGGGTCTACCATAAATATTCCTATTTTTAAAGTTAGATTTCCATTTTATTAGGTACAATATAATTTTAAGCAGAAATTTTAATCTTATTAAAATTGTCTAATGAGATTTTGCATGTAGAAAGTAAAAGAACTTTGAGGAAAAGAAGCTTTAATTATACAATTTAATTAGTATCAACTAAAAAAATATTATTCACAATGTAAATGTCAGGAATGTTTTAATGGTTCAAGTCTGGGAGGCAGAACCTCAAGTAACCCTGAGAGAACTGCTCTGAGGACGTTTGGTGGGGAGCCAAGGTATATAGGAGTGCTGCAATAAAGGGCAGGTTATCTGAACATCAAAAGATTATTGTTAATTAAAGAAAATTAGATATCCCAAGTTAAGGAATTTAGTGTTTTTCTATGTATGGGAAGATGCAAGAGTCTGGGCTCCCTGTAATCATTTCTTTGATATGCACCTCAGCTCTCTGGGGCCAGCATCCTGTTTTCACATTCTGAGTCCCTTCAGGGCTCATCAGCTCACCTTTAGCTGTGGCTGAAATAGCTGATGACTGTGACATTCTTTATTTACTGACATGGCAGGTAATTGCATTTATCATTAGCAATCAATAATTTACAGATATCCTATTTTAAATTTCAGTAGTGTGCAATCAATGAAAGTCTTAACTACTCAAAACAATTTTTTCAGAAAATAAGTCCATTGCTGCTCAAAATAATTTTGTTTTATTGGAAAGCTTTACTATTTGATACACAGTTTTAACATGTGTTACACATTCAGTGCCATGTATTTGCTATAGCTGCCTCTGTTGCCTATAAGTTTTAATCTTTTTTTTTTTTTTTTTTTTAAAGCAAAATGGTAACTCATGCAGCCCTGGATTCAGGCTGCCTGGAATTGATTCCTGGTTTTCCATTAAACTAGCTGCAAACGAGTTGCAGGTTATTTTTTGGTTTTCATGTCTGTAAAACAGGATGCATGTACTATGGCGTAAGCTCAGTTGTGTCCAGCTCTTTGCGCCCCCATGAACTGTAACCCACCAGACTCCTTTGTCCAGGGGATTTCCCAGACAAGAATACTGGAGTGGGCTGCTGTTTTCTTCTCCAGGGAATCTTCCTGACCCAAGGATCGAACCTACGTCTCCTGTGTCTCCTGCATTGGTAGTCGGATTCTTTCCCACTGAACCACCTGGGAAACCCAAAGTGGGAGGTATTAATGATCTACTTCTGTGTAACAAGTTGCCACAAACCCGGGGGTGTCAACCAGGCTCCATTCTCTTCAACACTTATTCAAATGCTTGACAGAGTTCATTTTCTTGACATTGAAAGACTGAAACCCTCAGATCTTAAGACTGCTTCTCCACAAACAGTATCTGAATGAGTGCTCCAAGGCCAGAAAAGAGTCCCCCCCCCCACCTCCAGTCTCTTCTCTCAGGAAAAGGCTGAACCCTCTTTTAAAGGGCTCACCTGATAAGGTCAGGCTCACCAAGGAGATGCTCCCTTTTCATCAACTCAACATCAGCTGATTAGGGACCTTTTAATTTCACCTGCAAAATGTCTTCACCTTTGCCCTATTCTGAGTTAGAAGCAAGCTGCAGGTCCCACCTGAACTCACTGAAAGGATCGAGGGACCAGGAGAAAAGAATTTCACAGAACATCGATAATTTTGCCTAACATACTGGAATAATAATGGTACATACCTCTTTGGGTTGATTTTTTTAAACTTATTTGTATAAAGTATTTAGAATAATGCATGATACACAGACCATTATTTGTTATATATATATATTTTTAGTTTGACAGTCATTTCTGCAGAAGCTTGAACAAGTAAAGTGGTGTCCTTACTGGGGAAGACTGCATGTTGACTTGGAGGTGGCAGGTCGGCAGGAGCTTTTGAAGCTCACTGTACTCCGCTGAAACTTTGGCAGTAAGTGTATTCTGTTACTTTCCCATATAACACTATTGGAACCAAGTGACAAATTTCCACAGGACCATCACATAGTTCCATAAAGCTCCGTGGTCTATTATGTTTTTGTAAAGCTGTTTTTGATGTAGACCATTTTTAAAGCCTGTGTTGAATTTGCTTCAGCATGGCTTCTGTTTTATGTTTTCTTTTTTTGGCCCCAAGTATATGAGATCTTAGTGCCAACCAGGGATTGAACCCATACCCCCTGCACTGGAAGACAAATCTTAACTATTGGACTATCAGGAAATCCAGGTCTATCATATTTCAAAAGTTAAATATTTTTCCTACTAGATATTGGGAAACTTAAGTTAAAGTCGAGGAGAGGTAGGGAGGTTATTACACAGATTATTCTATAGGTCTCCACATTTATATTTTCCACATTGCTTTAATGTAGGATCAAGAAATTTTTTTCTAAGGGAATAATTTCTGCTCAAATGAATAGTAATGTACTATGTTAACCAAAGAAAGTATCTTAAAGACCTATTTCTGATGATTTTGCCTTTTCCTCTACTCCCCACATTCCACAGAAAATCTGAATCATCCACAGAAATACTCTGTTTAATTAGAATAGAGTAAGCTAGCTATGGTTGTGTTAACTTTTAACTTTGAAAAATGAGAAAGGTCTTTTTCTTCTTGAAGCCTCAGGCTGTGGTGAGGTGGAGAGAGGTGGGGGAAGAAGGGGGGAAGAAAAATTGAAAGTGAAAGTCACTCAGTCCTGTCTGATTCTTTGCAACCCCATGGACTATACAGTCCATGGAATTCTCTAGGTCAGAATACTGGAGTGGGTATCCTTCCCTTTCTCCAGGGGATCTCCCCAACCCAGGGATCAAACCCAGGTCTACTGCATTGCAGGCAGATTCTTTACCAGCTGAGGCACCAGGGAAGAAGGGGGATATCCTGGTAAATAAAATTTTTATTTTCCCCAATAAGCTTGAAAACAAAGCCATCATCTATTTCCCTCCACAGTATTCAACTCTGCATTCAGTCCCTAGAGAAATCAGAGGGAAATAGGGCTACACCAAAACACAGCCCTATTATTTTTCAGTAACAGTCGCCAGAAAAACTTCACAGCTTTTTCTCATTAATTCTCAGAAAATCCCAGTGGAAAAAGGAAAGTCTTAAAAACAAAATGTAAAGCGCTTAGTGATTCCAAAATGTAATTTAGATAGAAATACATCTTTCTTTGCTTTGATAAATCATCAACATTTTAGCTTAATTTACTAAATGTTTTAAGGGAACTTCAAGAGTATTCTCACTCAAACATGCAACATTAAAGCAACTCATTATGTTCTTCTGACATCTGATTGTTACCCCCTTCTACATTCCTCACAAAGTTTCCTTTACTTAGATTTCTTGAAAAATAATTGGTTTGCATATACTGCCAAAGCAGTTGATTAGTTTCATATTCTGGTCAAAAATGTTATTAATAATTCACTATTTAAATTTCAAAGCAGGCACACATGTTGAAGTGACAAAGAGAAATTGTTTTGTCAGTTGTCATTTTCTTCTCTTTCACTGAGTTTTGAGGTATTTCTTAATCCTTATAGCAGTTTTTAAAATCATTTTGGGTTTTTCATTATTTGATATCTACTAACAGTTTGAGTTTATTTCTTGATTTCATAATTTTAGTGATTATTTTCTTGGTGATTTATTTCTGTATATAGGGAAATATTTTAAAAGAAAGAATTGGTTTATACAAACATGTATACCCTCAGATATCCATAGCATCATAATATTCTGTTTATGTTAGGGAAGGAGATTTATCTCCCCATGTGGCATGCTTTCAGGTCTTTTGACACCACACTATCACATATTCATAATGTTCAATTTATTCTCTTATGTGTAAGATTGCATAGTCAGAATCTCAGTTTTTTAGCTTAAAATGTTGATGCTATTGAAAGTCAGGTCCAGGTATAAAATCCAACTTGACCATTGTTTGACAGGCAGTTACTCTGTCTCCCTCAAATCCTTAGGAAGTTATACACACACAACTTGAAAGCAGAGCCCTTCTTAAAGTGGGGCTGACCACCCACTATTTCCACTAGGTTCAAAGTCCATGGAACTAGACTGCAAGCCCAATTAGTAGCAGAGCCTGTGATATGTCAGTAACTCTACTGTCTCAAAATAGTTTGAAAAATCCTGTCTACTTCCCTTTTTCTTGAGCTCTTGTTGGGTTGCCCTGCCCTCTTCCTCCAGGGGATCTTCCCAACCCAGGGACTGGATCCAGGTCTCTGGCACTGCAGGCAGACTCTTTACTATCTGAGCCACCAGGGAAGTCCTTAAAATGAAGTCGCTCAGTCATGCCCTATTCTTTGCGACCCCATGGACTGTAGCCCACCAGGCTCCTCCATCCATGGGATTTTCCAGGCAATAGTACTGGAGTGGGTTGCCATTTCCTTCTCCAGGGTATCTTCCCGACCCTGGGACTGAACCCGGGTCTCCCCCATTGTAGACAGACGCTTTACCGTCTGAGCCAGGGAAGTCCTTAGATAAACAAACAAAAGAAAAAGAAACCTGCCAACATTTCAACTCACGGCTACATATCTAAGGAGTCAGTGGACTACTCCTCTTTTAATAACCTCATCAATCTCTTCTACACCACTGAGAGACCAAAATGCTTGAGAAAACAAAACAAAAAGCAAGAACAAAGCAAGGAAACTGAACTAGGCAGTGAGTCAGCTAGAGCCGGCAGGTTGCTTAATGGGAATTGCAGCTCCTGTATTACAAGGTAGACTTGGCAGAAAGAGGAAAAGTTCCTAAATGCAGGCATTCTGAGAATTACAGTTATTATATATGCGCTTCTTGTACCCTAATTCACCCTAATGTTCAGAAAATGAGTCCAAAGCTGATGCCAGAAAATAAAAACTTTTGGACATGGGAAATTGACTGAGCTGGCATTTCCCCAAGTATATATGCTCTTTAAAAAATGACTGTAAGATATCAGATATTGCATAAAAGTACAGAAAAAGTACAGGATTCTGTGCTCAAGTTACTGAAAAATAAACAGGTTAATTTTAAAGAGCAGTTTTCTTTTTAAATTTTTTTTTTATTGAAGCATAGTTGATTCACAGCATTGTGCTTATTTCTGTTGTGCAGCAAAGTGACATAGGTACACAGTTATATACACTTTTTCACATTCTTTTCCATCATGGTTTATCACAAAACATGGAATGTAGTTCCCTGCACTATACAGCCGGACCTTGTTGTTTATCTACCTGCATATAAACACTTAATCTGTTAATACCAAACTCCCATTCCATCTCGCCCCCATGTCCCCACACACACACCACAAGTCTCTTCTCTATGTCTGTGAGTCTGTTTCGTAGACAGGTTCATTCATGCTGTATTTTACAGTCCATGTGTAATTGATACCATATAGTACTTGTCTTTCTCTGAGTGACTTAATTCATTTAGTATGATCATCTCTGGGTCTGTACATGTTGTCAAAGCAGTTTTCTTGACTCAGGTTTTCTCAGACTTCGTTATGCCAATGTTTATTGTAATGACGATCGTGGGGGCAGCCAGCTGCCTGGTTTGCAGCATTTATACAAAAAAAAAAAAAAAAAGTATATCATAAACTACAACCTTACCCACCCCAGAACATCATAGGGGATGAGTATTCAAAAAGAAGATACAGTTATTAAAACCACATATGTCAACCTACCCTTAATCTGTAAATTTAAGAACCTGTACAAGTCAGACCCTTAAAGATAAGGATTTGTAGCAAAGATGAGTAAAATGAGACAGACAGGCCTTTGGTGAATGAGGCAGACTGGTAATAAACCATTTCTTTTCATGGCCCTGCATGATTACCAACTCTTCTCTCACTACTAACTGGCCAACCCTTTCCCAATAGCCTCATCTGTCCCCTCTAGTTCTCGTCTAAATTCAGGAGGAGCCAGTGTCTGTCTTTGATTAATCAACACACCCCATTTTGGACTTTGCTCTCAGCGCCTTGCCAGTTCTGTGTCCTTTGACGCCTGCGTGGGGTCCTCTTTGGCCAAAGGACCTGCCCAGTGTCCAGTTAGAGTCTGCCTTGACCTGTCCTGTGTTCCTGACCTAAGGACTATTGGAAAAGAAAACTGAGCGAGGCTGAAACCCTGGTAGAGTGTTCTATATTTGCAAAATAAAATTACAGAATTAAAGGAGGGAAATAAGCACCATCCTAAAAACACAGACGAGAGGCAAATCCCTGAGAGTGACCTTTCAAAAGAAGCACAAGTGTGTGAAAACATGGGGTGATCTCAAGATCCCAGGAGATCACATTTGTCTTGGTAAAAACAGAAATCCCTAAGAAGTGAAAAGTGGAGAAAGAAGCAGGATAAGAAGGAGAGACAGGATATCAAAGAAAAAAGAAATGGCATAATTCAAATATACAGAACAAGGAATAAAAGCACAATCAATGCTATAGAAATTTAAATATATGCTGTGAAAGTCAAAAGTACAAAGTGATGCAAACAGGAGAAGATAGTATTTACGTAAGAAGACATTAGCTCAAACGCAAGCCCTCTCAAATCTTCCTAGTATGCCCTCTGGGATTCATGGTCAGTTACCAGCATCTTCTCTACATTCATTCCTTACTGAAATTTTTCCTAAGGGTGACACCTAACTTAGCAACTCTTTCAGGTCAAGGCTGTATTTCATTTCATGCACCATGTATCCCAGTGCACAGAGATAAGCAAAGTGCCTCTTCATTCTCCATTGCTGTTTCCAAACCATTTTTAGTTCTTTTTCCTTTGCAAATCTCAACCTCTTTAAAAATCATGTTTTGGAACTCTGCAATTTGCTACCCTCTCTGATGTGTCATCCACATTTTTCTTTTTTTTTTGTGCAAGATGGTATCTCCCTCTCCACCAGTATTTCTGCAATTATACTTGATGCTTTCAACACTTATTTGGATAATTCCTTTTGGCCTTCAAGTTCTTTGACCTTCTAAGCTCCAGTTATATATATATAAAATACATATATATATATATGTATTATATATACATATATAATGTATATATACATATATAATGTATATATACATGTATAATATATAATGTGTATATATATATATAATGTGTATATATATATATATATTGTATCCTACCTTGACTAAGCATGTGGTCATTGACTTGATTTGTTTATAACATCTGCTCTCCCCCTTCAAAATCACAATAAGTATTGTGGGCTTCCCTTGCGCCACTGGGCTTCCTTTGTGGCTCAGCTGGTAAAGAATCTTCCTACAATACGCGAGACCAGGGTTTGATCCCTGGGTTGGGAAGACCCCCTGGAGAAGGGAAAGGTTACCCACTCCAGGATTCTGGCCTGGAGAATTTCGTGGACTGCATGGCATCGCAAAGAGTCAGACACAACTGAGCGACTTTCATTCTCCCCCTTCAAAATCACAATAAGCATCCCTTTTTCTGATGACCACCTCTAATTATTCCAGCTCACCCAACCTGGGATCTCCATGCCACCAACCCCTCAAGAGTGCTGAGAGTTCCAAGCTATGAACCCATCTACATTTTCTCATATTTTTTTAAACATTTTTTGATGTGGACCATTTTTTAAAGTCTTTATTGAATTTGTTACTATACTACTTCTTTTTTAATGTTTTGGTTTTTTGGCCCAGAAGCATGTGGAATCCTAGCTTCCCAATCAGGGATCAAATTTGCACCCCTGCATTGGAAGGCAAAGTCTCAACTACTGGCCTACCAAGGAAATTCCCAGTTATATTTTCAGCATTAGTAATGTTTCTTATGTCATCCAACACTCCACTCCATGTTCTGCCTGGATTCCAGACCTCCTGACTCCCCATCCACCCAAGCTTTTCCCTTCTCTAGTCTCCTCTATCCATCCCTTTGTACAAATAAACAACCATGCAACAATATTTAAAGCTTCTTTTCCTCAAATCCCATCAGCAAGTCTTGCCAGCTGTTCCTCCAAACCATATCCTAAATCCATGCACTGTTCTCTGTTGCCTACCATCTCCCTAGTTAAAATGACCGTTACTTCTCACCTGAACTGTCATGAGTTCTCACCCTAACCACACCTCCTACTTCTTTCCTATCGATAACCACTCGTGATATACCAACAAGGCTAGATATTTAGAGAATGTAGACTGAATCAGAGGTTTCCACTTTGTAAAACCCTTCAGTGGCTTTCCACCTCTCTGTAGGTCCCATTAGATCCTTTGTAAGCTGGACCCAGCCTCTCTCTCAGACTTTAGCTCCTAGGAAATGATGTCATATTCACTGTGCCCAAGACGTTCTGGCTTTCTTTTGTTTATGCGAAGAGTCACCACTACCATGATACCTGCACACAAATGTTGCGTTTCAGAGAGGCTGTTCTTATACCTCTGTTTAAAATTGAGTATCTCCTCCCTCTTTTCTTACCAGTGCTTCCCTGTTTTCTCCCCTGTGTCTATGTCCATCTATTTCTCATAAAGCAAATCTAAGGATCCACTACAACAAGGATCTTTCTATTGTACATACTGTGGCACCTTCAACAGTACACAGTAACTGCTACTCAGTAAAAAAAAAAAAAAAAAAAAAGTTAAAAAAGAAGCTATCAAAATTGTCAGAGTTGAAAACTGATCTGAGTGTTCAGATTTAAAGTATTCAAAGTGAGTGAGTGAAGTCGTTCAATCCTTTCTGACTCTTTGCAACCCCATGGACTGTAGTGCACCAGGCTCCCCTGTCCATGGGATTCTCCAGGCAAGAATACTGGAGTGGGTTGCCATTTCCTCCTCCAGGGCATCTTTCCAACCCAGGAATCAAACCCGGGTCTCCCGCATTGCAGACAGATGCTTTAACCTATGAGCCACCAGGGAAGCCCAAAATATTCAAATGTATTAAGAAAAATCATCAACATAATAAGGGCAAATTTATGAATAAAGACAGGTTGTCCACAGACTTTTCAGCTGCAACAATAGGAGTCCAAGGACAGTGGAATTATGAAAAGGGATGGCTGTTACTTTGACATTTAGAGCCAACTTAATTTTCTTCCATGTGGGATGCTTCTAGAAGACTCTCAGATGGGTTATAGCTGAGGAAGGTTGCCATCAACTCTTTTAGGATTAAAATAAACAATAAACTAGAATAAAATTGTATTTTATTTCTATTACTATTATTTTTTAATGTTTATTTGTGTATTTGTCTGCACTGGGTTGTAGTTGTGGTATGCAGGTTCTTTGTTTCAGCATGTGAGATTTCTAGTTGGGACATGTGACCTCTTAGCTGCAGCATGTGGGACCTAGTTCTCTGACCAGGGATTGAACCCAGGCCCCCTGTACTGGGAGTGTGGAGTCAGCCACTGGACCATTAGGGAAGTCCCTAGAATAAAATATTTTTTAAAAATGAATAAAAACTCAGAGATCAAAATAAGATTTTTTTTTTTTAACTTCAAGAGCAGATCAGGAAACTACTTAGGTACATTTTATAGGCTTACAAACCATGCCTTGGAGTGCTTCTATTGGCAGTTTAATTTTTCCTACAACTTCCTTCACATACCAGGAATTATAGTTCTCATTTCACATGCTTAAGATTTCAAATGAACTATCTTGCCAACCATGATAACCAATGAAAACAATAATTGGTTCTTTTCCATTCCAAGCTTGAAATATTTTTGCTATTGTGACACTGTGCAGGGGGAGGTGTAAGTAAAATTACTCTCTCCAACCCTCATTCCATGGAGGAAGAGATTCATCAAGTTTTGTAATGACAGTTTTCATTACCTAAAAGCATAAGTAATAATTTTAATTATCTTTGAATGACTTCAAACACTTTTTTTTGCTGTTGTTTGTTTGTTTTAATCTCAGGAAAGATGATAAATCACCTAGATGCAGTCATGAACAAGACTCCCTTTATGTCTCTCGCTTTGTTGTTGATTATATAAATGTTTCTTCATTGACAGTACTGAATGAAAAATGATCTCAGCTATGTTACATATATGCAAAGACAAAAAGGCTGAAAGGAAATTAGCCAAAACTATGCATCATTTTCCTCTTTACATATTTCTGAATTTTTAAAATATTTTGTGGCTATCATTGTGTTTATGATTTAGTTTTGCTTTCCAGTTTGTGCTTTAGTTAGTTTTGTTCTTAACTGGTAGATATAATTATTGATTTCCTCTGTTCACTGGGTCAATCTATTGTACTTTACTTTTGTTGGGCTGTTTTGACTTTGCTCATGGATGTATATGTATATGTGCATAGTCCATTATTTTAATTACTATTTGCCTGATTTTGTGACTGCCATTTGTCTGGGGTTCATTTTTGGTTTCTCATTTTTGGATATTTGTTTTAATCTCACTTAATGCCATAACAAACCACTTGTGGAACATTCATTCCTAACCAGAGATCAAGCCCTGAGCCTTTGCAGTGGGAGCACTGACTTGAAGACCCTAGAATACCAGAGAACTAACCCTGGTATCAGTATCAAATAGGGTGTATCAAATAGTGAGAACTCACACAAAGGAAACCACTTGAATACAAGACCTGGCATCACCCCACCAACAGTAGCACCCTGTGCTACACCTCTAAACAACCAACAAAACAAAAGTACAAACTGAATCATCAGCAGACAGTATTATCACCTCACTCAGCCTGGCCCATCAGAGGGAAAACAAACAAACAAAAGCTCAGCAGAAACCTCAACTTATACAAAGCTTATGCAACCACTGGACCAACCTTAGGAGGACAGAAACCAAAAGGAAGAAAGAACTCAACCTTCTTCAAGAAAGAATTCAACCTTCCTTCAAGCCTGGGAAAAGGAGACCTCAAACACAATAAGTTAAAAAAAATTAATGAGAAGTCAGAGAAATACTACACAAATGAAGGAACAAACTAGAAACACAGAAGTCCAAATAAATGAAGAGAAAATAGGTAAACTACCTGAAAAAGAATTCAGAAAAAATGATAGTAAAGATGGTCAAAACCTTAAAAACAAAATGCAGAAAATGCAAGAATCAACTAACAAAGACATAGAAGAATAAAAAATAAACATACAGAGACAAACAACACAATTACTGAAATCAAAAATACTCTAGAAGGAATCAAAAGTAGAATATCTGAAGCAGAAGAACAAATCAGTGACCTGGAAGATAATATGGTGGAGGTAAGTTCTGAAGAGCAAAATACAGTTAAAAGAATGAAAAGAACTGAAGACAGTCTCAGAGACCTCTGGGACAATGTCAAATGCACCAAGATTCAAATTACAGGGGTCGCAGAAGAAGAAGAGTAAAAGAAAGGGTATGAGAAAATTTTTGAAAAGATTATAGTTGAAAATTTCCCCACCCTGGAAAAGGAAATAGTCAATCAAATCCAAGAGGCACAAAGAGTCCCATACAGGATAAACCCAAGGAGAAACATGCCAAGACACATACTAATCAAACTAACAAAGACTAAACACAAAGAAAGAATATTAAAAGCAGCAAGGGAGAAGCAACAACTAAAATAAGAAGGAAACCCTGTACGCTTAAGAGCTGATCTTTCAGCAGGAACTCTGCAGGCCAGAGGGGAACAGCAGGATATATTTAAAGCATTGAAAGGGAAAAAATCTACAACCAAGATTACTGTAACTGGCAAGTATCTCATTCAAAATTGATGGGGAATTCAAAAGTTTTCAGATGCACAAAAGTTAAGAGAATTCAGTACCACCAAACCAGCTTTACAACAAATGTCAAAGGGACTTATATAGTCAAGAAATATAAGAGAAGAAAAAAGATCTACAAAATCAACCCCAAACCATTAAGAAAATGACAATAGGAACATATATATCAATAATTACTTTATTTTTTTTCATTTATTTTTATTAGTTGGAGGCTAATTACTTTACAATATTGTAGTGGTTTTTGCCATACATTGACATGAATCAGTCATAGATTTACATGTGTTCCCCATCCTGAACCCCCATCCCACCTCCCTCCCCATCCCGTCCCTCTGGGTCATCCCAGTGTACCAGCTCTGAGCATTTGTCTCATGCATCCAACCTGGACTGGAGATCTGTTTCACACTTGATAATATATATGTTTCAATGCTATTCTCTCAGATCATCCCATCCTAGCCTTCTCCCATAGAGTCCAAAAGTCTGTTCTATATATCTAATGCATTAAATGCTCCAACCAAAAGACTGGCTGAATGGATACAAAAACAAGACCCATATATATGTCGTTTGAATGGATACAAAAACAATACCCATATATATATGCTGGCTACAAGAAATCAACTTCAGACCTAAAGACACATATAGATTAAAAGTGAGAGGATGGAAAAATATATTCCATGAAAATGGGAGGCAAAAGAAAGCTGGAGTAGTAATCCTCATATCAGACAAAATAGACCTTAAAATAAAGAATATTACAAGAGATAAGGAAGGATACTACATATTGATCAATCCAAAAGGAAGACATAACAATTGTAAATATCTATGCACCCAACACCGGAGAAGGCACTGGCACCCCACTCCAGTACTCTTGCCTGGAAAATCCCATGGACAGAGGAGCCTGGTAGGCTGCAGTCCATGGGGTCGCTAAGAGTCAGACACTACCGAGCAACTTCACTTTCATTGTTCGCTTTCATGCACTGGAGAAGGAATGGCCACCCACTCCAGTATTCTTGCCTGGAGAATCCCAGGGATGGGGGAGTCTGGTGGGCTGCCATCTATGGGGTTGCACAGAGTTGGACATGACTGAAGTGGCTTAGTAGTAGCAGTAGCATACACCCAACACAGGAGCACCTCAGTACATAAGACAAACACTAACAGACATAAAAGGAGAAATTGACAGTAACACAATAATGGTAGGAGGCTTTAACACCCCGCTCACACGAATGGATATATCATCAAAACAGAAAATTAACAAGGAAACACAAGTCTTAAATGATACTTTAGATGAGATGAATCTCATTGATATCTTCAGGACATTCCATCCAAATGGAGAATACACCTTCTTCTCAAGTGCACATGGAACATTCTCCAGGATAGACCACATCTTGGGTTACAAATCAAACCTCAGTAAATTTAAGACCACACATTATGAGACCAGATATCAAATACAAGAAAAAAACTGTAAGAAACACAAACACATTGAGATTAAACAACACATATCTAAATAACCAACAGGTTACTGAAGAAATTAAAAGGGAAATAAAAAACTTTTTAAAAACAAATGACAAAACATGACAACTCAAAACCTGTGGGATGCAAAGACAACACAAAAAAAGAAAACTGCAGGCCAACATCATGGATGAACATGAGCAAAATCCTCAACAAAATTTTAGCAAACAGAATGCAGCAACACATCAAAAAACTCATACAGCATGATCAAATTGGGTTTATTCCAGGGATGCAAATCAATCAATGTGATACACCATATTAACAAATTGAAAGATGAAAACCATATGATCATCTCAATAGATGCAGAAAAAGTCTTTGACATAATTCAGCACCCATTTATGGTTAAAACTTTTCAGAAAATGGGCATAGAAGGAATCTACTTCAAGATAGTAAAGGCCATATATGAGAAGCCTACATCAAACATTATTCTCAATGGTGAAAAACTGAAAGTATTCACTCCAAGATCAGGAACAAGACAAGGGTGTCCACTTTTGCCACTATTATTCAACATACTTCTGGAAGTCCTAGCTACAGCAGTCAGAGAAGAAAAAGAAATAAAATGAATCCAAATCAGAAAAGAAAAAGTAAATCTCTCACTCTTTGCAGAAGGCATGGTACTGTATATAGAAAACTCTAAAAATAGTATCAGAAAGTTACTAGAGCTAATCAGTGAATTTAGCAAAGCTGTAGGATACAAAATCAATACACAGAAATCACATGCATTTCTATATACTAACAATGAAAAATCAATTAAAGAATATTAAGGAATCAATTCCATTCACCATTGCAACAAAAGAATTAAATATCTAGGAATAAACTCACCTAAGGAGACAAAAGAACTCTACACAGAAAATTATAAGACACTAATGAAAGAAATCAAAGATTACATGAACAGATGGAAAGCTATTCCATATTCCTAGGTAGGAAGAATCAATATTGTGAAAATAACTATGCTACCAAATGCAATCTACAGATTCAATGTGATCCCTATCAAATTACCAATGGCATCTTTCACAGAACTAGAGCAAAATACCTCACAATTCATATGGAAACACAAAAGACCGAATAGACAAAGCAGTCTTGAGAAAGAAGAATGGAGCTGGAGGAATCAACCTTCCTGACTTCAGGTTACACTACAAAGCTACAGTCATCAAGGCAGTATGGTACTGGCACAAAAACAGAAATATAGACCAATGGAACAAGACAGAAAGCCTAGAAATAAACCCACGTGCCTATTGGTACCTTACTTTTGACAAAGGAGGCAATAACATACAATGGGGCAAAGACAGCCTCTTCAATAAATGGTGCTGGGAAACCTGGACAGCTACACATAAAAGAATGAAATTAGGACACTTCCTAATACCATACACAAAAATAAACCCAAAATGGATTAAAGAACTAAATATAAGACCAGAAACTCTAAAACTCTTAGAGGAAAACATAGGCACAACACTCAATGACATAAATCCAAGCAAGATCCTCTATGACCCACCTCCTAGAGTAATGGAAATAAAAACAAAAGTAAATAAGTGGGACCTGATTAAACTTAAAAGTTTTTGCACAGCAAAGGAAACTATAAGCAAGGTGAAAAGACAACCCTCAGAGTGGGAGAATATAATAGCAAATGAAACAATAGGTAAAGAATTAATTTCCAAAATATACAAGCAGCTCATACAACTCACTATCAGAAAAACAAACAACCCAACCAAAAAGAGGGGGAAAGACCTAAACAGACATTTCTCCAAAGAAGATGTACAGATGGCTAACAAACACATGAAAAGATGCTCAACATTGCTCATTATTGGATAAATGCAAATCAAAACCACAACGAGATACCACCTAACACCAGTTAGGATGGCCATCATCCAATAGTCTACAAACAATAAATGCTGGAGAGGGTGTGGAGAAAAGGGAATGCTCTTGCACTGTTGGTGGGAATAGAAATTGAATCGGCCACTACAGAAGATGGTATGGTGATTCCTTAAAAAACTAGGAATAAAACCACCATATGACTCAGCAATCCCACTCCTAGGTATATACCCTGAGGAAACCAAAATTGAAAGAGACACTGGTATTCTGCTGTTCATTGCAGCACTATTTATAATAGCTAGGACATGGAAGCAACTAGATGTCCATCAATAGATGAACGTACAAAGAAATAGTGGTACATATACACAATGGAATATTACTCAGCCATACAAAGTAATGCATTTGAGTCAGTTCTGATGAGATGGTTGAACCTAGAACCTATTATACAGAGTGAAGTAAGCCAGAAAGAGAAAGACAAATATCATATTCTTACCCTTATATATGGAATCTAGAAAAATGATACTGAACAATTTATTTACAGGGCAGCAATGGAGAAACTGACATAGAGTTAGACTTATGTACATGGGGAGAGGGGAGGAGAGGGTGAGATGTGTGGAAAAAGTAACACGGAAGCTTACATTATCATATATGAAAGAGATAGCAAACAGGAATTTGCCGTATGGCTCAGGAAACTCACACAGGGGCTCTGTATCAGCCTAGTGGGATGGGATGAGGAGGGAGATGGGAGGGAGTTCCAAAGGGGAGCGGATGTATGTATACCTGTGGTTGATTCATGTTGAGGTTTAACAGAAAACAGCAAAATTCTGTATAGCAATTAGGCTTCAATAAATAAATTAATTTTAAAAATTGGGTCATTTGTAGAGACATGGATGGTCCTAAAGACTCTCATACACAGTGAAGTAAGTCAGAAAGAGAAAAACAAATATTGCATGTTAATATTCCATATATATGTGGAATCTAGGAAAATGGTATAGACGAACCTGTTTGCAGGGCAGGAACAGAGAGGCAGGGGTAGAGAGTGGATGTGCAGACACAGCGGGGGACTGGGAGGGTGGGGTGAACTGACACACATGCACTGCCACGCATGCCACAGACCCCTAGTGGGAGCTGACGTTGTAGCTCAAGGAGCTCACTTGTGCCCTGTGTGACCTGGAGGGTGGGATGGAGTGGGGGGGCTCTATGTACACATATATATGCATGTATTCACTTTGTCTTACAAGAGAAGCTAATACAACATTGTAAAGCAGCTGTACCCCGACTAAAAAACTTAGAGAGAAAACCATGTTTTCCCTGGAAAAGTTAACATATCCATCTGCAATCAGCTGCTTTTCATCTCAGTGTGAATTAATAAATAAAGCATGGAACTGATGGGGTGGCGAAAGGATGGTAGAGAGGGAGAAGACTAGAGAGAGAGCAAGGGCTTTAAGGTGTAGGAAAATTCTATGCAGCAGGTAGAGGGTAGAGAAGGAACCGTAATAGATATGCAAGTTTTCCACAATCACATTCCCCAGAGATGCTCTTCTTGCCTACTTCCAAACAAAGTTAAGCTATTTACTTACTTTTCAGTTTTGCTTAAGGCAGACTGGACTTTGCTTACGTGAAACCATGAGCTGCAACATTGTCAGAATGATATTCTTGACATTACATTTATAATTACAATACATTACAACAATCCATTCATTCATCTCCCAGGTATTTATCTGATGTCTACTTCTAGGTCTCAGAATACATACTAAACTAGTATGTATTAAAAACTAGTGCAAGTGTATGAGAGGAGGATGATAAGAAAAGGTAAACACATAATCATGACAATTTTAAACATTAATACTGTAAAGACAATAAAAAAATTAGTTAATAGATGGGGCATTAGAAAAACGGAAAAATCTGGACTTTGATATGAATCTAAGGGTTCTCCACATGACCCGGAGTGAAATGTTTAGCAAATGTCAATTTACTAAGAATTTATGTCCAATACAGTATGTTCAGTGAGATGAAGAATGATAAGAAAATGTTATTTTTGAGGGAACTCACAAACTAGTGGATTTATAGAGCACTTTTTTTTTTTTTTTTTTTTTTTTTTTTAATATGCCAGGTCTTCATTGCTGCATGCAGGATTTTTGCTTTCAGTGAGCGGGATCTAGTTCCCCGACCAGAGATGGAACCCAGGTCCTGTGCTTTGGGAGCATGGAGTCTCAGTCGCTAGAACACCAAGGAAGTCCCTAAAGCACCTATTTTTTAATGCAGTGGTTATCAAGGTGTGGTGCTAAAATCAGCAGCATCAGAATCTCCAGGTACTTGTGAGAAACGTAACTCCTTGGGTTTGACCCTAGACATACTGAATTAGAAATGGGGGAGGGGCAGTGTGGGTGTTTTAACAGCCCTCCAGGTAGTTGCGATGCATGCTGAAGTTTGGGAACCATCGCCTTCTTTCCTGCTCAGCTGAATCTGCTAATTAAGATCCAATTCTCTCAGCCAACTGGAAACTACTGGTTATTTAAATAATTCCCTGTTAACTTAAAGAAATGCACAATGTGCAAGTTGCAAGTTAAGTTTTATTCGGGACAAAATGAGGACTGCAACCTGGGAGACAGCGTTTCTGATATCCCTGAGAGACCATACACTGAGTCAGGGGGAGGAGCCAGGATATTCGGAGTTTTTGAAACAAAAGGCAGGTAGTCCAGAACATTACCATTAAAGAAACCAGATATGTCAAGTTAAGGAATTTAGCTCTTCTCTGTGTATTCCAGAGTCTGTGCTCACTGAAATCATTTCTTTCATATGCACCTCAGCTATTGAGGGTCAGTATCCAGTTTTTTCACATCCCGATTTTCCTCAGGGCTCACTGGTTCATGCTGGAGCACTGTGATTGCTGATGACTGTGACATTCTTGTTTACTGGAAAGATTCCATTTCTTATCCCTTTCTCCCTCCTTATGTAGGACTTCTCAGAAATTCAAAGACACTTTCCAGTGACTCAAACAGTCTAAAAAGGCCCAGTCTCTTCTCAGAATCCCTAGGGAAGAGCACGGACTTTTTTTCACAAATAACTCTGCAGAGAGACTGATTACCAGGCTGCAAGAGAGAGCAAGTAGGAGAGGAAGGCAGTCCCACTTGTCTCAGAACACCCTGTCTGCTAGAAGGAAAGAGGGGAATTGTTTATTTTAAAGCCCTGAACCCAGAGGAGAGCTATATGCTTACTGTTTCTAAGAAAAAGCATGGATCTTTATACAATGTAGATAAATTGATCTCACGAAAAACAATTCATTCTTGGAGTTTGTTTGCTGTTAGGGAATAACTGTGCAAAGAAAAAAATGTAAGATAGAATATAATCTTTATGACCACAAGTAACTCCACTGGAAAATTCGCTAGAATGTTGACACAGCAAACTCTAATAATCAATATTTATCATCTCTGACATATATTGCACTTTCTCTAAAGAGACTTCCAAATATTTTTTACTGTTATGACAAGAACAGGTATGCGGATGCCAGTTCCTGTCTCTTTACAACATTTAACTTGTCAGTACTGCAGTCCATGGGGTCACAAAAAGTCAGACATGACCGAGCGACTGAACTGAACTGAACGGAATGCTACAATCAATTTTCCAAATTATAAATGAAGTTGGCATGGTGTTGAGTTGTAATTATAAATGAAGTTTATTTGTTGGTGGGTTGTGGGTTGTACCCCCACAGACCTGGAAGCCTTGAAGTTACCCAGCCTCCAGATTGAAGAAATAGCCCAGAGACAGTGACAAAGATATTGGTACCGAGTCCAAGCTCAATCTGCTCACAACAGGTCAATAACTGGGAGATGAGATGTTGAGGCAAAGGATAGTGAGTTTATCCAGAAAACTATGCATCTGAGGAGAAGGTGGGCTAGTGCCCTATAGTACCATCATATCGGGGTCCAGATGTTAGTTTCTTGTATAGAGCAGAGGAGGGAAGGAGGGGAGGAAGTAAAGCAAAAAGACTATTAGTCTTGCAAGACAGCTCCTGCTCAGCCCACATCAGGGAAAGATGTGTTAATTTCTTTTTTTCTGCAAGCATTCGCAGGTGGGCAGGGTCAGACTGTCTCCCCATTAGTTGACCAAAGACACTTTAACATTCAGGCAGAGGGGCAGGGTTCCCTGAATCAGGCCATTATGTACACAAACAGCTATAGACAGCATCCTTTTAGTGTTTACAATAACAAAAACAATCAAAAGCAAAGTTTAAAACAAACAGATTCAACACGGAGTCAGAATTTGCTCTTCCCTGTTACAGTATGGGTGGTTTGTTAGACGATGGACTTCACAAAGGCTCCTGGAGTGACACCCCACCGTTTGCAGCGGGTGATGGGCATGGCATGGCACCAGGCTTGGCTCCTCGAGGGAAAAGGAGGCTACCATGTATAGTGGAGACTGATGTCAGATGGGCTCGTCAGTTGCCAGGGACGGATTCAGCCCTGTGGCTGAGAGGACTGGACAGTCGTGTGAGGGAAGCAGGGATGCTGGCTGAGCAGCGGATGTACAGAGAGCGAGAGAACAGCCATGCTGAACACCCCGACCACAGCGGTGTATCACGTTTGCCTCAGCCTCATGATTTTAACAGAAGAAAGAGGCAAGAGTAAGAAAAGAGAGAAACTGACGTCAAACTCTCAGCTCCAGGGCCTAGTGAAACGCAAAGCAAAACAAAGTTCAAATTAAAAATCCTTCTCAATGAAGAAAATAAAACCAATTTCAGGATTTTCCTGTTCTATATTTTTAGAGCCCAAACACATTTAAACTAAAAGGGATGGAAACAATATAATGCTAGGAAATTCTAATCACCGGATACAGCCCCTGTTGCTGACTGTGTAAACCAAACAACCGTTTTAAAGAATAATGCTTTTAAATGTATGTATAAATTAGACTCAGCACCATGCTAGTTGTTTATTCTGTTATTTTCAGCATCCATGTATTTCTGAGAGGCAGTGTTTCATTCCAGTTTTGAATATTTACCTGCTGTGTGTCCAAATGGTCCAGAAGAAGGTAGTTAGCCAGAATTACCATCCTCCGGCCTGCTGAAGGGCTGTCACAGACGTTTTATCGCTCTTGGTGGGTTCTGTTCGTTCTATGTCCAAAACGTGTTTATGATGAAGCCAAACTAATTACACAATTTCAATCCCAAATTGTTCCAAGTTTCTGGTAAATTAGAGTGTACAGAGTGTACAAGTTTAATTCATTCACTCATGGATGTCGAAAGCACTGTTAATACTACACAAAATCCAGTTTAACAAGATTCATAATTATTTAACAACAAAAAAATACAGATAATGAAACTCCTTTGATCTATATAATATATACAGTATATAAAATATTTCAATTCCTTGGAGTAACATTTTTGTAAAAGTATGCATTAATATACATAGCAATTTGTGGCAAATTAATAATTATTTATAATTTCATATTTTGCATCTCATTGAAATACCTTGATTTTTTGATAAAGTTATCTAAAAAAGAAACATAGTGCAGAAAACACAAAACTCTAAAAGATGGAATTTCTGTAGTAAATACAATAATATGTGAAAAATGATAATTCTCAATGAAGTCTACAAGGATTACAAAAAGAAGGAAATAAAATCAAATATTGAATGAGGAGATAATGATTAGGTATCTTGTAAAGAAAGCAAATGAACTTCCCAGGGGGCTCAGTGGTAAAGTAATTCACCTGCCAATGCAGGAGATACAGGAGATACCAGTTTGATCCCTGAGTCAGGAAGATTCCCTGAAGGATGAAATGGCAACCCACTCCATTATTCTTACCTGGAGAATCCCATGGAGAGGGGAGCCTGGTGGACTACAATCCATAGGGTCACAAAGAATCAGACACAACTGAGTGACTGAGCATGCACAAAGAAAGCAAATAGGGACTTCCCTGGTGATCCAAGTGGTTAAGACTCTGGGCTTCCATTATAGGGACTTGATCCCTGGTTGGGGAACTCAGATTCTATTTGCCATGCAGAATGGGCAAAAGATTAAGAAAAAAAAAAAAAAAGAACAAATAGAAAACCATTGTCTTACAGCAAAGAGGGATATGAGAAGGCCACCATAAAGTCAGAAACACTGTGAATTTATTATTTTGAAAAGAAATCTCTTTTGCAGCTCTCTCAGTAAAGAATCCTAGTCCAAAGTCACATTGCTATCAATAGTATGAGGAAGACGATTTTATGTGTACCCTTAACAGTGATCAAGACCATCCCCAAGAAAAAGAAATGCAAAAAGGCAAAATGACTGTCTGATGAGACTTACAAATAGCTGAGAAAAGAAGAGAAGTGAAAGGCAAAGGAGAAAAGGAAACATATACCCATTTGAATGCAGAGTTCCAAAGAATAGCAAGGAGAGATAAGAAAACCTTCCTCAGGAATAAGTGAAAAGAAATAGAGGGAAAAATTAGAAAGGGAAAGACTAGAGATCTCTTCAAGAAAATTAGAGATACCGAGGGAAATTTTCATGCAAAGATGGGCACAATTAATGACAGAAATGGTATGAACTTAACAGAAGCAGAAGATACTAAGAAGAGGTGGCATGAGTAAACAGAAGAACTGTACAAAAAAGATCTTAATGACCTAGATAGCCATGATGGTGTCATCACTCACCTAGAGCCAGACATCCTGGAATGTAAAGTCAAGTGGGCCTTAGGAAGCATTGCTATGAACAAAGCTAGTGGAGGTGATGGAATTCCAGTTGAGCTATTTCAAATCCTAAAAGATGATGCTGTGAAAGTGCTGCACTCAATATGCCAGCAAATTTGGAAAACTCAGCAGTGGCCACGGGACTGGAAAAGATCAGTTTTCATTCCAATCCCAAAGAAAGGCAATGCCAAAGAATGCTCAACTATTGCACAATTGCACTCATCTCACATACTAGCAAAGTAATGCTCAAAATTCTCCAAGTCAGGCTTCAGCAACATGTAAATCATGTACTTCCAGATGTTTAAGTTGAATTTTGAAAAGGCAGAGGAACCAGAGATCAAATTGCCAGCATCCACTGGATCATCAAAAAAGCAAGAAAGTTCCAGGAAAAAAAATCTACTTTTGATTTATTGACTATGCCAAAGCCTTTGACTGTGTGGATCACCACAAGCTGTGGAAAATTCTTAAAGAGATGGGAATACAAGACCACCTGATCTGCCTCCTGAGAAATCTGCATGCAGGTCAAGAATCAAGAGTTAGAACTAGACATGGAACAACAGACTGGTTCCAAATAGGAAAAGAGTATGTCAAGGCTCCATATTGTCACCCTGCTTATTTAACTTATATGCAGAGCACATCATGTGAAATGCAGGGCTAGATGAAGCACAAGCTGGAATCAAGATTTCTGGGAGAAATATCAATAACCTCAGATATGCAGATGACACCACCCTTATGGCAGAAAGCAAAGAAGAACTAAAGAGTCTCTTAATGAAAGTGAAAGAGGAGAGTGAAAAAGTTGGCTTAAAGCTCAACATTCAGAAAACTAAGATCGTGGCATCTGGTCCCATCACTTCATGGCAAATAGAGGGGGGAAACAATGAAAACAGTGAGAGACTTTATTTTTCTGGGCTCCAAAATCACTGCAGATGGTGATTGCAGCCATGAAATTAAAAGACGCTTGCTCCTTGCAAGAAAAGCTATGATCAACCTAGACAGCATATTAAAAAGCAGAGACATTACTTTGCCAACAGAGGTCCATCTAGTCAAGGCTATGGTTTTTGCAGTGGTCATGTATAGATGTGAGAGTTGGACTATAAAGAAAGCTGAGTGCTGAAGAATTGATGCTTTTGAACTGTGGTGCTGGAGAATACTCTTGAGAGTCTGTTGGACTTCAAGGAGTTCCAACCAGTCAATCTTAACAGTAATCAGTCCTGAATATTCATTGGAAGAATGGATGCTGAAGCTGAAACTCCAATACTTTGGCCACCTGATGCGAAGAACCAACTCTTTGGAAAAGACCCTGATGCTGGGAAAGATTGAAGGCGTGAGGAGAAGGGGATGACAGAGGATGAGATGGTTGGATGGCATCACCGACACGATGAACATGAGTTTGAGTCAACCCCGGGAGTTAGTGATGGACAGGGAAGCCTGGCATGCTGCAGTCCATGGGGTTGCAAAGAGTCAGACACAACTGAATGAGTGAACTGAACGGAACTAAACTGAACATCACTGAAATAGAGAGACTGGGAGAGAAACTGAGTTCTTTTCTCACTGTAGGGAAAGCTCAATTTAGATTAGGACTGTCTTGAGAAAAAGCAATGGATCTTTTCACAGGTTTCAAAGGTATTGCTGAAATGGAAAGGGAGTCTTATCAAACTTTCAGATGTTTATTCTCAATAAAAGAAAAAAGCCTACAATTAAATGTAGCAAGTTCAACCTTTGAAAAGCCATAAACCCCAATGGATACTCAAAATGGAAAAATAGATGCAATAAAAATTCATTCTGTTTAAATAAATTGCATATATAATTATATTGATTTTTAATAAGCTTGGGAGTATTTGAGCCTGTTTCTAACTTCAAGCCTATTTTCACTCAAAGTATGAACACTTCTCTGTCAATCAATTGAAAGAATGAAAGCAAGGATTACTCAAAACGGAAAAATAGATGCAATAACATAAATGCAATGTGTTTAAGCAATTATTTATCATGCAATTATTTATCAGTTTATATATAATTATAATCATCTTTTAATAAGTTTGGAAGTATTTGAGTCTGTTTCTAATTTCAAGCCTATTTTCAAAGTATGAACACTTCTCTGTCAACCAAAACAATGAGAATAAAGAATGTAAACTCCTGGAAATGAACAGAGAGAACCAATTAGCAGAGTAAACTTATGTGTACTAACCCAGGGCCAGTCTGTACTAGAGCTGACATATTGACAAGTTAAAAGAGCTAGCAATGTGTCCCCAAATGATGCCTTAGACATGTGTTCTTAAGCGGAGAGGTCATTTTGCCCTCAATCCTTCATCTCCTGGAAATAAAGTCCTTAATTTGTTTGGTAATTAAATATTCACTAGTCAAGCACAAGTTTTCACTTGTACTAATGGGCCAGGTCAATAGGAATGAGAACTAATACTGGCATATATGTAATACTGGAAAGTCAAATTCCTCAACACAGTCACGGGAAAGGGAACGGGATCTCAAGGCTAAAGCTCAGTGGAAATGTCTGGGCTCAGAGTCTAACCAATGTAGCAGTGAATTTGAGTTATAAGAAAGTGCCCAGTTTCCTTGAGACAAGAATATTTTTATTTTTTATTTTTTTCTACCTTGGAATATGGTTGTATTCTAAGAAAAGCTTCCATGAGACAAGAATCTTTTTATTTTATTTTTTTCTGGCTTGGGATATGGTTGTATTCTAAGGAAAATACAGAAATGTATCTGATGAAATTGTTGTAACCCAAGCAGGCATAAGAAGCAGCCTAAGGATGAGCATGTTCCCTGAGAATGAGAGTAAGAATAAAAAAGATAATTAGAAATAGATCTAGAAATTAGAGATAGATCACCTTTTCACATTGATAAGTTTATACCAGATTAAGTAAAAGTTCATACCTCTGTCCAATTGTAAAATTTGAAAATGTGGTTTGCTTCTCTAAGTGACTAAAGCAATTATATCTCTTATAGTATACTTCACAATTTTAATTACATGTTTGAGAAATCTGATTTAGTAAAAGTGTTATAGGGAAGAACAAAGTCTGATCACATGTTGTGTCTGCTTCTTTTACTTTTTTTTGTTTCCCACTGCTTTTGTTCACTGAAAGGATACTGTCTATACATACATGGCCTGTCTCGAGGAAACTTGTCCCTCTGCCTAAATGTTAAACCAAAGTGCTTTTGTTCAGGGAAACATCTTGGCACTGTCCACCTATGAATGGCTGTAAGAAGGAAAAAATTAACACATCTCCTCCATGAGGCTGGTTATTCCAGGGGATAGAAGATATTTGCAAGATTTATGGCCTTTTTACTTTACTTCCTCACACTCACTCATCTCTGTTCTATAAAAGAGACTGACATCCAGACCCCAATAACATGGTTATTTTGAGACATTAGTCTGCCATCTTCTTGGTCCACTAGCTTTCTGAAGTCATTATTCCTTCCCTCAGTATGTCAGGTCTGATTTATTGGCCTGTTATGCGGCAAGCAGAGGGAGCTTGGACTTGGTAACAAAAGTAATCAATACTCAAATAACTAGGATATTTTGCTTTTTCAACTTATAATACATTAGTTTTTTAAATAAGAATTCAGAATAATATTATTTAATTGATATACAATCTTGAAGCATTGAGGATTAAGTAGATTACAAATATATCTCTGATATTGGGCATTAAAGTTAAAAAGAAGACAACCTACTGAGTACTTAGACATGCCTTAGACATGCTATGTACTGTTTCCCATACCTTATAATGTTTTACCTTGCAGTGTATCCTCATCTCTGCATCGTCAGTTTTATTACTGTTGTATTGTACAGATGAGGATGCTCAGGCACAAAGAGATGAAATACAGTAAGTCCCCTATATACAAACCTTCAAGGTGCAAACTTTCAAAGATGTGAACGTGTATCCTATCGCATGCCAGGTGTGAGTGAAACTGCAGCTTGCCTCCGCCTCCTATTGCTGCTGGCCCTTCAGCTCCACCACCTCCCTTCTCCAGTCAGGAACTCTTCTTGCCTGTTCACTCTATGCCAGTTCTGGAATGCCAGCTACTGTACTGTACCACTGTACTTTTCAAGGTACTGTACAGCAGGATTAAAGATGTTTTCTTCATTTTTGTGCTTTTTAAAATTTATTATTCATGGGAGAAGTACAATAAACCTTTCACAGCACAGTGCTTTATCGCCAGTTGTGTTAGCTGTGTACCGCAGCTAACTTTGTTGGACTTATGAACAAACCGGACTCAGAAACACACTCTTAAAATGGAACTCATTCATATGTAGGAGATTTACTATAATTTGTTCTGGGTTACACATTATGCAATCCCAGCAAATGTGATTTCACTTATTCCCAATCTTAACTACTGTGATGGGGCCCCAGTCACATCCCCATGTCACGAACAGCACTGAGTCACTGGTACATGAATTGAGTGTGAACTCCTCTCAGTAGGGCTGAACTGATACACTTGAACCCTGACCAGTCTACATCCAGACAGAGCATTTGCACAAGTGCAAATGGCCCTCATAGATGCTCTGTCTTAGTATCTTCACCTCTGCTCTGCTGACAGTAATGAAGCAAGACTTCGTTTAAAATTCAAATCTTTGGAAGAAATTCTCTGAAGAAAATGCTTGCCCAGGCCCATAATTCATATTTTGAATGACAGTAATCATGTATGAAATAAACATTTTTGAGTTCAAAATAATTTCTACCCATTAAAAAAATGTTCTTCCTTTCATTCAAAATACCAAGAAATATAGAGACATAGATATTTCTTATGTTTAATGTTCTTTCCAGAGTTCAACTCTCTTCATTTAATTGTACCTTTTACTTTCAAACAAGGTTAAAAGGGATATGCAATGAGTCAAGACTCCAATTCTGGAAAGGACTCATTTTGCCCTGCCTCTCGACATCAGCCAACAGCACAAGTTTCCATATTATAGTTACAGTCCCTTGATGTTTAATGATCATGGTGCCTTCCCAGGCTAGAAGAGTCTTCCTTCTTCCTGCTGGTCTATGTCATCCTAGGGCACGAGAGCATGGTCTGGTCTCCTCACTATCTTAATTGAGGTTTCTCTTCGTTAAATTTTATAATTATCAACTTAAGTCCAACTTAATTCTCTCACTTCTTTCAACTTTCCTTTTACTAACATCCTTTTTTCCTATATCAGTCAACAGTCTTGATTTCATTCTGCTTGTGCCATATAGCTCTTAAAATTGAATCGTAAAATCCTGCCATGCACAAGCTTTGTAGAAGCTTGAGACAATCAACTCTTCTTGGATCAATTATTTGCCTCTCCTGCCTTCGTAACTTCCCATGGTTTGTAAGTTTATATGAGAGGACATTCAGGTTTCCGGATCTGCAACTCAAGGTAGGCTGTTGTCAGTGCCAAGGCAGTGCAGGGTTAGGACGTGGGCTCTGAACACAGCCCACCATATCACAGATCTCAGCTATGCCATGAACTTGCGAACATGGCTTCAGTCCTCCATGACAACATTTCATAGTGACTGTTTATCCCTTCAAATAATCATACTCTAATCACGCTTCAAACTTTCCTCCTCTTGGAGCCTTGTCTATATTACAGGGGATGAATCCTTCCTCTTCTGAAATCGTTTAAAAGGTAAATGTCTTTCCCGTGTCACTCAATTGTCCCTTAACAGATTATCCACTTTGTTGGTAGTGGTTCAGAAAAGGTAGTCTGTCTTTCTAAGCAGAGTCAAAGATTCTCAAGGACAGGAAGTAGTCTTTTCTGCACTTTATACAAAACTGTTGGTTAGTTCCTTGCAGTTCATCAACAGGCTATAAACACAGACAGGATGTTTACTTGTAAATAAGGGATCTATTTCTGACATCAGCTTTTTTACTTTATATCTTTTTTATTATATTATAAAATATTTATATTATAATTTGACTTTATATCTTTTTCCAGATTTCTTAAATTTATTAAGATATGCAGGAGCAAATATCAGCTACCTTCCCTTGTGAGATTATGTTCCTAAAACCTTTTTCCCCTATAAAATTAAACACAAACACAAGCATAATTATGACTTTTGACTCTATACCATCCAGAAAGATGCCCACTGTTAGTGATCAGTTACATCTGATCACTTCTTGATTAAAAGCCAACGTTAGTGTCAATACCAGTTTATGGCTGATCCTGTTCGTGATGCCAGTTGTCTTGCTGTTCACCCTGTCCACACTGTTCGCTAAGTCCATGGTAGACAAGGCGTGAGCTAGAAGGAGGAGCTAAGGAGCTAAGAGGCTAGAAGGGGACCCCACACATTCATTTTCTCCTGGCTGGCACGGCAGCCATAACACAGCCTCTCTCTCTGCTGGCTCAGCAGCGGTAGCAGTATTCTCTCCTGGCTGAGGCAGCAGCCATTCCACAGTCCTCTCCTCTGGTGGCTGACCCAGCGGACACAGCCATGACACAGGAGTAATTCCCTTGCTTTTCTAGGTCGAGTTCACACATGTGTGGAGCACAAAGTAGTATGTGACCAAGCGAGTGCCTCCTGATGTGCATGCACAGTGATATAAGTGATCTCAACTGTCACATAGTCTTTATTTACATCATTTATGAAACATGGGACGAGAGAGCCTGAACACGCCATCTTGACTAATATGCTCTCTCCCCACACCAGTAAAAACCATGTGCACACACACACACACACACACACACACACACACACACACCCAGACCCAGAGCTAGCTCGCAAACAGCAAATAGTTTTGAACCATCTATTTTATTCCTAGGGTATTCCTTTCCTTGTGGCATCTCCTGCATCTGATCACTAATTGGCTTCAACTGAAAGAGCACATTTTAAATGTAGGGGAATATATAACTGCTGACCATATTATCATTTTTCCTTCTCATAGTTTTATGCTCTCAAATAGGAATTGGATATTTATTATGCACTTCTTTTTGCGCACTGCAAGTTTATCTTGTGCTGTGCTGGACTTTGTCGCTCAGTCGTGTCTGCCCCTTTGAGATCCCATAGACTGTGGCCCGCCAGGCTCCTCGTCCATTGGGCTTCTCCAGGAAAGAATACTGGAGTGGGTTGCCATGCCCTCCCCTCAGGGGGTCTTCCCAACCCAGGGATCGAACCCAGTTCTCCCACATTGCAGGACAGTTCTTTACCACCTGAGCCACCAGGGAAGCCCCAGGTTCATCTTATGAGGTTATAAAAATGAAAAAAAAATATCTGAAGCAGTGAGGAATATACTGACAGTTGGATACACTTGAATGTCAAATATTAATATTCTGAATAATTATCTTAAGTTATTTTGGTATCTTTTGCTGGGTTGAACTTCTTTGAAGATATTTCTGTGGGAATTAGTTTAATTTTAAAGTTACATGGACAACTAGATCTATAGAGTCCTTAAATTTAGTGAATAACAAAAGATGAGTCATTTTACATGGAATTTAACCTTTTTTAATCAACTGTGTTAATTCCTTAGAGTCTCTAAAAAGTGTTGCAAAATAATTTGAGTGTTAATAATAGCAGTCAATACTTAGGTAGTTTCTGCTGTGCAGTAGGCATTGTTCTAAATCTATGTATTAGTTTAGTTAGCAATCAATATTACGTTCCCTGAGTTACAAATAAAGAAACTATAGCATGACCAGGATCATAATATTATTTATATTGCCCCAATTTTATTATATTCTATATTTAGTGAATATTTAGGAACACAGACCATATATAAGCAAATTTATATACTTTTATGTATTTTTCCTTTTTAACTGATTCTCTTGATTATTTTTTTATCCATTTCTATTTTGTATACTTTGGAAACTGTTAAAAATTTGGACTATAACACATGTATGTATTTATATGCGTATGTATAAACACATGCCTATGCATTCATGAAACAAAACTCCCAAGGCTGACTTTGAAGTGTGGATAATTTTTATGCCTTATGCCCCACTTCTTCCCATGAGGCCAAAACATTCCAGACTTTATCATCTCTTCAGCATCCTCATCATCACACACGTAAGTATTTGCTCATGGTGGATCTGCAGTGTCCTTCATTCTCTGTTTATTTGAATCTTCTCCTGAAAGTCCCATCTTCTCCATGGAGTCAGCTCAGATATCCCAATTCCCGTATTCTCTCTCCTCTGAAATCCTGCACTTACCATTATAACACGGTCACTACGGAGCCATGATACACACTTCTAAATCCCATGAGACAATTAATACTCTGAGACCTAATGGTGAATACCAACTAGACAGCTGATTGATCAAGAAGCACAGTTATTCTTTTATCATATTTCCATTTCATATAAGTTATTACTAAGAACATATAAATTATTGGGACTTCCCTGGTGGCCCAGTAGTTAAGACTTAATGCTTCCATTGTGGGCATGGGTTTGATCTCTAGCCAGGGAACTAAGATCCCACATGATTCATGGTGAGGCCAAAAACAAAAAAAAACTAAAGTCTTCTGTGGAGTAAGATAAGATTCTCCCAGAGTCTTAAAAATTATCTCCCTGATGTTACTTGTATAAACAATGTCCTGAATTTAATTTTTTAAAAAAACTAGAAGAAAGAACCTATAAATTATTAAAGAGTAATCAGAGAGAAAAGACCATGTCCCAGGCTATGGTCAATAAGATTAGCATACCCTTATTTTTTTTTCCAAGAACACCAAATTAACATGATTATTTATTAAAAGATAGTCAGAATATGTACTGAGTTGGTAAAATATCTCATATTGTTATATCAATTATTTATTCTACATATACAGACACAACAGCTTTTATAAATGTGGATTTTATAAAAGAATGTTTTCCGGAATCAAACCTTTACAGAGGATTTGCTTTTCTCCTAGGTGAGTCATCTTTTTAGAATGATTCATAATCTTTGTTTACAGAATCCCTTAAAATCAGAATGTCTTTTAAAAGAACAATTTTGAGAAGTAGAAACACTTTAGTGCATGGCTCATCAATTTAGGTAAATTCAAAGTGGCCGTTGAGATATGTGTGCTTGACCTCATCCTTAGAGATGGAAAGGTTAAAAGGAAAACAAAAGAAACATTTGTGCTAATGCTCCTGCCAAGTACTTACTGTTGCAACACCATAGGGTCTTTTTTTTTTTCTTCATTTTTTTAAATTAGTTGGAGGCTAATTACTTTACAATATTGTAGTGATTTTTGCCATACATTGACATGAATCAGCCATGGATCTACATGTGTTCCCCATCCCGATCCCCCCCTCCCACCTCCCTCCCCATCCCATCCCTCTGGGTCTTCCCATTCCACCAGCCATGAGCACTTATCTCATGCATCCAACCTGGGCTGGTGATCTGTTTCACCCTGGTTTCAATGCTGTTCTCTTGAAACATCCCACCCTCGCCTTCTCCCACAGAGTCTAAAAGTCTGTTCTGTACATCTGTGTCTCTTTTTCTGTTTTGCATATAGGGTTATCGTTACCATCTTTTTAAATTCCATATATATGTGTTAGTATACTGTATTGATCTTTATCTTTCTGGCTTGCTTCACTCTGTATAATGGGCTCCAGTTTCATCCATCTCATTAGAACTGATTCAAATGAATTATTTTTAATGGCTGAGTAGTATTCCATTGTGTATATGTACCATAGCTTCCTTATCCATTCGTCTGCTAATGGGCATCTAGGTTGCTTCCATGTCCTGGCAATTATAAAATACAAATCAAAACCACAATGAGGTTCCATTACACACCAGTCAGGATGGCTGCTATCCAAAAGTCTACAAGCAATAAATGCTGGAGAGGGTGTGGAGAAAAGGGAACCCTCTTGCACTGTTGGTGGGAATGCAAATTAGTACAGCCACTATGGAGAACAGTGTGGAGATTCCTTTAAAAACTGGAAATAGAACTGCCATATGACCCAGCAATCCCACTCCTGGGCATACACACTGAGGAAACCAGAACTGAAAGAGACACGTGTACCCCAATGTTCATCACAGCACTGTTTACCCAATCACCATAGGGTCTTAATGTAAATGGGTTCTGAAGACGTCCTTTTATAGAAAAATACTCTAGAACCCACTAGAAAGGGAAGAGTTGAGGTTCTTAACCTGAAGTGTCCAGCATTAACCAAACGCTTCCCTATGTAAAATAGTGCCCAGAACATCTGTCCCTGTGTTTGCGGTGACAGAACTGTATCATTTATGTTTCTGTTCCAATCTTTAGCTGGGTGGTAAGAAGAAGGGGTTGGAAAACTGAGGTTCATGGGCCGATGGGCCGCAATCTTTCCTCCCCCACCTGTTTTTGGAAACACAGTTTTATTTTATTAGAACACAGGCACATCTATGTATTTTCATATTGTCTATGCCTTCTCTCAGGACACAGCAATGGAGCTGAGCAGTTGCAACAAGCACCATATAGGGACTTCCCTGGTGGCCCAGAGGCTAACACTCTGTGCTTCAAATGCAGGGAGTGTGGGTTTGATCCACACTCAGGGTCAGGGAAATAGGGTGAGTAAATTAGGATTGCATAGGCCATGCAGCCAAAAAACTGAAACAAGCAAACAGCAGATGGACCACAATATTTAAAAACTTTTTCTACCTGGTCCTTTATAGAAAAGGTTTACATAGCTTTAGTGTAAAGTATATTATATAAAATTCTTATTCTTGGGTTGACATGATGAATACACACCATCTCTCTCCTTATAAATAGATCTGAAGTGTCAGGATGATTACTGAAACTTCACACTTGTGATGTTAACCAGTAAGTTTTATCAAGTACATGTTGTTGCTATTATAATTTACACTATTATTGTTACTGGTGAATGTTATTGAACATTTATGGTGTACCAAGCACTTTGCATGTAGTATCTTATTTATACCAAAAAAAAAAACCTTGGGAGGTAGGTACTATTAAAATTTCAATTTTTGAAATGGTGAAATTGAAGTGAATTTGCCCAAAGTTACACACAGGATTAGGTAGGGCAAGAGTTGGAAACAGACCTATTCAGCTCTACCACTCATATTTCAAACCACTGCGTTCACTGCGCACCACCAGAAGTAGGGAAATAGTAGACTCAGTGCTACTACAGCAAGCTTCTAACCATGTTACAGGCAAGACATACGCACCGGGAGCACCTAGACAGTGTTTGTGGCGGGGCTGTCCTCAGACCTTTACACACATTATCTCATTCAATCTTCAGAGCAGTCTTTTGACCTGAGCTCTGTTGTCCACCATTGTCTACAGATCAGGCAGAAAGGCTAGGTCACTACTTAAGCCCATGAAGTTAGAAAGTAACTTCAGGGTATTTGCTTCATCACGCTATTGAAGTTCCAGCAGTCAAGCAAAATGCACACAATTGAAGCTTACAGACACTGCTTAAGTTCTTTATTCTTAAATCTGATCAGATATCCAGAAAATGCCAGACATTTAAGGAAATATTTTAACACAAAAACAGGAAAATATAAAGGAAGTAGTCAAAGAGATTGAAGAAAAATACCTACAAATTCTATATTTGGAAAATTAAAAAAGATGTTTTACTTATGAAATACAATCAGGATGCTAATTTTTTGAAGGAGGGACATTAAAAAGCATAGATATCGGTTTTAAAAAATAAAAATATGAGACCCAACACATACAATAGAAGGAGAAAGACAAACAGCAATAACAAAACGAAGTCATGAAAATGTTAGAAAATGGTAATAGTAGGAAATAATTTTAACGTGGATTAGACATCTCAGAAATCATCATATTTAATAATTAATTTAAATAATTTAATGTAATTTTTTAGAACTTAAGGATATGAATTTCCAAAGTGAACAGGGCCTGCTGTTGGCTAACACATTGAATACCATAGCAAAAATCAACAAAGCTAAAAGCTGGTTTTTTGAAAAAATAAACAAAATTGACAAACCATTAGCAAGACTCATTAAGAAACAAAGGGAGAAGAACCAAATTAACAAAATAAGAAATGAAAAGGGTGAGATCACAACAGACAACACTGAAATACAAAGGATCATAAGAGACTACTACCAGCAGCTCTATGCCAATAAAATGGACAACTTGGATGAAATGGACAAATTCTTAGAAAAGTATAACTTTCCAAAACTGAACCAGGAAGAAATAGAAGATCTTAACAGAACCATCACAAGCAAGGAAATCGAAACTGTAATCAGAAATCTTCCAGCAAACAAAAGCCCAGGACCAGATGGCTTCACAGCTGAATTCTACCAAAAATTTAGAGAAGACCTAACACCTATCTTACTCAAACTCTTCCAGAAAATTGCAGAAGAAGGTAAACTTCCAAACTCATTCTATGAGGCCACCATCACCCTAATTCCAAAACCAGACAAAGATGCCACAAAAAAAGAAAACTACAGGCCAATATCACTGATGAACATAGATGCAAAAATCCTTAACAAAATTCTAGCAAACAGAATCCAACAACATATTAAAAAAATCATACACCATGACCAAGTGGGCTTTATCCCAGGAATGCAAGGATTCTTTAATATCCGCAAATCAATCAACGTAATACACCACATTAACAAATTGAAAGATAAAAACCATATGATTATCTCAATAGATGCAGAGAAAGCCTTTGACAAAATTCAACACTCATTTATGATTAAAACTCTCCAGAAAGCAGGAATAGAAGGAACATACCTCAACATAATAAAAGCTATATATGACAAACCCACAGCAAGCATCACCCTCAATGGTGATAAATTGAAAGCATTTCCTCTGAAATCAGGAACAAGACAAGGATGCCCACTCTCACCACTACTATTCAACATAGTGTTGGAAGTTTTGGCCACAGCAATCAGAGCAGAAAAAGACATAAAAGGAATCCAGATAGGAAAAGAAGAAGTGAAACTCTCGCTGTTTGCAGATGACATGATCCTCTACATAGAAAACCCCTAAAGACTCTTCCAGAAAATTACTAGAGCTAATCAATGAATATAGTAAAGTTGCAGGATATAAAATTAACACACAGAAATCCCTTGCATTCCTATACACTAACAATGAAAAAACAGAAAGAGAAATTAAGGAAACAATACCATTCACCATTGCAACAAAAAGAATAAAATACTTAGGAGTATATCTACCTAAAGAAACAAAAGACCTATACATAGAAAACTATAAAACACTGATGAAAGAAATCAAAGAGGACACAAACAGATGGAGAAACATACCGTGATCTTGGATTGGAAGAATCAATATTGTCAAAATGGCTATTCTACCCAAAGCAATCTATAGATTCAATGCAATCCCTATCAAGTTACCAACGGTATTTTTCACAGAACTAGAACAAATAATTTCACAATTTGTATGGAAATACAAAAAACCTCGAATAGCCAAAGTAATCTTGAGAAAGAAGAATGGAACTGGAGGAATCAACCTGCCTGACTTCAGACTCTACTACAAAGCCACAGTCATCAAGACAGTATGGTACTGGCACAAAGACAGAAATATAGATCAATGGAACAGAATAGAAAGCCCAGAGATAAATCCACGAACCTATGGTCACCTCATCTTTGACAAAGGAGGCAAGGATATACAATGGAAAAAAGACAATCTCTTTAACAAGTGGTGCTGGGAAAACTGGTCAACCACTTGTAAAAGAATGAAACTAGAACACTTTCTAACACCATACACAAAAATAAACTCAAAATGGATTAAAGATCTAAATGTAAGACCAGAAACTATAAAACTCCTAGAGGAGAACATAGGCAAAACACTCTCCGACATAAATCACAGCAAGATCTTCTATGACCCACCTCCCAGAATATTGGAAATAAAAGCAAAAATAAACAAATGGGACCTAATGAAAATTAAAAGCTTTTGCACAACAAAGGAAACTATAAGTAAGGTGAAAAGACAGCCCTCAGATTGGGAGAAAATAATAACAAATGAGGAAACAGACAAAGGATTAATCTCAAAAATATACAAGCAACTCCTGAAGCTCAATTCCAGAAAAATAAACGACCCAATCAAAAAATGGGCCAAAGAACTAAACAGACATTTCTCCAAAGAAGACATACAGATGGCTAACAAACACATGAAAAGATGCTCAACATCACTCATCATCAGAGAAATGCAAATCAAAACCACAATGAGGTACCATTACACGCCAGTCAGGATGGCTGCTATCCAAAAGTCTACAAGCAATAAATGCTGGAGAGGGTGTGGAGAAAAGGGAACCCTCTTACACTGTTGGTGGGAATGCAAACTAGTACAGCCACTATGGAAAACAGTGTGGAGATTTCTTAAAAAACTGGAAATAGAACTGCCATATGACCCAGCAATACCACTTCTAGGCATACACACTGAGGAATCCAGATCTGAAAGAGACACGTGCACCCCAATGTTCATCGCAGCACTGTTTATAATAGCCAGGACATGGAAGCAACCCAGATGCCCATCAGCAGATGAATGGATAAGGAAGCTGTGGTACATATACACCATGGAATATTACTCAGCCGTTAAAAAGAATTCATTTGAATCAGTTCTAATGAGATGGATGAAACTGGAGCCCATTATACAGAGTGAAGTAAGCCAGAAAGATAAAGAACATTACAGTATACTAACACATATATACGGAATTTAGAAAGATGGTGGCGATAACCCTATATGCAAAACAGAAAAAGAGACACAGAAGTACAGAACAGACTTTTGAACTCTGGGGGAGAACGTGAGGGTGGGATGTTTTGAAAGAACAGCATGTATACTATCTATGGTGAAACGGACCACCAGCCCAGGTGGGATGCATGAGTCAGGTGCTCGGGCCTGGTGCACTGGGAGGACCCTGAGGAGTCGGGTGGGGAGGGAGGTGGGAGGGGGGATCGGGATGGGGAATACGTGTAACTATATGGCTGATTCATGCCAATGTATGACAAAACCCACTGAAATGTTGTAAAGTGATTGGCCTCCAACTAATAAAATAATATTTAAAAAAAAAAATGCAAAAATCATCATTACTATGAACAAAATCAGGCATATGGAGAACTCAAACGCCTTCAGAGAGAGAAAAAAAAAGAGTTTACACATAAGATACCTTATAGCAGGACAACTTATGACTTGAGATGCTTAAAGAAAATGGAGCAAGGTGTTCTTTATTTTATGCAGGAATTGTAAATTCTGTGGATGTGATAAAGTTTTCAGCTAGGCTTTTCATATTGTCAGTTTCTCTTTGTGTATCTACCAGTTCTGCCTTTGGCTATTTTGATCCTATTTACTTTCCTATATAACATTTTATCTCTACTTTCTTCAAGGTTAAAGCGTCTGCCTGCAATGCGGGAGACCTGGGTTCGATCACTGAGTCGGGAAGATCCCCTGGAGAAGGAAATTGCAACCCACTCCAATATTCTTGCCTGGAGAATCCCATGTGAACAGAGGAGCCTGGTGGGCTACAGTCCACGGGGTCAGACACGACTGAGCAACTTCACTTTCACTTTTTTCCCAATATGTACTTTTGTCCCTTTGTAATCTTTTATGTTGAATTCTTCTTTAATATTAATAAAGTCACCTCTATTCTGCATTTTTGTACATTGATTTAACTTTTAGAGCTTTTGCCACCTCATGATTTTCAACAGACTGGTTCTTTCATTTTAGAAATATGCTTTATAAATACTTAAGTTACTTAAATATATTTGACCATATATTTTTCTATCAATATCAGTAATTAAAGTCTCCATGATCTTTCACATACTCCCCCCTTCTTGCCATGAAAATGATGGGAACTTTAATTTTACATTTCAAAATAAAATGTTTCCATTACCTTGTATTTTTTAATTAATTAATTTTTAAAAAATTGTTTATTTTTTTAATTGAAGCATAACTGTTTAACAGAATTTTGTTGTTTTCTGTCAAACATCAACATGAATCAATCATAGGTTCTATTAAAGAAAATGAGCACACTTGAAAATTTCTTAGCATGTGAGAAAGAAATCCTGTTATTGCTTTAGAATAATAATTCTGGAATTAATGAGGCTACATTGCACTTTTGGGAATTGTGTGTTGGGGGCAATTCTTGCTAAGGAGCTATTATAATTGTTTAAGGGAGAGATGATAATTGCCTGGTCTAAGGCAGTTAAAGATTGAGAGATGACTAATTGGATTTAAGAGGTTCAAAGAAGTAGAGATAAGAGATTGCCCAAGATTTTGGGCTCTCAATTTTGAGTAATAGGGGGATGACAATAGCATTAATTATCACAGGAAGTGAAAGAGAAAGAGAAGGTTTGTCTGTATTCAAGTTGAAGTGTCTCAGGAACCAGAACTCTACCTTAGAGCTGCAAATAGGGGCGAGTTCAGTAATGAGTCTGATGTTGAAACTGAAACGTCAATACTTTGGCCACCTGATGTGAAGAGCTGACTCACTGGAAAAGACCCTGATGCTGGGAGGGATTGAGGGTAGGAGGAGAAGGGGACGACAGAGGATGAGATAGTTGGATGGCATCACTGACTCAATGGACATGGGTTTGAGTGGACTCCAGGAGTTGGTGATGGACAGGGAGGCCTGGCGTGCTGTGGTTCATGGGGTCGCAAAGAGTCGGACATGACTGAGCAACTGAATTGAACTGAACTGCACTGAAGTAATGAGTCAGTCTTAAAGACTTAAAATAAAAGAGACTCTGGTTCTCCTACATTGCAAGTGGATTCTTTACCAGCTGAGCTACCAGAGAAGCCCTTAAATTAAAACTTGTCCATAATTCTGCCTTGACCTAGAACTTGAGCTCTACTTAGACTTTAATCTGACTGATCCTATGACTAAGTGAACCAATCCCTCTTATATTTTTCTCACTTGCAAGGATAAAAAAAAATTGTATCATGTTTACAAATAATATTAAACAAAAGATTATTTTTCCATAATAGCTTGTAGGCAGATGTCTGAATTTCAATAGCTTTTTGGTAAACTTTTTTGGAAAAACAGATCGTTTTGTAAAAATGATATTTGCCAGTATCTTGTATTGGAAAGTGATTTTTCACCTGACCTATTCACATCTTATTCGTGAAAATTACAGTCACTTTGAAACACAAAACAGAAAAAGCAAACAAACAAAAAACATTCGGAGCTGCATGTTGAGAATGTTGGCAACCTACTGTGTCTTATAGAAACTTTCAGGTTGGACTTCAAATAAGCAAGAAATCAAGTTGTATTGTGTTTAGCCCTGTGAGATTGGAATTCTCTTGTTGCCACTGATAGCTTACTATTAGAACACAGAAATTAAAAATAAAACAAGAACTTTAAAAAAAAATCCTGGTGTGCAAACCCAGGCACCAACTCTGGCTAAATTATTCAGTGAAGTAACAATAATAGGTATTACAAAGACTCAATAGAAAAGCTAGAAAACCAAGTTTAGAAAAGAGTTGGATCACAAAGAAGGCTGGACAGGGAGAACTACATCCCAAGGCCAATGAAAGATTTAGTTAAGACTCAACTTCTGGGTCATCCACCAGGATGCTGCAGAAGATGCCACTACTGCTACTGAGGATAACATCTCAACAGATCTGCATGTGTCCTTCAAGGGCCTAATTCCCTGACAAAAGTGTTTTCTTGGATGTACCAGAGTCACCTGCTCATGCCCTTGATGTCAGGTATGAAACAGAGGTTATCACCTTTCTTTGACTTCCCTAGGGAGGGGAAGGCATTGTATCCCACCAAATTATTCAACAAATATTTATTGAGTGTGTACTGAGTGCCGGTTCTAGGCATTGAGAGAGAGTAATGAACAAGCAAAACTAAAGTAAAGTAAGCAAGATTTCTCACCCCCACAGATCTGTAGAGTAAAAATAAAAGTATCTGTAGAGTAAAAAGAGAGCTTCTGGCATGCCTTTTCTCCCAATCTATTGTAAATCAGTTTCGTAATGATCCAAACTCTAGACAATGATTGACTGATGTTCCAGATCTATGTTTGCTTAAGAATTTAGGTCAGCAGCAGAGTTGGAGATGCTATCTGATAATAGATATGTCTTCAAAGTTTGGAAAGTCTAAAAGGCAGCTGTGCAATTTTCTAGTTCTGCACTTTCCACACAGCCCTCTATCAGCTGATGCTTTTAAATTCTATGATATGATTCAACTTTGTACCAGCCAAGGTTATTCGTCAGATATCTTTGACAATTTTATGGTTCTAATTTCACATGCACAAGCAAATCCTAAAATATTATACAAATGACTAGTCCTTATCCTGTTCAGTTGCTCAGTTGTGTCTGACTATTTGTGACCCCATGGACTGCAGCACTCCAGGCTTCTCTGTCCTTCACCATCTCCCAGAGCTTGCTGAAACTCATGTCCATCAAGTCAGTGATGCCATCCAACCATCTCATCCTCTGTCACCCCCTTCTCCTCTGGTCCTCAATTTTTCCCATCATCAGAGTCTTTTCCAGTGAGTCAGCTTTTTGCATCAGGTGATCAAAGCATTGGAGCTTCAGCTTTAGCATCAGTCCTTTCAATGAATATTCAGGTTTGATTTCCTTTAGGATTAACGTTTTGATCTCTTTGCAGTCCAAGGGACTCTTAAGAGTCTTCTCTAACACCACAGTTCACATCACACCTGATGCAAAGAACTGACTCCTTAGAAAAAACCCTGATGTGAGAAAGATTGAAGGAAGGAGGAGAAGGGGATGACAGAGGATGAGGTGGTTCAATGGCATCACCTATTCAATGGACATAAGTTTAAGTAAGTTCTGGAATTGGTGATGGACAGGGAAGCCTGATGTGCTGCAGTCCATGGGGTCATAAAGAGTCATATATGACTGAGCAACTGAACTGAACTGATATCCTTCAAAGTTGCTAAGAGATAGATCTGAAATGTTCTCATCACACACACAAAATAAAAAATTTTATGATAAAATGGAGGTGTCAGTTAATGCTACAGTGGTAGCCATATTGCAATACATAAATGTATCAAATCAATACATTGTACACCTTAAAGTAATATAATATGTCAATAATATGCAAATTGCATGAGTGACTGAACATGCACACACAGATCTCAATTAAAAAAAGATGTAAGAATATGACCATAGAACAATGCTACTATTTATATATTAGTAAGTTTTCATTATTCTTGATCTTTTATTTTATTTTTATTTATTTATTTATTTATTTTCCTCTTTTTTTTTTTTTTATTTTTCAGTGGGTTTTGTCATACATTGATATGAATCAGCCATAGAGTTACACGAATTCCCCATCCCGGTCTCCCATCCCACCTCCCTCTCCACCCGATTCCTCTGGATCTTCCCAACCCAACAGGCCCGAGCACTTGACTCATGCCTCCCACCTGGGCTGGTGGTCTGCTTCACCACAGATAATATACATGCTGTTCTTTCGAAACATCCCACCCTCCCCCTCTCCCACAGAGTTAAAAAGTCTGTTCTGTTCTTCTGCGTCTCTTTTTCTGCCCTGCATATAGGGTTATCGTTACCATCTTTCTAAATTCCATATATATGTGTTAGTATACTGTAATGTTCTTTATCTTTCTGGCTCACTTCACTCTGTATAATGGGCTCCAGTTTCATCCATCTCATTAGAACTGATTCAAATGAATTCTTTTTAACAGCTGAGTAATATTCCATGGTGTATATGTACCACAGCTTCCTTATCCATTCATCTGCTGATGGGCATCTGGGTTGCTTCCATGTCCTGGCTATTATAAACAGTGCTGCGATGAACATTGGGGTGCACGTGTCTCTTTCAGATCTGGTTTCCTCAGTGTGTATGCCCAGAAGTGGTATTGCTGGGTCATATGGTAGTTCTATTTCCAGTTTTTTAAGAAATCTCCACACTGTTTTCCATAGTGGCTGTACTAGTTTGCATTCCCACAAACAGTGTAAGAGGGTTCCCTTTTCTCCACACCCTCTCCAGCATTTATTGCTTGTAGACTTTTGGATAGCAGCCATCCTGACTGGCGTGTAATGGTGCCTCATTGTGGTTTTGATTTGCATTTCTCTGATAATGAGTGATGTGGAGCATCTTTTCATGTGTTTGTTAGCCATCTGTATGTCTTCTTTGGAGAAATGTATGTTTAGTTCTTTGGCCCATTTTTTGATTGGGTCATTTATTTTTCTGGAATTGAGCTTCAGGAGTTGCTTGTATATTTTTGAGATTAATCCTTTGTCTGTTTCCTCATTTGCTATTATTTTCTCCCATTCTGAGGGCTGTCTTTTCACCTTACTTATAGTTTCCTTTGTTGTGCAAAAGCTTTTAATTTTCATTAGGTCCCATTTGTTTATTTTTGCTTTTATTTCCAATATTCTGGGAGGTGGGTCATAGAAGATCTTGCTGTGATTTATGTCAGAGAGTGTTTTGCCTATGTTCTCCTCTAGGAGTTTTAGAGTTTCTGATCTTACATTTAGATCTTTAATCCATTTTGAGTTTATTTTTGTGTATGGTGTTAGAAAGTGTTCAAGTTTCATTCTTTTACAAGTGGTTGACCAGTTTTCCCAGCACCACTTGTTAAAGAGATTGTCTTTTTTCCATTGTATATCCTTGCCTCCTTTGTCAAAGATAAGGTGTCCATAGGTTTGTGGATTTATCTCTGGGCTTTCTATTCTGTTCCATTGATCTATATTTCTGTCTTTGTGCCAGTACCATACTATCTTGATGACTGTGGCTTTGTAGTAGAGTCTGAAGTCAGGCAGGTTGATTCCTCCAGTTCCATTCTTCTTTCTCAAGATTACTTTGGCTATTCGAGGTTTTTTGTATTTCCATACAAATTGTGAAATTATTTGTTCTAGTTCTGTGAAAAATACCATTGGTAGCTTGATAGGGATTGCATTGAATCTATAGATTGCTTTGGGTAGAATAGCCATTTTGACAATATTGATTCTTCCAATCCAAGATCACGGTATGTTTCTCCATCTGTTTGTGTCCTCTTTTATTTTATTAACCTTCTCTTTTATACATTTTTGAGGGACTCTAAAGCTTTTATGGTATTCTATTGATACTAACAATATGTTTTTCCTGAACTGACACTGAAGTAATTATTTTCTACTCTCCCAAAATTCTTATGTACAAAATTTAGCTCTGATTCTGTTTTAACTGAAAAAATCCAAAACTTTCTGTTGTGTGAAAATGGCCTCTCTAAATATTATATATCTCAAAAATCTTGATGGCAAAGGGAGCATTTTCCTTGCATCCAACTAAAAAGGAGCATCAGAAATACTGGTACCTTGTGGTCTGAGATGAAGAGAAAAATGAATCCATAGGTAAATCAGATATATTTTCTAAGCCCTTCAACCACCACCTGATTAGTGTCCTTGGGAGGGCACCTCTGTGTTTGGGGTGGGATCCTGTCTTCAACAACTGGCTCCTCAGGAGTCTGCCTGGGACTCTTCCTGTCAGCTTCTAGGATGAACTCTTGGGCTGGACTTGTCCTTGGCTTTCTGCTGCCACAGTGGCCATGGCGACTGGCTCAGACATGGGCACCTGACCTCCCCTCCTTGAGGCCCAAGCAGACCTCAGGATTATGGCAAGCTAAAGGAAAGGATGCTCTCTTTCCACCAAACCTGGAAGTGTGAGTTCACGACTAGACTTACTGCAATGAGGTAGAGCCCCTTTGAGAAAAGAAAAATGGTCTGGATGAGCCTATTTATAGAGCAGAAATAGAGACACGTATGAAGAGAACAGACAGGTGGACACAGGAGTGGGAGAGGGGTGAACTGGGAGATTTGGGTTGATGGATGTGCGCCGCCCTGCATCAAGCAGAGAGTGGGGACCTGCTGAATAGCACGGGAAGCTCAGCCCGGCGCTCTGTGATAGCCTCGAGGGACGGAGGAGGCAGGCAAGGAAAGCACTGGAGGGAAGGAACATATGCATGCCTATAGCTGATTCACTCTGCTATACAGTAGAAACTATTAATAACACAACATTGTAACGCACCTGTACCTCAATTAAAAAAGAAAAAAAAAAAAAGAAAGAAACAATCCAGCAGGAAAGAAACTGAAACTCAAAGACAGAAACGAGATCTTAAGGCCATTACTTGAAACTTTGCCTTATGTTCACCCTAAGGCTGGTCTTCCTCAATGTCTCACTTTATATGAGCCATAAAACTCATTTTCTTTAGGCTAGATTGAGTTGGGTTTTCTGTCATTGAAACTAAAAATATGGTAATGATTATATATTGATTTCACATAATCTTGAAATGTATTTGAAAAGTATCTGATGTATTTCAAAAATGTATGACACAAGATATTAGCATGGTGTTCTCCTAAATCATAGGTAATATGTTTTCTAAAAAGCCTCTTGATGTAAGGTGAAAAAGGAGAATGAAAAAGCTGGCTTAAAACTCAACATTCAAGATGCACTAAGACCACACCCAGTCCCATCACTTCATGGCAAATAGACAGGGGGAATAAATGGAAACAATGAAAAACTTTATTTTCTTGAGCTCCAAAATCACTGCAGATGGTGACTACAGACATGAAATTAAAAGACATTTGTTCCTTGGAAGAAAAGCTATGTCAAATCTAGGCAGCGTACTAAAAAGCAGTTACATCACTTTGTTGACATAGGTCCCTCCAGTCAAAGCTATGATTTTTCCAGTAGTCATGTATGGATGTGAGAGTTGGACCATAAGGAAAGCTAAGTGCTGAAGAATTGATACTTTTGAACTGTGGTGTTGGAGAAGACTCTTGAGAGTCCCTTGGACTGCAAGGAGATCCAACCAGTCCATCCTAAAGGAAATCAGTCCTGAATGTTCATTGGAAGGACTGATGCTGAAGCTGAAGCTCCAACACTTGGGCCACCTGATGCAAAGAACTGACTCATTTGAAAAGACCCTGATGCTGGGAAAGATTGAAGGCTGGAGAAGGGGACGACAGAGGACGAGATCGTTGGATGGCATCAGTGACTCAATGGACGTGAGTTTGAGCAAACTCTGGGAGATGGTGAAGGACAGGGAAGCCTGGCATGCTTCAGTCCATTGGGTCACAAAGAGTTGGACACAACTGAGCAACTAAACAACAACAATGTCTTCTCATCAAGTGAATGGAAATCTATATATTAATAAATATAAAATAAAATTAGTAAGCTCTAAGAAGTGAGAGCTCAGCAGCCTGGACTAGGGTGGAGAACAGGCACCCAGGCAGGACACGGGGGAAAGGGTCGATGTAGGCTCAGAGCACAGAGCCAAGAGGAGACCTGGACTGAGTAGATACCCCGACAGAAGCATCAGCCATGGAGGCCAGTCCTAAGTCAGAACACAAGCAAGAGGCCACAGACCACAGGGTCTCCTAGACCACTGAAGAAGATTTAACACTGGGGTTTCAAAGGCAGACTTGAAAGGGTGCTTGATGACTTGGAGATGAGCTGCATGCTTTAATAGGTCACCTCTGGAATCAGCACAGGGAGAGAATGAACTATAAAAGCATTGAGGAGCAGGAATACGCTTGACAAAATAAAATATTCAGTTATGTATCCAGGCCAAGTGAAATACTCAGAATTCAGTAGACCTTCAAATCCCCAAGGCAACATGACTTTGAAAGGGGGAATATCTTCATGTAGAAAAACACTCCCTATTGATGAAATGGTAATTCTCTATGACCTGCCTCTGAATCACTGAAAGCAATCCAAGAACATTCCCCTTGAACATTACATTTCTCTGCTTCTCTCCCGCACACCACCTCTCACCTAATGTCTGGCATTGACCACTTCACAACAAAAAGTAAAAATGACCTCAATTTCCTATAAACATATGTGAGATTAAGGGACAAAGTGAATATGTTAAAAGGATTGCTAATGATTAAAGAAATGAAAATCAAAAGGACAATAAGTTATCCACTCACACGGGTCAGAATGACCATCATCAAAAAGTCGACAAATAACAAATGCTAGAGAGAATGTAGAGAAAAGAGAACCCTTCTATGTTGCTGGTGGGAAAGTAAATTGGGAAAGTGCAGCCAATATGGAGAAGAGAACAATATGGAGAGTCCTTAAAAAACTAAAAATAGAGCTACCATGTGATCCAGCAATGCACTCCTGGGCATATATCAGGAAATGGCAAAAACTCTAATTTGAAAAGATATATGGACCACAATGTTCATAGCAGAATTATCTACAATAACCAAGATATGGGACCATCTGTTCATTGACAGATGAAGGAATAAAGAAGAGCTGGTACATAGTATTCCAATATACAATGGAATATTACTCAGCCATAAGACAGAATGAAATTATACTGTTTGCAGCAACATGGATGGGCCTAGAGATTGTCATACTGAGTGAAATAAGTCAGACAGAGAAACACAAATACAGTATGGTATCACTTCTATGTGGAGTCTAAGAAAATGATACAAATGAACTTCTTCACAAAGCAGAAGCAGTCACAGAAACATAGAAAACAAGTTTATGGTTACCAAAGGGGAAATAAGGGGGATGTATAAATTAGACGTTGGGATTAACATATATATACTACTATGTATAATAATAGGTAAATAACAAGGTCCTATTCTATAGCAGATGGAACTGTATTCAATAGCCTGTGGTAAGTCATAATGGAAAAGAATATTTATGAATATATATAATATGTGTGAATTATATATATTGCTGGATCACTTTGCTATATACCTGAAATTAACTCAACATTGTAAATCAAGTATACTTCAAAAAAACCTAGGCAAATAATCTTTTTAAAATGTTGCTTATATAGAGGGAACTTGAAGAGTCCACTTGCCTCACAGCTGCAGGTCAAAGCTACGTTCAGAAAGAAATATGAGATGAAATCTCACACTGGGTAGTCCTAAAAGGGCTTCCTGGACCAGCAACATCAGCATTGCCTGAAAGCTTGTTAAGCGGAACTACTGAAACCAAAACCCCAGGGATGGGGCTCAGCACACTGAGGTTTAGCTAGCCCCCCGAGGGGTTCAGACTTACAAGCAAGCTTATGACCTGCTGCCTTAGCTCACCACCTCTCACCTGAAGTCACTGAGCCTTTCCTCAGACAAGTCAATTGCAGCCATTTTCTGAGCACGTATCTCATTTTAAAAAAGAGAGACAGAGGAAACTTCTTGCTATGATGGAAAATGTCCTCAAGCACCTACTAATGAAAAGAAGAAGAAATATTAACATTTGTTTAAAAGGAAGAGAAGGATGGAGATCTTACTAAGTAAAGGAAAAAAGTAAAGTTTTTTGCCCCTTGAGGGATAGTTTTTGTTCATGAAAAACAATTGCTTCTGACAGCCAGTCACAAAAACATTTGGCAATGTGATTGCTCTACTACAAAAATGCCTACATTACATAAAGATTCAAACATGCATTTGTTAACATTTTTCTTTTGTTTCTAAATTTTGTTCTTGCTCAGCTGTGTTTGACTTTTTGTGACCCCATGTACTGCAGCATGCCAGGCTTCCCTGTCCTGCACTATCTCCGAGAGTTTGGTCAAACTTATATCTGTTGAGTCAATCATCTCAACTTCTGTCAACCCCTTCTCCTCTGGTCTGCAACCTTTCCCAGCATCAAAGTCTTTCCCAATGAGTTGACTCTTTGCATCAGGTGACCAAAGTATGGGAGTATCCAAAGCTTCGGCTTCAGCATCAATCCTTTCAATGAATATTCAGGACTGATTTCCTTTAGGATGGACTGGATGGATCTCCTTGCAGTCCAAGGGACTCTCAAGAGTCTTCTCCAACACCACAATTCAAAAGCATCAGTTCTCTGGCGCTCAGCTTTCTTTACAACTCTCACATCCATGCATGACTACTGAAAAAACCATAGCTTTGAATAGGCAGATATTTGTTGGCAAATGATGTCTCTGCTTCTTAATATGCTGTCTAGATTGAAAATAGCTTTCCTTCCAAGGAGCGAGTGTTTTAATTTCATCACTGCAGTCACCATCTACAGTGATTTTGGAGCACAAAAAAATAAAGTCTGCCACTGTTTCCACTGTTTCCCCATCTATTTCCCATGGAAGTGATTGGACCGAATGCCCCGGTCTTAGTTTTCTGAATGTTGAGCTTTAAGCCAATTTTTTCACTCTCCTCTTTCACTTTCATCAAGAGGCTGTTTAGTTCTTCTTCACTTTCTGCCTTAAGGATGATGTCATCTGCATACCTGAGATTATTGATATTTCTCCCGGCAATCTTGACTCCAGCTTGTCCTTCATCTAGCCCAGTGTTTCACATGGTATACTCTGCATAGAAGTTAAAGAAGCAGGGTGACAATATACAGCCTTGACATACTCCTTTCCTGATTTGGAACCAGTCTGTTGTTCCATGTCCAGTTCTAACTGTTGCTTCTTGACCTGCATACAGATTTCTCAGGAGGCAGGTGAGGTGGTCTGTTATTCCCATCTCTCAGAATTTCCCACAGTTTCTTGTGATCCACACAGTCAAATGCTTTGGTGTAGTCAATAAAGCAGAAGTAGATGTTTTTCTGGAACTCTCTTGCATTTTCGATGGTCCAACAGATGTTGGCAATTTGATCTCTGGTTCTTCTGCCTTTTCTAAATCATTCTTTTGGGGGGTGGTTTGTGAAAAGAATGTACTTGAATGCTAGCAAGTCTGAAGCTTTAAGTAGAAGAAATTATTTTAGCGCAGCAGCCTCCTCTGGCATAGCCGCTACTTTGTGGAGAAATAATGGAACATGAGAGTGTGAATAAGAACAGCTTTTATTTCGGTACTCATTGTGGAGCTTCACTCTGGTGCTGGCAGGGGCTAGGACCAGCAGGAATGCCCATACTGCAATGGAGGAGCATCACCTCACAGATTCTGCCGTTCACCAGCTTCCGTGCTGTTTGAGAGAAAGGAACTGATGGCAACAACAAGCCAATTATTTTTTTGTTCCCTTAGTGTCTGAAAATAGCACTAACTTCCGTTCGAGCAAATTAAACTCCTTGATTTTCTGTGCATTGGCAGTAGGTGGGCAGATGTCTCAAGAGAGACAGAATGGATTTACAGTTACTAAATAAATAAAGGACTGAATGACTAATTAAAATAATTTAAGTGGTTATATATTTATAAAAGGGAGTGAATTGGTGAGGTTGATTGTGGAGGTTGTTTTTACAACAGCAATGCCTGCCATGTATGTTTCTGTGCTGTTAAGTCATGGATATGTTATATCTAACCTTCCCAGCAATTCTGCATGCTGAACCACACTTCTGCTTATTTAACAACTGTACAATATCACTCAGCTGTCTATCAGAAGCTGATTATACACCACTGTTGGTATAGCTTAACAGTTCAAGGCTTCCTCTTCTTAAACCAATAGTTTTCCACCGCATGTACTGCAGCGTTAATAAATAGAAGCCACCCAAAAGAAATCAGGAATTTTTTCAATGAGGTGTCTTCATTGTGAAAACTATTAATATTATAGCAGCATGGTATTATCTTATGGAGTTCACATATTCAGAGATTTAACTTTTTTATTTTTTTAAGTAATTCATTTGTTTTAATCAGAAGCTAATTATTTTACAATATTGTGGTGGTTTCTGCCATACATCAACATGAATGTACACCCATTGCTGATTCATATTCAGAGATTTGAAATTGTTTATTTGATGAGCAGATTTAGCTCTCTCCTCTCAAAAATAATCTTTTCTCTTTCTGTGTCTTAGTCGGGAACCCACAGGAAGTTGACTTGACCAGGTGGCCCATCATTTGTATAATGATGACCTTCTTTTAGTGCTAAGAATCCACCTGTCTTGGAAGAGACACAGGAAATGCTGGTTCAACCCCTGGGTCGGGAAGAGTCCCCTGGAGGAGGGCATGGCAACCCACTCCAACATTCTTGCCTGGAGAATCTCATGGACAGAGGAGCCTGGGGGTTACAGTCCATGCGGTCACAAACAGTCAGACACGACTGAGGCGACTGAGCTTACATGCACTGCTTCGATCACACCATTTTTATTACACGCATTTCTTCTAATCAATGTTTACTGCTCTCTGGAGAAGAAATCTAGTTTTTCACTAGTATTTTGATGCTTGGCTCTTGGACTTTCAGAGGGCACGTGCAATCATGAAAGGAAAGCTTGGAACGTTAGAGAATGAAAGTTAGTCACAGAGCTGTGTCTGTCTCTTTGCGATCCCAGGGACTGTAGCCTGCCCGCTCCTCTGTCCATGGGATTCTCCAGGCAAGAATATTGGAGTGTGTAGCCATTCCCTTCTCCAGGGGATTTTCCCAGCCCAGGGATTGAACCCAGGTCTTCTGCATTGCAGGCAGATTCTTTACCAACTGAGCCAGACCTTCAAAATTCCTTGGTAGCCTGTGGTCCTGAAAAAATCAAAACGGCAGGGCTCCCAAATAATAGCATTAGAAGTTTCCCTTTGGAGTTTTGGTTCCAGTAATTCTGCTCATGTCTTGAAATATGATTATTTATAGTAATGGTAAATAACACAGAAAGGGAATCATGTATAAAATTATGTGTGAAAGATCATTTCCTTGAATTAGTACTGAAACACAGTAAAATCTCTTCTTACTGATTAGTTGAACATTATTAGGTTAATAAGGTCCAAAACTCTAGAATTTAGATGCATCTCTGCATTTATTTCCCATGCCAAAATTCTAAATGGTCATGACTATAGAGAAGATCCTGGTATAAGTCAAAAAACAAAAACAAACAAACAGAAAAAACCCTTCAACTTTTGTGCTAGACTATTTTTGAACATGTATACCTCTTAATTTTGCTTCAGTCGTTTTTCAATATCACAAGACATTTCTAAACTGCCTGTGTGCTTTTTTTGCCCACGTGTCCTCTTGTTTCAGCCCACCCTCACTCCCACCGGATAATTAACAAACCTACAAATTGTACCATGCTCGTTCAAAACAACATTTTAGATAAAACCTTCAAATAGCTTCATCTTTTCTTTGCAAAATAAACTTATGGACTTGGACTGTATGGCAGCTGCTTATTTAGCTTTTTCATCTACTTCTGAGAACACACAGTGGCTGAGAATTTTCTAAATTCTGATCATCATTGAGATGACAAGTTATTCCCATCAAGTCTATTCCAGTGAAAACACTGCAAACATAAGACTGATAAACTAGACCATGCAGAGATCAAATACTTATGCCCTTATATGCATGCCATATTTTTATGAATTCTTAGAAAACTGAGACCACCTGAGCTCATTGAAATATGTTACTTTGGGATACTAGGAGACTTCATTTTGAATTTTACAGAAGAGTTATTCAAAAGATATAACTTAAATAGCATATTTACATACAATGACATTAATTCTTTTATAATGTATTGATGGAATGTTTTTGTTTGACATCTATTTATTGAAAACCGAGTGTGTTTCAGGCATTGTTTGCTTCTAAGGAAACAGAACAAATAAGAAAGACAATGCTCTGTATCTCAAGAAATTTATATTCTTGTGGGAAGAAAATCTAATGAAATATATCATTAATAATTAAAAATTTTAGGTGATGATAAGCTCTATGAAGAAAATGAAAATGGTAACAGTATACAGAGAGGTGCGATCTAGGAGAAAGAGCCTCAGGGCAGCTTCTTTGAGAAACTGTACTCAGACTTGACTCCATTTTAAACTTTAACATAAACTAGAACTTGATGTGAATTAAAAAAAATTTTGATAAAATACAGGCTTATAAAAAAATTAAGTACGCAAATGAGAGTTGCAAAACTCAAAGGGAATAAAGGTAATTTAAAAGATGCATTTATGTTATCTAACAGTGAAAGTTCTTGATGTGTTTTTTTAAAACAGACTTCATTGTATTGATAGGTGTTCCCTAGACATGATTGGAGGCTCTAGTGAGTATATTATTACAGGAAGATATACTCTGTGCACTTAATATGATGGAAGGAAGATAAACAGCGTAAGTCTTATTAAAAATCACCTATCTATATTTTTGCCCAGAATAACCCAGATTTTCTGTTCAAAGCACCTCCACACAGGAAAATAGGATTTGTCATGCTGGATTAGAGCGTTGCTCTATTGCATGTGCAATCCTGATTCCAGAAAGAGTCAAATAGTCCTTGTATCAGAAGCAAGCAAAAGCTTACAAAACAGGTTGTCAGACTTGCTTTGCTTCCAACAGCAGCCAAAAGTCCATCTGGAGCAATGCTTCACTCACACTCTCAATTTAGATGGAAGATATTTTATTTGAGAACTTTAATAATACTACACTCAATATTTTAAAGTTGCTAAGAAAGTAGATCTTAAAAGTTCTCATCACAGGAAAAGAATTTTATAAGTATGTATGGTGACAAGCCTTAACTAGACTTATTATGGGATCATTTCACAATGTATACAAATACTGAATCATTATACTGTATACCTGAAACTAATATAGTGTTATATATCAAGTATACCTCAATAAAAAGACATTTAAACACAGAACTGTAAGACACCTTGTTTTATGAAGATCTGTGTGAAGGCTGCAGGGGCAGGGGGCATCACAGGGACCTGAGTCATGGATCAAAGATGATAAAACAAAGGAAATTAACAATATTTTAAATTCAATGCTGAACTTTTTTTTTCTTTTTTTTTTAATTTGTTGGAGGCTAATTACTTTACAATATTGTAGTGGTTTTTGCCATACATTGACATGAATCAGCCATGGATTTGCTTGTGTTCCCCATCACGATCCCCCCTCCCACCTCCCTCCCCATAAATGAAATGAAAATTAAAGCTTCACAGAACACAAGTGACAGGATGTATCTACAACTGTTCAGAAAAAAAAAAAAATCTATAACACGAAGTGCTTTTATATGAAAATAACAAAGTTCTAGCATCATAGATTGGGTTTCCTCCTTAAGATGTTGTTGCTGTTGTTTAGTCACTAAACCATGCCTGGCTCTTTTGCAACCCCATGGATTGTAACCCACCAAGCTACCCTGTCTGTGGGGTTTCCCAGGCAAGAATACTAGAGTGGGTTGCCATTTCTTTCTACAAGGGATCTTCCCAACCCAGGGATTGAAACCACATCTCTTGCATTGCAGGCAGATTCTTCACCACTGAGCCACCAGGGACGCCCTTAAAAAGATACAAAAGTGTAAATTAAATCCAACATATGTCATAGGAAGCAAATAAAGATAAGAGTGAAAACACATTACATAGAAAATCATAATATAGAAAAATTAACAAAATATAAATTTTTAAAGAATTAGTAAAATTTAAAAACTGCTAAATAGTTTTATTATAAAATTAGAGGCATAATATCAAGAGTGAATGAAGCCGCATGATTATGGGAGCTAAAAATGTTTTAAGGGCAGTAAGAAACTACGTCAAACCACTTTATACCAACAAATCAACAATTTAAATGAACAAATCCTGTGAAAGACAAATTTCTAAAACTGACCTGGAAAGAAACAGAACATCTGAATATTCCTGTATAACTAAGGATTGGGTTGTAACTGAAATTCCCCTCAAAAAAACAGGGGAATTGTCTGGTGGTTTAGTGGCTAAGACGCCACACCCTCAATGCAGTGCCCCAGGTTCCATGCCAGGTCAGGGAACTTGAACCCACATGCCACAAGTGAGGATCCCACTTGCTACAGCTAAGACCCGGTGCCACCAAATAAATAAACATTTTTTTAAAAAGAAAACTACAAGCCCAGGTAACCTCACTATTAATTCTGTCAAAAATCTGAGTTATAGTAATCCAAAACTCTTTTAGATATTAGAAAAGGAGAGGGTACTTCCCAATCTATTTTAAGAGGCCATCATTACATTAACACCAAAACCAAGCAAAGACATAAGAAGATAAAATAATCACCAAGCAGTGATGCCTATTTAATCCTCCTTATCTTTATCATGTCCATTTTACTAAGGAAACTATGACTCAGTCAACACACCAATTGTCAATGGCAAAGTGGTGGCTATAACTCAGGCATCTACACTTTTCATTACTAAATTCATGCCTACAAGGAATTGCCCGTATATTCTTTTAGAAGCTATGATTTCTAGTCCCTGTCAGATTCCAGACCTGACAGCTTGTAAAATTACTACCTCTACAAATATTAGTACTTTGATACACTTTGCAGTGAAATTGTTTCATTGGATACAGGAGTGCTTATGGCCCTGTGTGCTCAGTCGTGTCCGACTCTGCGACCTCAGGGACTGCTGCCCACCAGGCTCCTCTGTCCATGGAATTCTCCAGGCAAGAATACTGGAGTGGGTTGCCATTTCCTCCTGCAGGAGATCGTCCTGACCCAGGGATCCAACCCACCTCTCTTGCATTGGCAGGCAGATTCTTTACTACTGAACCACCTGGGAAGCTCATAGGAATGCCTAAGTTTCCTCACAAAACCTAGAAGTCTTACTATAAATACATATAAATACTAACTAGCATCCCTTATTTTGACGGCCAGCTTTTAAAGACATTGGAATATTGTAAAACTTTGATACATACAAATATGTAAGTATGTTTAACAATTCTTGATTAGAATAATAGAAACCAGAGTTGGAGAAAAATTTAGGGAGCAACTAGTTTACCCACTCTATGCAATACTTTCCTTGGGCAATTTTGCTTGAACATTTAAAGCAGGTAGTTTGGATTCATCACTGTTGACTCTGAAATTTTAATAAGGAGTCACAGTTTTAATCAAAAAGTGAAGGTTGTCTGAGCTGTTAGCTTTATCCCATGCCTTGAATATGCCAACATGCTTCTTACTACCTGGCCTGCACACAAGAACAATAAAGAAATGAAGAAGAGCTCACAGTAGTGAAGGAAATTCAATTTGTAATACTTGCCTGCTACAGCATTTAATACTTAGCTCTTGTGAATTTGTCAGGTGGGTCACAGTTTGCTCCATTTCACAGAAAAGTAATCAGAGATCCGGGGATATTAAATGGCTTATTTGTCCAGAGTCACATATCAAAGAAAGAGCAAAAAAAAATATGACACAACTGTCTTTTTAATGCTAAAAGTTTCATTCAGTGATATGTACTTATCGACTTAATTTGATGTAAAAATTTCTCAAAATTTTCATTTCTAGTAAAATAGCTTATTCTGGGTGTGGTTGTAGAGGGTTCATAATTTATATTCTAAACAGTGAACATGAAGTAAGGCATCAACAGAGGGAGATCATAATATAACTGGCATTTCTTCCTCAGAATCCATGACAGAGTTACAGCGTTAGCTCTAAAATCTAAGCATTCAGTGAAATGGTAAATTTCCAGTCACTGCTCTCATATTTTAAAAAATTAAGGTTTGAGATAATGCTTGCTACATTGCTGTACATATGACTTTTTTGGCATATAATTGCTTTACAATTATAGAATGGAATATTACTCAGCTATAAGAAGGAACAAAATTGGTCCATTTATAGAGATATGGATGAACCTAGAGTCTGTCGTACAGAGTGAAATAAATCAGAAAGAGAAAAACAGGTATCAAATATTGATGCATATATGTGGAATCTAGAAAAATGGTACAGGTGTATGTATTTCCAGGGCAGGAATAGAAATGCAGATGGACTTCTGACATTTAAGGTTAGGCATTATGAGCCAACTTCTGAGTTTGAGTGACAGGTTACATACCTTCTAATTGCAATGAAAATGAAAGGTACAGGTGGGTAATTTCATCATTTGTAAAGACATTAGCATACACTAAAAGTATACTTATTTGCAAAGAAATGACACTTTCTTCACAAAACAAGAGCTATGAAATGGAAATATTTCTGTGATATCTAGGTGCATGGAGAAAACATTGTTAGTATTTTCTATCTAGAATTAATACCTTCTACAAAAGTCCTGAAAAGATTGTGCCAAGTGAAATAAGCCAGACGCAAAAGGACAGATATTTCATGATTCTACTTACATGAAATATCTAGCTAAATTCATAGAGACAGAAATAGATTAGAGATTGCCAAGCCTGAGGAAGTGGTAAGGAGTGGGGAGTTATGACTTAACAGACAACAGGGTTTCTGACTGGGTTGATGAACACATTTTAAAAATAGAAAACTGTGAAGTTTACACAATGTGAATACACTTAATGCCAATAACTTGTGTCCTGAAAAATGAAAAAAAAAAAAAAAAAAAGATGCTCTGAATACATTACCAAGCAATCTTCTAAAAGATAAAGTAACACAAGCTGGCTGGCTGAATGCAGTTTTATGATACCCTATCCAGTGGGTTTTGCTGTTGTTGTTGTTGTTTAATTTTTTCCTATTATTTCTAGATGCAAGCTCAGAGAATCTCTTTGGATGCTGCTGAATCTCAGAAATAATCCATCAGACAAAAGAAATCTTCCTATGCAAATCCAGTCTATTCCAGACACATGAAACACTGACCACTGCCATAGCATTTAAACGAGTATTGTAAAAACTAGAAATGTGTATTTAATAATTGGATTTAACCATTCATTACTTAATATTGAAACAACAAAAACCCATTCATTCAAGGAATAAACATTTTTGAGGACAATTATATGGGAGGCACTATAAGAGAATCAAACCTGCATTAAGACATTTACCCTAGCCTCCAAAGCATTTCATACTGTTTATGGGGTCCTCCAGGCAAGAATACTAAAGTGGCTTGCCATTTCCTTCTCCATAACTAACTAACACCACTTTGCTGACAAAGGTCCATGTAGTTAAATCAATGGTTTATCCAGAAGTCAGGTATGAATGTGAGTTGGCCTGTAAAGAAGGTTGAGCGCTGAAGAATTAATGCTTTTGAACTGTGGTGCTGGAAGCGACTCTTGAGAGTCCCTTGGACAGCAAGGGGATCAAACTAGTCAATTCTAAAGGAAATCAAACCTGAATACGCATTGGAAGAACTGAATGCTGAAGCTGAAGCTCCAATACTTTGGCCACCATCAATGTGAAGAGCTGACTCATTGGAAAAGACCCTGATGCTGGGCAAGATTAAGGACGAGAGGAGAAGGGGATGACAGAGGATGAGGTAGTTGGATGACATCACTGACTCAGGACATGAGTTTGAGCAAATCAGGGAGATAATGAAGGACAGGGAAGCCTAGGGTGCTGCAGTTCATGGGGTCACAGAGTCAGACATGACTTAGCGACTGAACAAATACAACCACCAAAGAGTTTACAAAAGGTTTGTCAGTTTGTGTCAGTTACCATAACATAAGTCAAGATATGATTAAAGCAATGTATAGCAGAAGGAGGGGCCCCTTGATCAATGGTGAGCAGGGTGGCCTTGCTGAGCAACTTTGACATCGCCTCTTTTAGAATAAGCATATTTTACTACAAACAGACACACACACACACATACACACAAAGAAGAGAATTCAGAAAACAAAATCTGTTTAAAAAGAGGCCTGAAATAAAGGTGAAATAGAAATAGACCATTTTCGACAAATGGTCAGCATAGTAATTTCCCGAACTGTTATTCATGAGATAATAAATATACTGTGCAATATATAATAATAAAATCATGTAATGATTTATTAAGCTTAAGATTTATCTTAAAACAATTATTTTGGTGGATTTTACTAATACAACTTCCTGACCCAACATCTTTACAAGCGGGGCATTCAATCTATACCTGAAGAAGGAAATTATAAATTTAATTACAAAGGCTTACTCAAATAATTGGAGAAGGAACTGACAACCCACTTTAGTATCCTTGCCTGGAGAATACAACGGACAGAGGAGCCTGGCGGGCCATGGTCCATGGGATCGGAGAGAGTCGGACACAACTGAAGTGACTGAGCACGCACTCAAATAATGTATAGTTCAGTATTAATGCTGTGTATATAAGCAGTCAGATGTACCAAATTACTCTCTTTCCACTAGTCTGCATTCTTGACAGACTTACAAAGTGTTTAAAAACCATGAGAGATTCCAATTTCCTTAAAGTCGTACTCAAATTAGAAATATTTCGAAGAAAGTAGCACTTTTATTGGGAATAAATGAGTATAAAATCAGTATTATTATCAAAATCAAAAGAACATCAAGATAAACCCTATCTTCAAATTCTACAAAACAAATATTTATTTTGATTAAAAAGAATCAAACTTTGCACCCATTTTTATAGTGAACATAAATGGTCATAATACACTTTGACATTAAAGGGAAATCCAGATTTTCAGGAACCATTTCTAGGCATACAAGTGAACATGAGCTGGTTCTGGTGTGAAACCTGTGAGCAGTCCCTTGGTGCCTCCTGACTCCGATGGGCATTTCTTCCCACTCAGAGACAGGATGCTGTACTGGGTCCCGGCCAAGCCTGCCCTGCTGCTCCTTTATCATAGCATTTATAAACCTAAGCTTCTGACCTCAAGAGTTAAAACTCTTCAGTTCTATCCTCTTTCCCTTTCTCTACTAAAAGAAAATAATTTCTCTCTCCTGTGTTACTTATTGCACTTCAAAATGCCTTAGACCTCATGTTCAACTTTTTGTGTAATAGACCCCTTTAGCATTCTGTTGAAGTCTGTAGATCCCTTCCAAGAATAATGTTTTTAAGTGGAGAGTATTACAAGGAAGTTAGTTATATTGAAATCTTGTTATTAAAACGAAAATGTGATATAGTAATATCTGCTTCTTTATTAGCATGTTAAACATTGATATCTGGTGAAATGTCTAATAATGCCATATTCTCCAAGGAATTGTGAGTGTAAATTATATTTTTGAAACATATAATAAATTTATAATTTTTGTAATAAATTTAATATGCCATAAAAATATTCCAAGATTTCTGGTGATAAAGTTCACCAGTGTTGCAAATTCTACAGTGGTTTGTTGCCTATATTCGAAATTAATGAAATTGCTAATTTTGAGTGAGATGTTAGCGAGAGTTAAGATGTAATTTTGTTACTCCACCCCAGTTCCTGGATTCTACTAATCCTCTCTCTGCATCAGGTCAGCCTTTGCTATAATGATGTAAAATGAGGCATTTGTGCACTGTGTCAGCTGAGAAGCAGCAGCATGTCTCAGGAAAAACTCAAGTTTTATAATCAGTGAGACCCAAAAGTCAACCCAGGATGTGCCATCTACCAAGTCCCATCACCTAGTGAGTAAAGGACTTGTCATTCTGCTGTCCCCTACAGTTGAAGTCGACTCCTGAATGTGGGCAAGGGATCTACCAGGATCTGTCAAATCTCTTGTCATCTGCAGCAACTTCTAGAACCATCTCTTGTCACCTGCAGCAACTTCTAGAACCATCTCTTGTCATCTGCAGCAACTTCTAGAACCATCCCCCCTGAGTCTAAAGAAAAGGACCTTCCCTCCTCTACTGTCTTACTAATCTCTCTTCTTTGGCACTTGCCATGTGTGACTTGCATAAGCATTTAGAGGCCAACTTGTTCTTTAAAATGTGAAAGTTGGTTTGTTTATCACTCATATTCAGTCTAACAGCCCCAGTGGAAAAGCTCTGTGTAGTTATCCAGGGCATCTTCTCTCAAGGTTCCCTATTCCTGTTCTCTCTTGTTGGTGACCTCCTAGTTCTGTGTGCATCTCATCCCCTCTCCTTCTTTATCAGTGGAGAGACTGAATGTGGAGAACTGGTCATTTTCCCACAACCCTCCTCTTTTGCCCATCTTCTTCAAAAGACAATACCAACAGTGTCCCCAGAGTATTTTGTAAGCAGAGTTGATGATGCTTTAGGGCAATGGAGAAGCTGACATAAGCACCCCCCACCACCACCCTCAGTCTCCTCCTGGCAGCTCTGCTTTTCCCAACCTAAGCATCCTTGGGGTCTCCTACAAAACTCTTTCCTTTCCTGGTATTGGACTGAGTAATTTGGCTATTTTCCACTTAAATGAAAATTGACCTTTTCTAGTCCTATGGCCACTGCTTACTTTTCCAAATTTGCTGGCATATTGAGTGCAGCATTTTCACAGCATCATCTTTTAAGATTTGAAATAGCTCAATTGGAATTTCATCACCTCCACTAGCTTTGTTCATAGCGATGCTTCCTAAGGCCCACTTGACTTCACATTCCAGGATGTCTGGCTCTAGGTAAGTGATTACACCATGATTATCTAGGTTACGAAGATCTTTTTTGTATAGTTCTTCTGTGTATTCTTGCCACCTCTTCTTAATATCTTTTGCTTCTGTTAGGCCCATACAATTTCTGTCCTTTATTGAGCCCATCTTTGTATGACATGTTCCCTTGGTATCTCTAATTTTCTTGAAGAGATCTCTAGTCTTTCCCATTCTGTTGTTTTCCTCTATTTCTCTGCATTGATTGCTGAGGAATGCTTTCTTATCTCTCTTTGCTGTTCTTTGGAACTCTGCATTCAAATGGGTATATCTTTCCTTTTCTCATTTGTTTTTTGCTTGTCTTCTTTTCACAGCTATTTGTAAGGCCTCTTCAGGCTTCCGTTTTGCTTTTTTGCATTTCTTTTTCTTGGAGATGGTCTTGATCCTTGTCTCCTGTACAATGCCACGAACCTCTCTCCATAGTTCATGAGGCACTCTGTCTATCAGATCTAGTCCCTTAAATCTATTTCTCACTTCCACTGTATAATCATAAGGGATTTGATTTAGGTCATACCTGAATTGTCTAGTGGTTTTCACTACTTTCTTCAATTTAAGTCTGAATTTGGCAATCAGGAGTTCATTATCTGAGCTACAGTCAGCTCCTGGTATTGTTTTTGCTGACTGTATAGAGCTTCTCCATCTTTGGCTGCAAAGACTATAATCAATCTGATTTCAGTGTTGACCATCTGGTGATGTCCATGTGTAGAGTCTTCTCTTGTGTTGGAAAAGGGTGTTTGCTATGACGAGTGCATTCCCTTGGAAAAACTCTATTAGCCTTTGCCCTGCTTCATTCTGTACTCCAAGGCCATGTTCATAACAGGGTGCTCCAAACATCACTGGCTTTTAAAGCTGCTGTGTAAATTCCACTGGGAATCAGCCATCTTTTCTCTTCCAGTGTTTGTGATTGCCACGGCCATGCTGATTAGCATTTGTGGACCTGACTGAGGTTTCTCTGCGCTACAGGGTGCTAACTGCCTCCACTCTGTCCTTTTGTGCAAAGGTCTTATCAACAACTGTGTGGATCCATTTAGCTCCATATAAATCTTGAGTCATGAGAAAAACGTCATCAAAGGGCAAATAGGATCCCATGCTGTTCTGTCTCCTCTCATTTATGGGTAATCAATGTCCATTTAGTTGTGTTCTCTAATGCATGGTGTCTGCCCCATGACATAAAATGGAGAATATTTTTGTATGAATGTTAATAGCATTTATTAAACTATTTCTGGTTTCACAAAGCTAGTAAAGCATTTTTTAAACACAGAAAAAGAAGAAATTTATAATTGCCAATGCATATAATTCTTTTCCTACCAGGAGGCATAAAAAGCTTGTATTTCTAAATAAATACAGTTTTAACTGTGCCCAGTCCCCAGGAAATCTCTGTGTCAAGGCTAAAGCATAGAAGAGTTGAACGAAAGGAATTAAGCTGTATTTGGAAGGTAGATGAAGACTCTGTAAGTGGCCAAGTGCTCCCTGTTAATTGCTTTTCTACAAGAGACATTTGTCCTGTTTTTCTTTTCCTTGTAGGAACAACATATCATTTGATTCTTTTCTGGCCCAATAGATGTCCCTTCTTCTTATGAGGTCAGTATCAGCCTGTTCCTAAAGCCAGACAAAATAAGACAAGAAAACTACAGACCAATATCCTTGATGATCATCCATTTAAAAATTCTCAACATCCAATGAGCACTTGATGAGGCAGGAAAGATTCAAAACTAGAGAGATCAAAGCAGGATTTGAGGGATAACCCATAAAGGATGTGGAAAGAAATCTGCTCAATGGCTTAAAAAGGGAAGAAATGGGTCTTCCATCTTGGCACATGGATAGAAGAGAAATAAGATGAGAGAGTGAATTTACACATCCCTTTACATACTTTTCTATTGTTCATGTTTCCATGGGAACAAATAAGAGATGGCAAGTGGGAATAGGTGAAGCTGTATCACCTATGCATTAACATAGGCTATCTCAGCAACAAAGTCATATTTGATAATATACATAACATACAAATACAGAAATGTATCAGTATCACACTGCCAATAGGAAAAATGATTTTTTTTTAATAAAAACAGCCCAGATCTATTTCACTTAGAGCATCAATAATTGCTAAAGTTAAATCTCCAATGGTTGTTGAGATTCCCTAGCCACTCCCTTCCCATACTTCCTTTCTAAAAAAGATATATTTAAATATTAAAATAAAGTCCTTAGGAGTTAGGGAAAAAGGAGAGTGAATACGTTTGGGGGATAGACTCATATTTGTTTGAAACAGACTCAATTTCAAATGTATAATCTTACGGTCACTCAATGAATTACAGCTTGAGATGGAAAAATGTAACCAGTCAAGTGAGTCAAAGACACAGAGATGAATGGAGGTGGGAGGGAGTAGAGGCAAGAACACTCAAATAATAAACTGTTGTCTGCCTTTTCTCTCTGCCACATGCTTCCTTTACTTGTCCCTGTTCATCCCTTTCTCAATCTGAGAAACTCCTTTATTCCCCAGTTTACAGAGTATTCTCTGGTGAATCTAACCTGAAAATCTGCACTGCATTCTAAATGATTTTTCCTTTGTGAAGGAGATAATGTTGTTCATGTGTTCATGTACTGAACACTTAGTTGGTACAGATCTTTGTTTTTATGCCCTTCTTAAGCTTTCCTGGGTCTTTGCCTACCTGGTACTTAGCGTAGAGTAGTCACTCAATAATTGTTTTTGAAAAAACTAAATAATAAGCAATGGCAGGGCTTGTCTGAGCAGAAATCAGTGTAGGACTTTCCCACATTCCCCATCCCACCATGTATCTTCTCCTTCCTCACTCACTCAGGTCTCTTTCCTTCACTTTGGGTCCTTTCTTTTCTTACTTTATTCTAATATTGAGAATAGAAGGGGCAGGGCACAACCTTTAAAGGAATGACATTGCTGAGGACAAAACATAACTGACTAAAACCAACTAGATCCAAGATGGCAGATTCAACTTCCGCTTGACCTTAAGCCTCAGGGTATGCTCCGTGTGACACATCCGCATGCTACCCGACACACCCCAGGTGCCGAGATGGTTCCAAGGATGACCACAAAAGTTCAGGAAGTGGGTGGTGGCCCAACCCCTGGAAATCCCACCCCTTCCTGCAAATACCTGGAATATTCCTCCTACTCATTAGCCCAAGAAATTACTCACCCCTACAAAAACTGACAACCCATACCGCGGTACCTCTCTTGCCTTTCAAGATGGCTCACAGTCCATGAAGTGTGTTTCCGCCCTGAATGAACTTTCTTTCTCTTTAGCTCCGATTGAATTTTTTCCTGTATGAGGCCAAGAAGTCATGCTTGGGATATGACCATCCTCTCATGTCCCACTCTTTTTCTTGCAATAATATCTTTCTTAATCCTTCCTTATCTCCTGTCATTTTCTTCTTTTTTCTCTTTTTCCTACTTTTCACTGGAGTTTCCATTTTATATGAGACCCAAGCAACCCAAGTTTTATATTTAGAATTACTAAAACTTAATTTTCAATTTTGTATTTGTATCACAGGATTTTCTCTTTGATCTTAAGAATTTTAAGAAATGTAGAGGAATGAATGCTTTATGATTTTCTTTTTATTCATTTCCATTTCCCCAGTTCACCCTTCATTCCCAAGACTGACTTACAATAAATTCTAAGTAAAGTTATTTCAATTTGCTTTTAAGTGAAACCAAGTTTTTTGAATCATCAAAGAAGAAATAACCATCAAAAGAAAACAGATTTCTTCTTTTTGGTGCTCAAGAATGCTAATTGGTTGGGATCTATGTCTATGTAAACTCTCAATTAACCCAGGGGATTCTTATTCCTTATAGGTTAATTTTATCCTTAGGCAGAAGAAGTTATCTGGAATCAACTATTATCCTGAACTTTTTTATTGCAGAATAGTAAATCAACTAATGGAAGATTGTTGATTGGCAGTTTTTATTTTTTAGCTCAAGACTTGGGGAATTCTTTAGTTAAAGAAGTTTTTTTCTAATAGGATAATTAGTTTTGTTCTAATGAGTTCTTATATTTAAATACATTTCAGAATAATTCCTTTTATTGTCTATTTGAAATAGACAATGTTCCCTTGCCTTCATTAAAATATTTACATTTCAAAACACAATATGTGGTATTTACCTGCAGTAACAATCCACCTCTTGTGGATTGTAACAATCCACTTTCTTTTCTTTCTCTGAGAAGTAGATTTTTGTTTTGTGGAGAATACATTGCTCAAACGAAAGGTAATTTACATTATTTTTGACACCATATACTTTGAAAAACTCTTCTTGTCACAATGTACCAATATAATAGGGAAAGATAAGTTATTTTCTTCATTTTATAGAAAACTACACTAAATTCCCAGGAGGTTAAATGACTTGTTCAAAGGTATATAGCAGGGAGTAGAATATACAGATTCATAATCCCTAAACAAGTGTTTTATATAATTTTATTTCCTGATAACTCTTAAAGGTAAAGAGTTAAAATTACAGTGTTAAAGTTCTGGGTTTTTGTTTTTTTGCCCTTCGTATATGGTTCTTTTTGATTCAGGCCTAAAATATCATATTATACCATCCAAAAGAAGAGGCAAAACAGACACACAGCATACCTCTTCTTAGTAGAGGGGATGTACTTTTCTTGTAGTAGAATACACTGGAAAACATACTAATCACCTTGGGATCCCTGTTGATGTTCAGCTTGTAAAACCAATGCATGTGTGCTCAGTCATTTTGTTGTGGCTGACTCTTTGCATCTATGCAGACTGTAGTCCACCAGGCTCTCTGTCCATGAGATTTCCAGGCCTGACTACTGGAGTGGGTTGCCATTTCCTTCTCCAGGGAACATTCCCAACCCAGGGATCAAATCTGCATCTCCTGAGTCTCCAGCATTGATAGGTGGATTCTTTACCACTGTACCATCTGGGAAGCCCAGTAAAACCAGTACCACAGTGGAACATAGGCATTTGCAGAGTATTGAAAAAATTGAAAATAAATGATCAAGTTATGATGCAGTTAAACACGCAACCATCTTTCAGAATGCCTTAATGTCTTTGTCTTGTTCAGAGTTCTTGCTGCTGCTGCTAAGTCATTTCAGTCGTGTCCGACTCTGTGTGACCCCATAGATGGCAGCCCATCAGGCTCCCCCATCCCTGGGATACTCCAGGCAAGAGTACTGGAGTGGTGTTCCATTGCCTTCTCCGTCAGAGTCCTTAGCTTCTGTCAATAGAATCCATCTTAACTAGTGTGGTTGTGGTCTAGTCACTAAGTCGTGTCCAACTCTTGCAATCCCATGGACTGTAGCCTGCCAGGCTCCTCTGTCCATGGAATTCTCCAGGCAAGAATACTGGAGTGGGTTGTCATTTCCTTCTCCAGGGGATCTTCCCAACCCAGAAATCTAACCTGGGTCTCCTGTATTGCAGGCAGATTATTTACCAAATGAGCTGGAAGGGAAGCTAGTATAAGCAAGAAAAGGGGGGTGGGGGCGGGGAAGTTTTATGGATTCACATTGGAAGCTTTAAGAATTATTGGGCTTTGAACTCCATTGTCAGAACGTCTCTGACTCCAGAAGAAGCCTGAGATGGTGATGTGTCAGGACAATATTGGCTCTGCCACAACTGGGATTCTTAATCTGAGATGCTGTCACCTTACCCACTGCCAGTCCCAGACACCAAACAGACCTGTCAATTCTAAATATTGTCAATCTTAAAATCAAGAGTCAGCAGTGTATTTTACATGTTGAAACTCTTTCTTCCTCTAGAGAAAATTCAAACCAGAGTCCAGGGAAGTCTTCTTTCACTGTAGAAAGTGGATCATCTGTTTGGCCCTAGTGTAAAGGAAGATGGAGGAGGCAATTGGGAGACATTCTGTCTTGGGAAGGCACCACTCAATAAGGCTGTAGAAAAGTCGGTACATGTTTAAGAGATTTTAGAAATTTCTGAATGGCAGATGATCGTTACACCTGTGCAAAAATGTCACTCTTATTTGTAAACATATCTAGAACAAAAAGAAAAAAAATTAAAATACTAACCATGCACTATATATTTTTTTTTCATGCGAATTACCCATAGTTCCTTGTTTCTCAGGTATTTCCTTGGGAAGAAGTTCTGAAGCAAGTTTAATTTTTAAAATGTAAAGTTAAAGGTGTTCACATAATTTAGTTGTAGTTGTTTGATAATGAAATCAAAGTAGACTTTTAAAATTATGTTCTTCAAAGAGTGAGTATCTCTGGGATTAGTTGAAAAACAAACTGTTTGACAGTGGAATGGTTAATGAAGCACACTGCTTTCTACACTTTCAGAATTGAACTTTTCAGACTCAAGGCACAATGTTAAAGTTTATTTGCTTTCCTTTAATATTGGCTTCTGAGCTTTCACATTTTATTTGTAAAAGTTGATCAAATGTTATTTCCAGGTAGCTTATTGTAGAAGCCATCCTTCATTCAATAAAGACATATTATTTTGTCTTGTCAAATTAATCAAATTTGTGTCTAGTCTTTTCTCTCTTTCCTACAGGGTTTGAGCTGCAAAAAAGGTAAACAGCCAGGTGAAGGGAAGAACATTATTACCCAGATATTGTGACCATGAGATCTTATCAACAAAATCTTTTTTTAAACCTTTTTATTTTATACTGGAGTATAAACAGGGACTTCTCTTATAACTCAGATGGTAAATCCCTGGGTTGAGAAGATCCCCTGGAGAAAGCAACAGCTACCTACCCCAGTGTTGGTTCCTGGAGAATTCCATGGACAGAGGATCCTGGCAGGCTGCAGTCCATGAGGTTGCAAAGAGTTGGGCATAACTGAGCAACTAACAGATAGCCAATTAACAATGTTGTGATAGTTTCAGGCACACAGCAGAGTGAGTCAGCCTTACATATACATGTATCTATTCTCCCCCAAACTCCCCTCCAATCCAGCCTGCCACATAGCAATGAGCAGAGTTCCCTTTCTTATCAGCAAAATCTTGGTTTGCTAGTATGTCCGTCACATCTGACAGGCTGAGTATATTTCCTGAGTTGCCATTTTGTACACTGTAATCTAGTTTTGACTCTATCATTAGACGAATAACCTTGAACAAATCATTTAAATTTTATGTGTTGTATTTTCCACAGTGACAACATACAAGCTGATAATTCATGACTTATGCTTTTCAAGCCAATTGATAAGATGGAATTGATAGCATATGTGCATGTTCCATTGAATTTTTAAAGGAAATGTATGAGATAAACATTAAACTAGGGTTATCTTTGAAATGGAGAAGAAGATCCAATATCATTTTTAATAGTCTTATATATTTTGCTTTTTAAATTGAAATATAGTTGATTTACAACATTGTGTTAGTTTCCAGTGTAGGCAAAGTGACTCAGCTATACATATATACGTATATTCTTTTCATTGTAGGTTATTACAAGATACAAATCTGCGTTTCCTTCACCTTTGCATGCATTGCTCCTTTATTAGGTAACAGCACTCTGTATTCGGGGGAATATCCTCTTTCTCTGCTTCCACTCTGTGGTCTGGAGGAACTCCCAAACACAGAATCTCATTCTCCTGGCCAGGGGTGTGAACATATACTTAACCAAGCTCATTACAGCTTTCTACATCCCTGGTTCTAGTCATCTATCTAAGAGTTTGAATGTAATTGAAACTAAACCAGTAAGAGTCCTTCCCTGACATTCATGTAGAGTGAAAGAGACAGTCTTTCTTTCCTTCAGAGCAGTGTTTCTCTAAAAATTTGGCACACTTTAGTGTTACCTGGACAATATGGTAAGGCATAGATTGAGGGGAAGCCCAGGGGCAGAGCTTCTGAGTCAGTAGGTCTGGAGGGCAATCCTGGTGTTTGCATTTCTAACAAGTTTCTAGGTGTTGCTAATGCTGAACCAACAGTATCAGCACTTCTCTGAAGCCAGTTAAGATGATGTCAACTTAAAATCACCCAGTGACTGCTTCCTTTGTTATGGGGATAAAGTTCTGCTCATTTTTAAGTGGCATGTGATGAAGTCAAAGCTCAAGATGTGGAGAAAAGAGCAATGAAGATATGAGATAGAAAATAGGTTGCCATTTAGGCTCTGGATCCTGTTGACCCATTGCCATCTCTGTTTTATTAACCAATTAATATTCTATCTCATCCAAATTTGAGGTGGCTTTCTAGTGTGTAAAAACAATAATTTCATGTGATCATCTTCCAAAAATGGAGGAAAATTTAGTTTGATGGCATTTAATGATCTAAGTTTTATTTAATAAAAATTGTCTACCACCCCCCCCCCCCAAAAATAAATGATGGTACTGTAGTAGCCATGTTTAATTCTGCAGGAAGAAAATGTCTTGGCATCTTTATATACAAAAATTTCACATCAAAGTTTTTAAAGTGAAGTGTTTTCCTATTTTCATGTGTCATGCATTAAAATATATTAGTACAATTGATTAGTGTATTAGTGGCTGGTTCCTTAAGAAATAAATGCACACACACAAACACACACACAGAGAGAAATAGATACACATAATTATATGAATTACCACCAAAAAATGGTATTAATTTCAGCAGAGCCTTTTCTCTACTCATCATTCTCAGTTGGGTTTTTAAATAGTTTATCAATAGAGTTCAAATTATAATAATACAGGAGAAGCATAAAATGTCACACATTTGTAAAATGCCCACAATTTTTTTTTTTGCATGTTTGCACTGTCTGCTTTATGAATTCTTAAGTGACTCAAACCATAGAACCTATTCAGAAGTTCAAATTTATTCCCAAAATAAAAGTGGAAGAACAGAAGAGAGTGGTGCTGGAAAGATGTAGAAGAATTTTGATGATCCCACTAGGTAATTAACACAATAAGTAATGCTTTCTTTGAATGATCTCCCAACTCCCCCACAGAGCCAAAATCAAAGTCTTTTCATCTTTTATTACACCTCCATTTCTAAGGACCTTTTCTTTACACATCACTGAAAAGTCCTTCATTTCTCATTAATGCTTTAAGTATAAAGCTAGTCCTGGTGATGATATAATTTTTCCCAAGTCTAAATTAGGTTTCATACAGAGCATTACAAAGTCAAAAGGCAGAACTCATGCTGTTCTGCTATTTTACTTAGTGTTTATATGAATGAAGAAACACAGAGTTTCATAAGTTTGCTTTTTCTTTTATTTTCCTTTTTAAAATCAGATATTTGCAGTTGACTTAGAATTCTTTAGACAGGAAATAGTAGAAATGCTCAGTTTTAGACTTTTATGTTTGCCCAAATTTCAAAAGGATACTTAGAGTTTATGTACTAGAGGCCAATTGTATATGTAGGCAAGGAAAGAATCATCTAAATTTAAGTATCTTTGTGTATTTGCATTTTCTGAAGTTCTATCAAACTCAAATTCCTGGTGCTATTGAAATTCAATTTTTATTGATTTCTTCTCTTCTTAGGACTTCAATTCATCAGAATTATTTCACTCTACAGACATTGCAGATACTAAACTTGGCCACTGGAATATTCGCCAAAATTTTGCATTACTTTTTTTACTATCTGCACTTTAAAATGTTGGCTATTCATTAGCAAGCATATACTAAATATCTGTTTGGAACAAGCATTACGTTAGCACAATTGAGGATACAAAATTTTCTCCCTCAAGAAAATTCTAATCAACTATGAAGAGAATATGCTTTACACACACACACACAATCTATATATATACATATACGCATACACATACATACATATAGAACATTTTTAGTATTTTTGTAATATTGTTCAATTTTTACTTTAATTGCCCATCCAATATTATGGGAAAATAATATCATATAAGTAAATTCTTGTTGTTGATCAGTCGCTCAGTCATGTCTGACTCTTTGCAACCCCATGAACTGCAGCATGCCAGGTCTCTCTGTCCTTCACCATCTCCTGGAGCTTGCTCAAACTCATGTCTTGGTATAGATAGTCATTTCTATTTCAAAACTAGTTAACTGAGGATTTATTCCCGATTGCTTTCTGGGGCATAGTTAATTCCCAAGACTTATTTAGCCTTCCTTGGAGCATTGCATGATGAGAGGAAGGGAGAAGGGTATTTGGACTTCATCACTGACAAAGAACTAAAGAGCCTCTTGATGAAAATGAAAGAGGAGTGTGAAAAAGTTGGCTTAAAACTCAACATTCAGAAAACTAAGATCATGGTATCCGGTCCCATCACTTCATGGCAAATAGATGGGGAAACAGTGGAAACAGTGGCAAACTTTTTTTTTTTTTTTTGAGCTCCAAAATCACTCCAGATAGTGACTATAGTCATGATATTAAAAGATGCTTGCTCCTTGGAAGAAAAGCTATGACAAACCTAGACAGCATATGAAAAAGCAGAGATATCACTTTACCACCAAAGGTCTGTCTGGTCAAAGCTATGGTTTTTCCAATTGTCATGTATGGATGTGAGAGATGGACTATAAAGAAAGCTGAGCACTGAAGAATTGATGCTTTTGAACTGTGATACTGGAGAATACTCTTGAGAGTTCCTTGGACTGCAAGGAGATCCAACCAGTCAATCTTAAAGGAAATCAGTCCTGAATATTCATTAGAAGGACTGATGCTGAAGCTGAAACTCCAGTACTTTGGCCACCTGATGTGAAGAACTGACTCATTTGGAAAGACCCTGATGCTGGGAAAGACTGAAGGGAGGAGGAGAAGGGGACAACAGGATGAGATGATTGGATGGCATCACTGACTCAATGGACATCAGTTTGAGTAAGCTCCAGGAGTTGTTGATGGACAGGGAAGCCTGGCGTGCTGCAGTTCATGGGGTTGCAAAGAGTTGGACACGACTGAGCGGCTGAACTGAACTGATTGGCATTTGTCCATATCACATGCAGACATGATGCTCATTCTCCAGTTTGGTCTCCAGCAGGAGCATCCCTCTATTCAATGAGATGTCAGTCTCATTGTCATTCTCCAGTCCATTTCATTTTGGACTAATGTAATGATTCTTCCAAACAGATGTTTAGCCTATGCTTGTTGATGAATAGCCAATTTATTCAAACTTGGAAGCCACTCTTGATATTTCCCTGTACCTGTTTGTTATATAAGAGATGTTTATGGTCTCTCTTATGTCACTTTAGAACTATGGGAGCCTTAGAGTCATATCCATTTAGCATACCTAAGTGTGAACTCTTGTTTTTATTTCAAAGCTGCTTTTTTCCTGATTCTTCCACATCTCAGTGAATGACACTACCATCAGCTCAGCTGGCCAGGGAAAGATCTGAAAGATCTAAAATTCTCTGCAAATATAAGTTATTGTAGCTACTGTGGAAAACAATATGGAGGTTCCTCAGAAAACTAAAAACAGAATTACCATATGATCCAGCAATCCCACTCCTGGGTATGTACTCGGACAAAACTATCATTCAAAAAAAAAAAAAAAAAGATTCACCCCTATGTTCATAGCAGCACTAGTTACAATAACAAAGACATGGAAACAATGTAAATATCCCTGACATCACTTACATGTGGAGTCTGAAAAAGGACACAAAAGAACTTATGTAACAGAAATAGAAGCACAGACATGGAGAACAGACTGGTTTGCCAAAGGTGAGAGTGGGTGGGGAATGGGTGGAGTGGGAGGTTGAGGTTAGCAGATGTGAGCTTTTATATAGAGAGTGAATAAACAACAAAGTCCTACTGCATGGCACAGGGAACTATATTCAATATTCTATAATAAATCATAATGGAAAAGGATATTAAAAACTGTATATATATATATGTATACATGTATATCTATCTGAATCACTTTGCTGCACAGCAGAAGTTAACACAACATTGTAAATCAGCTGTACTTCAATTGGAAAAGAAGATAAAAGTCTTCCACAATCACAGGAGCACATCTTTTCCTCCCTGCTACTCATCACCCTCGACTCTTCAGTCACTGCCCTGATCTGAGCATCCCCAACCTGTCACTGGCTCTGTAGCTATAACCTCCTTACTGTTTCCTTCTTCATTTTGATTTTTCTTCAACTCATTTTCCACACAGAAATTAAAGAGGTAATAGTTTCTTTATGCCTTCCCACCACAATGAGAATAAAATCTAAGCTCTATATTATGGCCTTCATGGTCCACATGGGTTTGTTCTCTGCTGTTTCCCAAAATCACCTTGGTCTACCTCCCATCACATCACATCCCACCCCACTGCACTTTGGCCAGTTTATTTTTCTTTCAGCTATACTATTACATTGAGAATATTTATATCTCCCTTTTGAACAGGCTGTTTTCTTTTCCTAAAATGTTCTTCCCTTCTTCATTCACCTGGCTGATTTGTGAATACTATTAGGTAACTTCCCCATAAAAGGTTTTCATGATCATGCCGTCTAGATGCATCTGCCCTTCTCCTATGTCCTCTATTCTCCCTTATTCCAGCCTGTTTGAACCACAAAACTAAGTCCATTTTTGAACCCCTACAGTGAGAGAACTGTTCTCAATACTTAGCAACAGAGTAGTCATTCAAAAGATCTGTTGAATTAGATACCAAAAGTGCTGAGACATAAAAATTTACATCCAGCTAACTTTTGCCTTGAAAGCAGTATTTCTAGGATAGATTCAAGGTTTGTTATTATTTTTCAGTCACTAAGTCATGTCGGATTTTTGAGACCACATGGACTGCAACACATCAGGCTCCTCTGTCCTCCACTACCTCCCAGAGTTTGCTCAAACTCATGTCCATTGGGCCAGTGATGCCATCCAGCCATCTCATCCTCTGTTGTCTCCTTTTCCTCTTGCCTCCAATCTTTCCCAGAATCAGGCTGTTTTCCAATGAGTTGGCTTTTCACATCAGGTAGCCAAAGTATTGGAGCTTCAGCATCAGTCCTTACAATGAATATTCAGGATTGATTTCCTTTAGGATGGACTGGTTGGGTCTCCTTGCTGTCCAAGGGACTCTCAAGAGTCTTTTTCAGCACCCCACAATTTGAAAGTATCAGTTCTTCAGCACTTGGTCTTTTTTATGGTCCAAATTTCACATCCGTATATGGCTACTAGGGAAACCATAGCTTTGACTATGTGGATCTTTGTTGGTGAAGTGATGTCTCTGCTTTAAATACACTGTCTAGATTTGTCACAGCTTTACTTCCAAGGAGCAAGTGTCTTAATTTCATGGCTGAAACCACCATCCACAATGATTTTGGAGTCCAAGAAAATAAAATCTGTTACTGTTTCCACTATTTCCCCTTCTGTCTGCCATGAAATGATGAGACCAGATGCCATGATCTTAGTTTCTTGAATGTTGAGTTTCAAGCCAGCTTTTTCACCCTCCTCTTTCATCCCATCAAGAGGTTCTTTAGCTCTTCTTCACTTTCTGCCATTAGAGTGGTATCAACTGCACATCTGAGGTTATTGATATTTCTCCCACAACCTTGATTCCAGCTTTTGATTCATTCAGTCTGGCATTTTTCTTGATGTACTCTGCATATAAGTTAAATAAGCAGGGTGATAATAAATACACAGCCTTGTCTTCTGTGTGTTCTTGCCACCTCTTCTTGATCTCTTCTACTTCTTTTAGGTCCTCACCATTTCTCTCCTCTATCATGCTTATCCTAGCATGAAATGTTCCCATGATATTTCCAATTTTCTTACCTATTCTGTTGTTTTATTCTATTTCTTTGCATTGTTCATTTAACAGGGCCTTGTTATCACTCCTTGTTATTCTCTGGCACTCTGCATTTACTTGGGTGTATCTTTTCCTTTATCCCTTAGCTTTCACTTTTCTTTTTTCCTCAACTAACAGAGATTTGTCAAGAGAACATGTTGGTCATAGAAAACACCCTTTTCCATCAACCCAAAATATGATTCTACACATGGACATCACCAGACAGTCAATATCAAATCAGATTGATTATGTTCTTTGCAGCTGAAGATGGAGAAGCTCTCTACAGTCAGCAAAAACAAAACCCAGAGCCTACTGTGGCTCAGATTATGACCTCCATATTGTAAACTTCAGGCTTATATTGAAGAAAGTAGGGAACACCACTAAGCTGTTCAGGTGTGATCTAAGTCACATCCCTTATGATGATACAGTACAGGTGACGAATAAATTCAAGGGATTAGATCTGGAGACAGAGTGCATGAAGAACTAGGGATGGAGGTTAGTAACTTCAAGTTTCCCTCTGAAAATCCCTGAGCTTTAACTTGGTTTAATAACCCAAACGTTTGGAATCCTTCTGGAATCCTCTCTTTCTTGCTCCTCATCATGGGTTTTAAATTAAGTCCTGATAATCTTATAACCTAAACACTTTGCCAAACAGGACATTTCTCTTCTCCATTTCCTGGTCTAAATCACCACTACATCTAGCCCCAAGCTTCTTAATCAACCACTTGATTAGTGGGAGCCTTATCTCTTGTCTTGCCCTCCTCAATCAACTCTTAAGCCAGCAGGACTTTTCAAAAAATTTTAATAGTCTCCCCTCATCATGGCTTTGGGGATAAAGGCAAAGTTCTCTAACATCATTCCAACTGTCTTATACAATTTACTTATCACCTACCTCCCTACCACCCTTATCTCACTCACTCACTTGCAAAAGAGCCTCTTCTTAACTCTTCTGAGGTTACTCGCCACCCCCGCCCACAGGTCTTTCTTCAGTTTAGTTCAATTCAGTTGCTCAGTCGTGTCCGACTCTTTGAGACCTCATGAATCGCAGCCCACCAGGCTTCCCTGTCCATCACCAACTCCCGGAGTTTACTCAAACTCATGTGCATTGAGTTGGTGATGACATCCAACCATCTCATCTTCTTCCATCCCCTTCTTCTCCCACCTCAATCTTTCCCAGCATCAGGATCTCATCAAATGAGTCAGTTCTTTGCATCAGGTGGCCAAAGTATTGGAGTTTCAGCTTCAACATCAGTCCTTCCAATGAACACCCAGGACCGATCTCCTTTAGGATGGACTGGTTGGATCTCCTTGCAGTCAGAGGTAATCTGAAGAGTCTTCTCTAACACCACAGCTCAAAAGCGTCAATTCTTCAGTGCTCAGCTTTCTTTATAGTCCAACTCTCACATCATACACGACCACTGGAAAAACCATAGCCTTGACTAGATGAACCTTTGTTGGCAAATTAATGTCTCTTCTTTTTAATGTGCTGTTTAGGTTGGTCATAGTTGTTCTTCCAAGGAGTAAGTGTCTTTTAATTTCATGGCTGCAGTCACCATCTACAGTGATTTTGGAGCACAAAAAATAAAGTACCTCACTGTGTCCACGGTTTCCGCATCTATTTGCCACGAAGTGATGGAACCGGATGCCATGGTCTTAGTTTTCTGAATATTTAATTTTAAGCCAACATTTTCACTGTCCTCTTTCACTTTAATCAAGGGGCTCTTTAGTTCTTCTTCACTTTCTGCCATAAGGGTGGTGTCATCCGCATATCTGAGGTTATTGATATTTCTCCCAGCAATCTTGATGCTAGCTTGTGCTTCATCCAGGCAGCATTTCTCATTTGCCACCCAAGTGTGACTCTCTCTAGTCTACTCCTACTTTTCCTTTGGGGACTAACCTAAATATTCCTCCTGAAAAGCTGTTTACCTGCCAACACCCTGAACTAGACCAATTCCTCCTGTTACAGCTTCTAGTCTTGTGGAAATTCCCTTCAAAACATTCCTCATAAATTATTGTAATTATGCACTGAATATCTATTTTTAATATTTACTTATTTCTTCATTTGCCCACATTATAGTTGCAACATGCAGATCTTCCTTGCATCATGAGGGATCTTTTGTTTCTGTGTACAGACTTTACTTGTGACTTGTGGGCTTAGTTGCTCAGGGACACGTGATATCTTAGTACCTTGCAGTCATGAAATTAAAAGATGCTTGCTCCTTGGAAGAAAAGCTGTGACAAACCTAGATAGCATCTTAAAAAGCTTTGCTGACAAAGCTTCATCTAGTCAAAGCTATGGCTTTTCCAGTAGTCATGTATGGATGTGAGAGTTGGACCATAAAGAAAGTTGAGCGCTGAAGAATTGATGTTTTTGAACTGGTGGTGTTGGAGAAGACTCTTGAGAGTCCCTTGAACAGCAAGGAGATCCAAGCAGTCCATCCTAAAGGAAATCAGTCCTGAATATTCATTGGAAGGACCGATGCTAAACCTGAAGCCCCAAAACTTTGGCCACTTGATGTGAAGAACTGACTTAATGGAAACGATTCTGATGCTGGGAAAGATTGAAGGCAGGAGGAGAAGGGGACGGAAGAGGATGAGATGGTTGGATGGCATCACCGACTCAATGGGCATGAGTTTGAGCAAGCTCTGGGAGTTGGTGGTGGAAAGGAAGCCTGGTGTGCTGCAGTCCATGGAGTCACAAAGAGTCAGACGCAACTGAGAGACTAAATTGAACTGAACTGAAACAGATATCAAACCTATGTCCCCTGCATTGCAAGGCAAATTCTTAACCACTGGACCACCAGAGAAGTCCCTGGAAATTTTTTCATGACAGACTAAAAAGCACATTTCTGAAAGGAGAGCCTAGGTCTTACTTTTTTGCCCCAGATATCCCTGGTGCCTGACACAGAGTCTAATACAGAACAGACTCTCAATAAATTTCTATTTAAGTAACAAACTTCCAAACTTGGACGTGAAAGAGACTCCTATCTCCAAAGTTCCAAAAAGACCAAGTGTGTCTGCGTCTACATATGTGTACACATGTGCACATTCCCACCATAGACAATGTCAGATTATTGAAACCATTGACAACAAGTGAATGTTGAAATTTTCCTCCCACTGCAAGAAGTCTAGATGATCCTGGAAGACACAGATATCCATTTCCATCTCCTAAAGTGAGATGATGTGTGTTTACCTCCAGTTTCTATCTGGAACTTGGAAATCTCTTTTCTCCCCCTGTCCTAGGTAGTCCTTGAAGGATAACTTGAAAACTAAAGGAGTGTCTGTTCTATTTAGAAACATTTATTCACATAGCATCCTTGAGTAGTAGATTCTCCAGAGCCATCATGATGTCAAATAGAAGATCACATGATCTCCCTAAGCACACGTGTAGATATCTGTCTAGACACCCTAATGGTTGGATCAGAAAATATGGACACTGGCCTTACACAGAACCACTCTGAGGCAAGCTGCCCACCCTTAGCCACGGTGCAGGATTGGGAGTCAGGAGTGGGGGAAAAAAGCTTCAGAGACTTGTTTGGGTCATCCGTGTTCCCTCCCTTTTGCCTTCACTGCACCTGCTGTCACCTTAAGATGAGGAGAAAGTTGTCCTGTCATTAAAAGAGCCTGTGTCCTCTTTAAATTATATCTCCTGGAGCTGTGTGAACCACCTGTTAAGTGAAGTGGAGACTCTGAACAGCACTTGTCATTATCACTCAGTATATAACAAAGGCTCAATGAATGTAGGTATGATGAATATGTTTACTTAGTTGAACATGACCCCCCAAGAAGCAATAGACATTTAGTAACTTCTCAGAGGTCTCAAAGCTGCTTTACTTGATAATTTGATATTCACATGGAGAATTAAGACTAGTTTTACTGTGCAGTTGTACCTTGAACCATATGGTTTTGAACTGCGTAGGTCCTCTTATACAGAGATTTTCTTCAATACTTACTACCTGATCCACAATTGGTTGAATCCATGGATGTGGAACCAGAACCCTGGAAATGAAGACCAACTGTAAAGTTATACACAGAATTTTGACTTCCCAGAGAGTCAGAGCTCTTAACCCCTACATTTTCAGAGGTCAACTATATTTCACAGGCACTCCTCCAAACTACACTAAAATAGAAAAATGCTATTTTTATTACTTCATTGCATAATCATCTTAATTATTCTATAATACTTTAAAGCACTGTTCATATGCATGTCATATACATATGTCAAGTATCTGACAAATAGTCAAAAGGGGTTTTTTCCTACAATGGAGTTGCTTCTGTTTGAAATTAATACATTTCCAAGGAAAGATACCTTGTGCTGTATTAATTCATGAATCAAAAGTATAAATTAGACAGAGTTGGGTAAATGCTAAAGAGATTGCAAATGACAATTATCACTGGCATTTGCAATGGTAAGAATAAAATTTTATTCCTGTGCACAAATATCTCTTTACTGGGAATGTACCTGTGAATTCAACATACCAAATGCCAAAATATTTTAGAGAAACACAACATACTACAAAATCAGAAATGAATTTTTTAATGCAAAATCATTTATAGCATGCTTGGCTTTTCTGCTACTCTATTTTCTTTATCTGAAGGAAACTAGCAGGCTAAGAAGGGAGGGATCTCATAGTGAATGGCTCTTCAAAAAGAGAATCTTGTCACTTGAAATGAAAGAGTGGGGAAAAAAAGCTTCAGAGACTTGTTTGGATCATCCGTGTTCCCTCACTTAATGGCCTGGCCACAGAGAGAAGTTCTCCCTGGAAATATGACTTTCATAAGTAAATACATCTGAGAGCTAGCCTGCTGTGAATGTTCCAGCTTCAAATATGTATTAGAGACCTAAATATTGAAACGTGTTTCTTGCAATGCAAAATACATCAAAACAACTAGTTACTAAACCATATAGTTGACATACTATGCGATTAAGTTAGTTCTACATTGCATTTGTAAACTCACGGAATAGAGATGAGCTAAGAGAGTACATGAGAAGTAAAATATAACTGCAATTGATGCAACTTTTCTTGAGGTTCCACTTAATAGAAAATGTGTGTCTTTAAAAAAAAAAAACAAGTAATTAGAATTATAAAGAGTGAAAGGAAGCCATGATTATACTGAGAAGCATCATTTAGAGAGCATCATACATAAATACTTAAATTAGAACACCAGAAAAGCTCAGAATTAATGAGTTAAGGGTTTACTTTAAGAAGTTAGAAAAAATATTCAGAAGAATTGCAAAGAAATTAGGAAGAAGATAACAAAGATGGTAACAGCTATTAACTATAGCTATATAGAAAACAATGATGCAGAAGAAAATATGAAAAACCACAATTGCTTCTTTGAAAAGGAAAATGAAATAGACAAATCCTTGATAAGTTTAAGAAAAGAGAAAAAATGTGTAAAGGATAAAGGATATTAAGGAGGAAAAGTGAGAAATAAATACATATCCAGAAAAATTAAAAGAATGATAGTAATGCTATAATATAAACTAATATTTTTAGTAATATGAAAGCATATGAAATAGGAAAATATATATTTCTATTGCTTAGTATGCTGCAAATATTTTCTCATTTACTTCATCTCTTCATTTTCCTTATTGTTTCAGTTGTGTCTTTTGTGGAATAACGTTATAAATTTCATGCAGTAAAATTTAGAAAACCTATTTATTTCTTGGTTAGTGCTTTCTCTGCCTATTTATTTCTTCTTGGGTCATTTTGTTTTATATATATATATCATATAATTTATATAGCTATATAATATCTAGTATATGTGTATATAAAATACAAAATGACTATATACACTATTTTATAAAACAGTAGTTTTTGAAATAATACATATAGTTGAGTCTGAAAATGTGAAACCCATGGATAAGGAGGGCCAACTGTCAGCACTGAATCACGCTACTTTGTGCATAAAAGGGACTTGAGTGTCTGCAGACTTGGGTATCTGTAGGAGCTCCTAAAACCAATTCCCCACGTATACTGAATAAATATAGAATTGATAATGTGTCTTATTTAATGAGGATTTTTAAGAGAAAAGGGCTGTGGACATATATTTAATGAGGATTTTTAAGAGAAAGGGCTGTGGACATGCATGGAATCATTGTACACAACTGTACATGCTATGTACAATGTTGTGTAGGTTGTATACAATGAACCATTATATACAATGGTACATATCATATACCTGTACTATACAATTATGAAATAAGTCACACTTTTATGGCAAGACCAGAGAAATTTAAACAAAACTTTGCCCTTTGGCCTCCTCACCCCATACTGCACATTGTATATCTGCTTTATTCATCAGTCAGACCTCCCCCACAGGCAGGAAGACTTGCTCAACCATAAAGAGCAACACTGTTTTAACATCAATGACAAAACTCTTTAAAAGGTCCATTCCTTCTTGATCCTGCACGGGGTCATATGACACACCATGATGGTGCTAGATCTGATTATGTATATGCCAATAACACATCATTTGACATACAGGCTTGTGCCTCAAAAATATTTATACAACTGTGCCTTGACTTCTAACAGGTGGAAGTGCTCTCAGAGTTTTCTGAGATTACTGGGTTATAATCTTCAAAACTGCTTAAAAATAAAACTTTCCACTTCTTTCTTAGATGGACTTAATAATTTTTTGTCACTATGATGATCCATTGTATATAATGATACATGTTGTGTACAATGTGTATGTTGCATACAATGAACCATTGTATGCAACTGTAGATTGTATACAGCAGTACCTGCCGGTCCCCACAATGAGCACCTGGCCAGGTGAGTGAGGACAGAGCCAGGCAGGTGTCACTTTGCCAGGTGTCACTGCTACAGTAGAACTTCCCAGTGTCCTAACTGTAACCTGGGAACACTTTAAATTGTGGGTATAACCCAAGATAAATCTTGTATTCTATATAACTGACACTTTTTTATAATCTCAGAAGAAACAGACTTAGTTAATTGTATAGGGGGTGGAGGTTACAAACAGGGGACCAGGGAATGAATGATAGAGGAAAAAGTTATTTCCAGCTGCAGTAATTCTAACCAATGAGGTTGTGACTAGTGGTTCTTGGGAGAAAACTCACTTTATTGGGGTTACCCACCAACTAAACATTTACTTTAAATATCTAAACAAAACGATGTATATTAGTGCTCACTACTGAAGATGGAAGAGCTTTCCCCTTCATTCAGTCACACCATTTCTGACGGTTCTGGCCTGATTTCCCTGCTTCATAGATACCTCTGGGGAGAGAAATGTCTGTACGCCCTTTCAGCTCAGTCACTCAATCGTGTCCGACACTTTGCGACCCACGGACTGCAGCACGCCAGGCCTCCCTGCCCATCACCAACTCCCAGAGTCTACTCAAACTCATGTCCATTGAGTGAGTGATGCCATCCGACCATCTCATCCTCTGTTGTCCCCTTCTCCACCTGCCTTCAATCTTTCCCAGCATCAGGGTCTTTTCCAATGAGCCAGTTCTTTGCATCAAGTCACCAAAGTATTGGAGTTTCAGTTTCCACATCAGTCCTTCCAATGAATATTCAGGACTGATCTCCTTTAGGATGGACTGGTTGGATCTCCTTGCTGTCCAAGGGACCCTCAAGAGTCTTCTCCAACACCACAGTTCAAAAGCATCAATTCTTTGCTGCTAAGCGTTCATGGGCTTTCCTGGTGGCTCAGCTGGTCATGAATCAGCTTGTAATGCAGAAGAACTGGGTTTGATCCCTGGGCTGGAAAAATCCCCTGGAAAAGGAACAGCTACCCACCCCAGTATTCTGGCCTGAAGAATTCCATGGACTATATAGTCCATGAGGTCACAAAAAGTAGGACAGGACTGAGTGACTTTCACAAGCTTTCTTTATGTTTCAATTCTCACATCCATACTTGACAACTAGAACAACCATAGCTTTGACTATACGGACTTTGTCATAGCTTTTCTTCCAAGGAACAAGCGTCTTTTAATTTCATGCCTGCAGTCACTGTCTACAGTGATTTTGGAGCCCAAGAAAAGAAAGTCTGTTTCTGTTTCCATTGTTTCCCATCTATTTACCATGAAGTGATGGGACTGGATGCCATGATCTTCATTTTTTGAATGCTGAGTTTTAAGCCAGCTTTTTCACTTTCCTCTTTCACTTTCATCAAGAGGCTCTTTAGTTCCAGCTTGTGCTTCATCCAGCCCAACATTTTCATGATGTACTCTTCATATCAGTTAAATAAACAGGGTGACAATATACAGCCTTGATGTACTCCTTTCCCAATTTGAAACTAGTCCATTGTTTCATGTCAAGTTCTAACTGTTACTTCCTGACCGGCACACAGATTTCTCATGAAACAGGTCAGGTGGTCTGTCGCTCCCATCTCTTTAAGAATTTTCCACAGTTTCTTGAGATCCACACAGCCAAAGGATTTGGCATAGTCAATAAAGCCGAAGCAGATGTTTTTCTGGAATTTTCTTGCTTTTTGTATGCTCCTGTGGATATTACCAATTTGATCTCTGATTCCTTTGCCTTTTCCAAATCCATCTTTAACATCTGGAAGTTCACGGTTTACATACTGTTGAAGCTTTGCTTGGAGAATTTTGAGCATTACATTGCTAGCATATGAGATGAGTGTAATTGTGTGGTAGTTTGAGCCTTCTTTGGCATTGCCCTTCTTTGGGATTGGAATGAAAACTGACCTTTTCCAGTCCTATGGCCACTGCTGAATTTTCCAAATTTGCTGGCATATTGAGTGCAGCACTTTCACAGCATCATCTTTTAGGACTTGAAATAGCTTAGCTGGAGTTTCATCACCTCCACTAGCTTTGCTCATAGTGATGTTTCCTAAGGTCCATTTGACTTCTCACTCCAGGATGTCTGGTCCTAGGTGAGCAATCACACCATCGTGGCTGTCTGGGTCATTAAGATCTTTTTGTGTGGTTCTTCTGTGTATTCTTGCCACCTGTTAATATCTTTTGCTTCTGTTAGGACAGTTTCTGTCCTTTATTGTGCCCATCTTTGCATGAAATGTTCCTTTGGTATCTCTAATTTTCTTGAAGAGATCTCTATTCTTTCCCATTCAACTGTATTCCTCTTTTTCTTTGCATTGATCATTGAGGAAAGCTTTCTTATGTCTCCTTGCTATTCTTTGGAACTCTTCCCATTTCTCCTTTATCTTTCAATTCTCTTCTTTTCTCATCTGTTTGTAAAGACTCCTCAGACAATCATTTTGTCTTTTTGCATTTTTATTCCCTTGGGGATGGTTTTGATCACCGCCTCCTGTACAATGTCACAAACCTCCGTCCACAGTTCTTCAGGCACTCTGTCTATCAGATCTAATCCCTTGAATCTATTTGTCACTTCCACTGAATAATCATAAGGGATTTGATTTAGGTCATACCTGAAAATCTGACTTCCCTGGTAGCTCAGTTGATGAAGAATTCGCCTCCAGTACAGGAGACCCTGGTTTGATTCCTGGGTCAGAAAGATCCCCCAAAGAAGGGATAGGCTACCCACTCCAGTATTCTTGGGCTTCTGTGGTGGCTCAGCTCATAAAGAATCCACCTGCGATGCAGGAGACATGGATTTGATCGTTGGGTTATAAAGATCCCCTGGAGAAAGGAACAGCTATCCACTCCAGTATTCTGGCCTGGAAAGTTGCATGGATTGTAGAGCCCAGTGGGTTGCAAAGAGTCAGACACAACTGAGCAACTCTCACATTCAGTTTGAATGGTCTAGTGATTTTCCCTAAATTCTTACATTTAAGTCTGAATTTTGCAATAAGGAGTTCATGACCCTAGTCTTGTTTTTGCTGACTCTATGGAGTTTCTCCATCTTCAGCTGCAAATAATACAATGAATTTGATTTCAATATTGAACATCTGGTGATGTCCATGTGTAGAGTTGCCTCTTGTGTTGTTGGAAGAGTGTTTGCTAGGACCAGTACGTTCTCTTGGCAAAACTCTGCTAGTCTTTGCCCTGCTTCATTTTGTACTCCAAAACTAAGCTTGCCTGTTACTTCAGGCATTTCTTGACTTTCTACTTTTGCATTCCAGTCCCCTATGATGAAAAGGACATCTTTTTTGGATGTTAGTCCTAGAAGGTCGTGTAGACCATCATAAACTTCAACTTCTTTGGGATTAGTGGTTGGGGCATAGACTTGTATTACTGTGGTATTGTATGATTTGCCTTGGAAATGAACAGATACCATTCTGCCATTTTTGAGATTGCATCCAAGAGTTACACTTTGGACTCTTTTGTCAACTATGAGGGCTACTCCATTTTTTCTAAAGGATTCTTGCCCAAAGTAGTAAATATAATGGTCATCTGAATTAAATTCACCCATTCCAGTCCATTTCAGTTTCACTGATTCCTAAAATGTTGATATTCACTCTTGCCATCTCCTTTTTGACCACTTCCAATTTACGTTGATTTATGGACATAACATTCCAGGTTCACATGCAGTATTGTTCTTTATAGCATCAGACTTTACTTCCATCACTAGTCACATCCACAACTGGGCATTGTTTTTGCTTTGACTCCATCTCTTCTTTCTGGAGCTATTTCTCGACACTTCTCCAGTAACTTATTGGGCACCTACTGAGCTGGGGAGTTCATCTTTCAGTGTCATATCTTTTTGCGTTTCCACACTGTTCATGGGGTTCTTAAGGCAAGAATACTGAAGTGGTTTGCCATTCCCTTCTCCAGTGGACCATATTTTGTCAGAACTCTCCACCATGACCCGTCTGTCTTGAGTGGCCCTACATGGCATGGTTCATAGCTTCACTGGGTTAGACAAGGCTGTGATCCATGTGATCAGTTTGGTTAATTTTCTGTGCTTGTCCTTTTCATTCTGTCTGATCTCACAGGATTAGAGGCCTGTGGAAGCTTCCTGATGGGACAGTCTGACTGTGGGGGGAACTGGATCTTCTTCTGATGGGCAGGGCCATGCTCCCATGCTCGGTAAATCTTTAATCTGATTATCTGTTGGGTGGAGCTGTGTTCCCTTCCTGTTGCTTGGCCTGAGGTCAAACTATGGTAGGGGTAATGGCAGTAATGGTGGCCTCCTTCAAAAGGATTTATGCCCTCACTGTTGTATTCAGTGCCCCTGACAGTGCCCATGCCTCCGCAGGAGACTCCTGGACACTCACAGGCAAGTCTGGCTCAGTGTTTTATGGGGTCACTGCTCCTTTCTCCTGGGTCCTGGTGCACACAAGCCTTTGTCTGTGCCCTCCAAGAATCTGTTTCCCCAGTCCTGTGGAAGTTCCGTAATTAAATTCCACTGGCCTCCAAAGTCAAATTCCCTTGAGGTTCTCAGTCCCCTTGCAGGATGCCGAGGTTGGGAAATCCATTGTGGATCCTAGCACTTCCTTAACAGTGTGAGAATTTCTTTGGTGTAATTGTTCTTCAGTTTGTGGGTCACCTGCCCAGTGGCTCTATGGTGGGGCCAATGGCGGCCTCCTCCAAGAGGGCCTATGCCATGTGCTGCGTGTTCCAGGTCTGCTGCAGCCCGGGCCCCCCTCCCCACGGCAGGCCACTGCTGCCCCATGCCTCTGCAGGAGACACTCACACACTCAAAGGCGGGTCTGGCTCGGTCTCTGTGGGGTTTCTGGATCCTGGTGCATGCAAGGTTTTGTTTGAACCCTCTGAACATCTCTGGCAGGTATGGGGTTTGACTTTAAATGCGATTTCACCCCTCCTACTGTCTTGTTGGAGCTTCTCCTTTGCCTTTGGACATGGGGTATCTTTTTTGGTGGGATCCAATGTAATCAATCCATGATAAATTGTGCCTTCATGAACTCTTAGTTTGCAGTATCTACATGGACTGAAACAAAAGTGTATTTTCTGCTTATTCTATCATTTGTCCCTTATCCTCATCCTATTCTTTGTATCTGGTAAAGGGCGGAATTTAACCATGAGAGCTTGATTTCATCACCTCCTGTATCCATTCTTTCAGCAAGATCAGCCAGTGAGAGGCACTGTTGAGAGTTTGGAAGGTTTGAGCAGGTAGAAGCTTTAGTATTTGTCTCCTTCTCTGCTTCAGGTGGCACAGTTGGCAACACCTTGCCTTTTCATAACTCCAGCTTTCACCAAACAGGTCAGTCCTGCTCCCATCTATCAGCAGGAAAACACCTGTCCCCAGATCCCAGTCACCCACTGCTTCACTTTGAGCCCTCAGTCTAGGGATTATGATAGCCTCCTTCTGCAGCGCGTCCCTGGACTGACTCAGCATACTTTATTCTCTTCTCTGCTCCTCCATCACCTACACAACCAAGTCTTTTCACTCTATTCCTCTTATTGCAAACACTTAGAGACATTTCCTTTTTTTCTAATTGAATATCAACTAATAATTCCATTTGAGGGTTTAAAGAGAATTCATGAATATGAATTTTAAAAACCTGGAGAAGCCTTTTTCTTGTTTAGAATACAAACAGGTGGGACTCAAACATTGTGAACCCTGAAAGGACATGAGTCCTATCTTCCAGATCTTCTCTACTTCTTTCTTATGTATTCTAACGACACTTGAAGAAAGAAGCATGATTCAACAGCGTGGAGGAGCCAGGCTATAATTCAATCTGCTATCTTGGGAATATTTCCTCTTTTTTCCAGGAAAAACTAGACGAAGTAATGGATTTCAGCTGAGACCCATGAAGAGCACATAAGTGGCACATACTCTGAATTAAATAGGAAGAAAACCAGGTCTGAGTACTCACAGTGTCACCTAATCTAAGACATATTGTCCTGGCTGTTATGTGATCATAAGGACAATTCTTCCCTCCTATGCTCTAAACACAAAATAATAAGACCTCATATGTGTAAACAGAGACTGGAATCCTGAAGACACATGGACTGAATGTGTGGTTCTTCCCATTGCTCAGTCCAGGCCAAGGTGAGTAGGGTACGCCTACAGGCCAAGAAAAATCACAGCATAGGAGGACACAGTCTAGTCAGCAGCCAAATCCATTCCACAAACAGCTACTTACTTCTTAGTGGGCAAAGGAAGATGCCAATCACTATTTTCTGAAGGCCAACTTGGGGATTTCAGATAATAAATATAACCAAATATGCTCTTTAAAGTTAAAAGAATGAGAAAAAATTGATTATTATAGTTTATTACAAGATATTGAATATACTTCTGTGTGTTATACATTAGGTCCTTGTTATTTATCTGTTTTACATACAGTAGTTTATGTCTGTTAATCCCAACCTTCTAATTTATCCCTTCCTCAACTTTGTACTTTGGTAACCATAAATTTGTCTTCTGTATCTCTATGTCTGTTTCTGTTTTGTAAATAAGTTCATTTAAATAATTTCTCTAGATTTGACATAGAAGTGATATCATATGGAATTTGTCTTTCTCCATTTGATTTATTTCACTTAGGATGATAATCTCTAAATACATCTGTTATTACAAATGGCATTATTTCTTTTTTCTTGGCTGAGTAATATTATATATTACATTATATATATATATGTACATACAAACATATATATGTGTGTACATACACATATGTACACACGCATATATATATGCACATCAACCAACCACAACAAGGTGAATGAGACTCCTGTATGGTTTCTAGGGGAGAACTAAGTGAATAGATGCCTCTTCTGATGACACAGCAGAGATTAATGGAGAAAACAACCATTACAGCAGCACTTCACAATTTTGTATTCCATGTTCTCACATTTTCAGCACATCTGGTTCATCTAACCAGGGAATTGTTGGATGCAACCACATAAGAGAGCTCTACACTGGAAATCCAGACAATAGAAGGCCCAGAAGTGAAGGTCATGGGTACCCCACCATTGTCATTATAATCCGCCAGGCTCACTGACAGGTCAGCTTTGTTTCTTCATTTATTAATTTGTCATTCAAGATGTCAGTGAATTATTAGAAGATTGCATCCCTTCCCAACAAGGATGATGAGGCTATTTTTGTTTCTCTGACTATTGAGAACTGAAATTAGATGCAAATTTGTGACAACTGAGCTTATTTTTAGCATCTCCAGCAGCGAATTGTGAAATGGTTGTGATAAAGTGTATTTATTCATTCTGAGTCATGACATCAGGTTTCTGTTTTAGCGGGTAAATATGTGATCTTGCCAAATACAGTTTTGCAGCTCATTTTAATAAACTTTATACCAAGTGCACTGGTTTTCAAAAATAGGAGTGTGTGTCCCACATACACATTAAGACAGTACTTCCATTGTCAGCATCTAAGTTTTTTTGTTGCTTGTTATCTTCCCCACATCATAAGCAATTATATAGTAGGGTAAAGAGCAGTTCTTTCCTATGATAGTGACTCTCCCTTTGAGTTAGATTGCAAGCTCAGTTTAGATGAATGAAAAGAACCAAAATGTGAGCTTACTGAGAGAAACAATATATTTCCACTGCCTTTTAGCAAATCATAAACACTGTTGGAATTAAGAAAGCATTATTGGGCTGAAAATAATCGTAAATGATGGCAAACTGGTGTTTTCAGTGCTTTTTGTTGTCTGACATCCTCATTGCTCAAAGAGAGAAACCGGGTCATTTCCACAAACAAACGCTATGAACTTTTAAAACAAATGCCATCACACTGTTTGCAAATGATCAAAGTCAAAAAGAACATTGTCATGCAAGGGACATGAAGGCTACTAGGGAACTTAAAAGGCATTCAGTCTCTCTGCTGTCCTCTGTTAGTGTTTTTACACTCTCAGCAACATAAAGGAAAGCTTAGGGCCTGGGGTGAAACAAGAAAACATGCAGGTTGTGATAACAAGGTGAAAAGGCCAAGACTGCACTGTCACAGAGAATCTTACATGGCTTAATTTCAATTTAAAGGGGGACTTGAATGCTTGGCCTGATGGAAATTTAATGATATGCTATGGTTCATCTGCACTTGTCAGCTGGCCCCAAGCTGCGATAATCAGCTTTTCAATGTCAGACTCATTTACTCCTCGAAGAATCCTAAAATAGCCATTCTCTCCCCAGGACTTTCCCCAGGAATTGGCAGCAATCTGTAGAAAAACCAAAAAAAAAAAGAGAGAGAGAGAGAGAGAGAAATACTGAGTACCATACTTGGATATTTTTAATCCAGTCTGTAATGTTACAAGGGATTCCTGTGTCACTTTAAATGACACTATGACTTAATATAGACTGTGATTATTAAAAACCTTCATACTTTCTAAATAAGAACAAAATAATTATGTTAGTCATTAATTACATTCATAGGCATGTACCCTCATGTTCAAAAAGCAGAATTGGTGAATCCCCCAGAGTACAACAAATGCATGAGGGTTTGAAATGCCACATTTGAAGATGACACAAAACTGCACTCACAGAGGGTCTGCTATGTGACTGGTCCACAATGAAAGAATATCCTGCGTTCAGGGAGCTTACAGTCTAACGAAAGATGATCAACATAAGGCAAGTACTAAGGTAGGAATATGTGCATAGAGAAGCATCTCATTTACCTGAATGGTTCAGGGAGGTTGTCATGGAGGAAGTACCACCCAAAATGCTTATTAAAGTCTGAAAGTCAGTTGACCAGAAGAAAAAGGAGATAGAGAGATTAAGGTAAAGGGAAACAGTAAAAACATAAATATAAAAGCATGAACATTGAAATAAAATAACAAAATTGTCATTGATCATAAAACAAAAGCAGGTTGGTAGCTTATGAGGCTCGGAGAAGGCAATGGCACCCCACTCCATTACTCTTGCCTAGAAAATCCCATGGAGGGAGGAGCCTGGTGGACTGCAGTCCATGGGACTGCTAACAGTGGGAAACGACTGAGCGACTTCACTTTCACTTTTCACTTGCATGCATCGGAGAAGGAAATGGCAACCCACTCCAGTGTTCTTGCCTGGAGAATCCCAGGGACGGGGGAGCCTGGTGGGCTGCCGTCTATGGGGTCGCACAGAGTCGGACACGACGGAAGTGACTTAGCAGCAGAAGCAGCTTATGAGGCTAGAAGGGGAGGAAAGAAATCCACGCAGAGAAAATAATGGTGAAAACGATGCAAGTCGTTGTTACTTCCAGCAGGAAAGCAGGTGGACAAATTTATATTTTGATTGCATTATTCTCTATGAACTGAGATGGGTTAAATTTAAAAAGGCTGGAAAAAAATGCAGGGGTGTAAGCAGCCCTTTGCAGAGAACAGTCCTCAGCAGGGAACCCCTTTTCTTGCCATGTTAGCGAAGTTATATTTTAACTAAACTTAAATCAGGGCCTCCTCTTGCTCGGCTCATTTCAACCTAAGCATGCTTTTCAAATCTTTTGATCACACACTACCGTGTCTAACCCATTGGTTCTTCCCATAGATCAAAGAAGTAGAAATGAAGATTAAGTAACCAGCAGGTGACCAGACCTCTTCCCCAGCTTCCCCTTCAGTAATCTCAGGAACAAACTGTGTGAACAAGATACCAACTAAAGAAAGACCACAAGAAGTTGACAAGACGGAAGGCAGTGGGGGACACTGATGACTCTGACTCCCACCCCAGTGATTAACTGAAATCATTTCCCTTTTCCCTTTAAAACTTTGGTGATGGAGCGGAATCTTCAGATTTGTTTTTTGGGGGGCACAAACCCATCTTCTCCCCAAGTTACTGGCTTTCTGAGCAAAAGAAACTTCCTTTTCACCTTTATTTCCAAGCTCTCAATTCTGTTCCATTAATCTGTTTTTATGACAGAATCACATTTTTTGATTACTATAAATTTATAGTATAGATTGAAATCAGGTAAGATGATATTTCTTTTCTTTTGTTATTTCAAAGGATTGTTTTGGCTACTCTTTTGTTTCCATATAAATTTTAAGATGGCTTTTCTATATCTATAAAAGTGCCATTGGAATCTTGATAGGGATTACATTGAATCTATATTTTTTGGCAGTATTAAATTTTTAATAATATTAATTCTTCACATTCAAGAACACAGGATACCCTTCCACTTATTTGTGACTAAAAAGTAAAACAAATATCTTTCATCAATGTCCTATAGTTTTCAGAGTAAAGGTTTTTCACCTCCTTTTTTTTTTTTTTTTTTTTTTTGATGCTCATGTACATGGGATTGCTTATTTTCTTTATTTTTTCTGATAATCTGTTGCTAGTCTATAAAAAGGCTATTATTGATTTTTGTATGCTAGTTTTGCTGTCCTATAATTTTACTGAATTAATTGATTTGATCTGACGACTTTGGGATGAAGTCTTTAGGATTTTCCAAACATGTATACCTTGGAGATTTTGCAGATTCAGTTCCAGTTCACTGCTATAAAACTAATATTGCAATAAAGTGAGTCACATGATATTTTTGGTTTCCCGGTGCATATAAAGTTATGTTTACACTATAGTGTAATCTATTAAGTGTACAGTAGCGTTATGTCAAAAAATAATGTGCATACTTCAAGAATACTTTTATTGCTAAAAAATGCTAACCATCATCTGATTATTTTGCAAGTTGAAATATTTTTTCTATTAGAGGGTTTAAAATATTGCAAGAATTACCAAAAGGTGACATAGAGACACAAAGTGAGAAAATGCTGCTGGAAAAACAGTGCTTATAGGCTGCTCATCACAGTCCACTGCCAGAAATCTTCAATTTGTTAAAAAAAGAAAAAAGTTCACATAAAGTGAAGTGCAATGAAACACAGTATGCCTGTGTATAAAATCATGTAATCTACAAATAAAGGTGATTTTACTTCTTTCTTTCCAGCTCTGATGACTTTTATTTCTTTTTTTGCCAGATGGCTCTAGAAAGGACTTCCACTACTATGTTTGTTTCTTTTTTTTTGTTTTTTTTTTTTTTTTTAGTTTTTAAAATTAATTTTTAATTGCTTTACAGTGTGTTGATTTCTGCTGTGCAACTCAAATCAGTCATAATTATATATATATATGTATATGTATATATATGTATATATATATACACACACACACACCCCTCTCCCTCTTAAGTCTTGCTCACCCCTCCCATCCCACCCTTCGAGGATGTCACAGAACATCAGGTTAGGCTCCCTGTGTTATAGGGCAGCTTCCCACTAGCTATCTATTTTACACATGATAGTGTGTGTAAGTCAATGCTACTTTTTCTTTTTTTTTTTTTTTTTTATCTTTTTTATTTTTATTTTTATTTTTTTTTAAATTTTATTTTATTAGTTGGAGGCCAAATTACTTCACAACATTTCAGTGGGTTTTGTCATACATTGACACGAATCAGCCATTGAGTTACACGTATTCCCCATCCCAATCCCCCCTCCCACCTCCCTCTCCACCTGACTCCTCTGGGTCCTCCCAGTGCACCAGGCCCGAGCACTCGTCTCATGCATCCCACCTGGGCTAGTGATCTGTTTCACCATAGATAATATACATGCTGTTCTTTTGAAACATCCCACCCTCACCTTCTCCCACGGAGTTCAAAAGTCTGTTCTGTACTTCTGTGTTTCTTTTTCTGTTTTGCATATAGGGTTATCGTTACCATCTTTCTAAATTCCGTATATATGTGTTAGTATGCTGTAATGTTCTTTATCTTTCTGGCTTACTTCACTCTGTATAATGGGCTCCAGTTTCGTGTTTGTTTGTTTCTTTTAAATTAATTTATTTATTTTAATTAGAGGATAATTACTTTACAATATCGTGCTGGTTTTTGCATACATCAGCATGAATCAGCCACAGGTGCACATGTGTCTTCCATCCTGAATTCCCCTCCCTCCTCCCTCCCCACTCCATCCCTCTAGGTTGTTCCAGAGCGCCAGCTTTGGGTGCCCTGCTTCATGCATCAAATTTGCACTGGTCATCTATTTTACATATGCTAATGTGCATTTCAATGTTATTCTCTCAGACTATACCACAAAATTACAGTGATCAAGACAGATTGGTACTGGCACAAAGACAGCAATGTAAATCAGTGGAACAAAATGGAAAGTCCAGAGATAAATTCACACACCTATGGATAGCTTATCTTTGACAAAGGAGGCAAAAATATAGAATGGAGAAAATATATTCTCTTCAACAAGTGGTGCTGGGAAAACTGGTCAACTATGTGTCGAAGAATGAAACTAGAACAGTTTCTAACTCCATATACAGAAAGAAACACAAAATGGATCAAAGACCTAAATGCAAGACCAGAAAAAGCATAACTTTTAGAGGAAAACATAGGCAGAACACTCTCTGACATAAATCCCAACAAAATCCTCTATGAACCACTTCCAGAAATGGAAACAAAAACAAAAATAAACAAATGGGACCTAATTCAACTTAAAAGCTTTTGGACAATGAAGAAAACTATAAACAGAGTGAAAAGACAGCTTTCAGAATGGGAGAAAATAATAGCAAATGAAAAAACTGATAAACAACCTAATAGAAAAGTGGGCAAAAGACCTAAACAGATATTTCTCCAAAGAAGACATGCAGATGCTAATAAACACATGAAAAGATGCTCAACATCACTCATTAATAAAGAAATGAAAATCAAAACCACAATGAGGTATCACCTCACACTAGTCAGACAGCCATCATCAAAAAGTCTACAAAATAAATGCTGAAAAGGATGTGGAGAAAAGGAGACCCTCTCACACTGTTGGGAATGCAAACTGGTACAGTCACTATGCAGAACAGTGCGGAGATTCCTTAAAACCTGGAAATAGAAAAGCCACATGACCCGATAATCCCACTACCAGGCATACACACCAAGGAAACCAGAACTGAAAGAGACACTTGTGCCCCAGTGTTCACTGCAGCACAATTTACAATAGGTAGGACACGGGAGCAACCTAGATGTCCATCGTCAGATGAATGGATAAGGAAGCTGTGGTACATATACTGAGCCTCAAGAATACTGGAGTAGGTGGCTTATCCCTTCTCCAGCGGATCTTCCCAACCCAGGAGTCGAACCAGGGTCTCCTGCATTGCAGGCGGATTCTTTACCAACTGAGCTATCAGGGAAGCCCTCATATACACAGGGAAATATTACTCAAGCATAAAAAGGAACACCTTTGAGTCAGTTCTAATGAGGTGGATGAGCCTGGAGCCTATTACATAGATTGAAGTAAGTCAGAAAGAGAAAGACAAATACTGTATATAAATGCATATATATGGAATTGAGAAAAATGGTAATGACCACCCTACATGCAGGGCAGAAAAGGAGACACAGACTTAAACAACAGATATTTAGGCCTATGTTGAGTAGGTGTGGTGAGAATGAGCACCATTTTCTCCTTTCTCAACTTAGAGGAAAAGATTTCAACCTGAAACCATTAAGTACCTATATATATATGTGTGTGTGTGTGTGTGTGTGTGTGTGTGCGTGTGTGTGTGTGTGAGTATAATGTTATCAGTAAATATATATGTCACATATATGTTATTAAGTATAATGTTATCAGTATATATATATTAATTATGCTATATATTATATATAGGAGATATAGATATATATTATCAGTATATGTATATATATAGTGTATACTGACAATATACAGTCTTAATGCACTCCTTTCCAAATTTGGAAGCAGTCCATTGCTCCATGTCCAGTTCCAACTGTCGCTTCTTGTTCTGCATACAGGATTCTCAGGAGACAGGTAATGTGGCCTGGTATTCCCTACTCATTAAGAATATTCCAGTTTGTTGTGATCCACACAGTCAAAGGCTTCAGCATAGTCAGTAAATCAGAAGTAGATGTTTTTTGGAAAATGTTTGCTTTTTCTATCATCCAGTGTATGCTGGCAATTTGATATCTGATTTCTCTGCCTTTTCTAAATCCAGCTTGGACATCTGGAATTTCTTGGTTCACATACTGCTGAAGCAGAGCTTGAAGGATTTTGAGCATAATCATGCTGGCATGTGAAATGAGTGCAATTGTAAGGTAATTTGAACATTCTTTGGCATTGCCTTTCTTTGGGATTGGAATGAATACTGACCTTATCCAGTCCTGTGGGCACTGGTGACTTTTCCAAATTTGCTGGCATAATTAGTGCAGCACTTTCACAGCATCATCTTTTAGGATTTGAAATAGCTCAGCTGGAATTCCACCACCTCCACTAGCTTTGTTTGTAGGGATGCTTCCTAAGGCCCTCTTGACTTCACACTCCAGGATGTCTGGATCTAGGTGAGTGGCCACATCATGGTGGTTATCTGGGTTATTAAGGGCTTTTTTGGTATAGTTCTGTGTATTCTTGCCACCTTTTCTTAATCTATTCTGCTTCTGTTAGGTCCTTGCCATTTCTGTCCTTTATTGTGCCTATATTTGCATGAAATTTCCCTTGGAATCTCCAATTTTCTTAAAAAGATCACTAGTCTTTCCCATTCTATTGTATTCCTCTATTTCTTTGCATTTTTCACTTAAGAAAGCTTTCTTCTTTCTCCTTGGTTTCCTCTGGAACTCTGCATTCAGTTGGATATATCTTTCCATCTCTCCTTTGTCTTTCTCTTCTCTTCTTTTCTCAGCTATTTGTAAGGCCTCCTCAGACCACCACTTTGCCTTCTTGCATTTCTTTTTCTTGGGGATGGTTTTGTTCCCCACCTCCTGTACAATGTTATAAAGCTCCATCCATAGCTCTTCAGGCACTCTACCAGATCTAGTCCCTTGAATCTATTCATCACCTCCATTGTATAATCATAAGGGATTTGGTTTAGCTCATACCTGAACGGCCTAGTGGTTTTCCCTACTTTCATCAATTTGAGACTGAATTTTGCAATAAGGAGCTGATGATCTGAGGCACAGTCAGCTCTAGGTTTTGCTTATGCTGATCTTTGGCTACAAAGAATATAATCAGTCTGATTTTGGTATCTACTATCTGGTGATGTCCATGTGTAGAGTTGCTCCTTGCGTTGTTGCAAGAGAATGTTTGCTATGACTAATGCATTCTCTTGGCAAAATTATATTAGCATTTACCCTGCTTCGTTCTGTACTGCAAAACCAAACTTACCTGTTACTCCAGGTATCTCTTAACTTCCTACTTTTGCATCCCAGTCCACTATGATGAAAAGGACATCATTTTTCAGTGTTAGTTCTAGAAGGTCTTGTAGGGTTTCACAGAATCCTTCAACTTCAGCTTCTTCAGCATTATTGGTTGGGGCATAGACTTGAATTACTGTGATATCGAATGGTTTGCCTTGGAAATGGACCTAGATCAATCTTTCACTTTTGAGATTGTAACTCAAAAGGATTCTTTTGTTGACTATGAGGGCTACTCCATTCCTTCTAAGGTTTTCTTACCCATAGTAGTAGATATAATGGTCATCTGAATTAAATTCACCAATTCTCATCCATTTTAGTTTACTGATTTATAAAATGTCAGTCTTCACTCTTGCAATTTCCTGTTTGATCACATCCAATTTATCTTGATTCATGGACCTAACATTCCATGTTTCTATGCAACATTTTTCTTTGCAGCATTGGACTTTATTTTCACCACGATATACAACCGCAATTGGACGCCGTTTCTGCTTTGGCTCAACCTCTTCACTCTTTCTGGAGCTATTTTTCCACTCTTCCCCTGTAGCATATGTGTGTGTGTCTTAAGCTGCTCGATCATGTCCCAATTCTTTGCAATCCCATGGAATGTAGTTCATCAGGCTCCTCTGTCCTTGGAATTCTCCAGGCAAGGTAATGGAGTGGGTGGCCATTCCCTTCTCCAGGGGATCTTCCCAACCCAGGGATTGAACCTGGGTCCCCAACATTGCAGGCAGATTCCTTTACAAGTGAAGACTCCCAGTAGCATATTGGACACCTACTGACCTAGGGGTTTATCTTTCAGTGTCATATCTTTTTGCCTTTTCATACTGTTCATGGGGTTCTCAAGGCAAGAATACTGAAGTGGTTTGCCATTACCTTCTCCAGTGGACCATTTTGTCAGGTCTTAACTAGCAGCCCTGATAGATAGAGTGCCTGAAAAAATATGGATGGAAGTTTGTGACATTGTACAGGAGGCAGTGATCAAGAGCATCCCCAAGAAAAAGGACAGCAAAAAGGCTAAATGGTTGTCTGAGGAGGCCTTATGAATAGCTAAGAAAAGAGAAGCAAAAGGCAAATAAGAAAAGGAAAGACAGGCCCATTTGAATGCAGATTCCAAAGAATAGCAAGGAAAGATAGGAAAGCCTTTCTCGGTGATCAATGCAAAGAAATAGAGGAAAACCATAAATGGGAAAGATTAGAGATCGGTTCAAGAAAATCAGACATACCAAGGGAATATTTCATGCAAAGATGGGCACAATAAAAGACAGAAAAGGTATGAACCTAACAGAAGCAGAAGATATTAAGAAGAGGTGGCAAGAATACACAGAAGAACTATACAAAAAAGATCTTCGTGACCCAGATAACTACCATCACTCACCTAGAGCCAGACATCCTGGAGTCTGAAATCATGAGGTCCTTAGGATGTATCACTACGAACAAAGCTAGTGGAGGTGATGGAATTCCAGCTATTTTCAAGTCCTAAAAGATAATACTGTGAAAGTGCTATACTAAATATACCAGCAAATTTGGAAAAGTCAGCAGTGTCCACAGGACTGGAAAAGGTCAGTTTTCATTCCAGTCCTAAAGAAAGGCAATGGCAAAGAATGTTCAAACTACTGCACAGTTGCACTCATCTCACATGTTAGCAAACAAGTGTTCAAAATTCTCCAAGCCAGGCCTCAACAGTATGTGAACTGAGAACTTTCAGATGTTCTCAGAAAAGGCAGAGGAACCAGAAGTTCCAAAGTGAGAGAGTTCCAGAAAAACATCTGTTCCTGCTTTATTGACTACATCAAAGCCTTTGACTGTGTAGATCACAACAAACTGGAAAATTCTTAAAGAGATGGGAATACCAGAACACCTTACCTGCCTCCTGAGAAATCTGTATAAAGGTCAAGAAGTAACAGTTAGAACCAGGCATGAAACAAAAAATTGGTTCCAAATAGGAAAAGGAGTACATCAAGGCTGTATATTGTCACCCTGTTTATTTAACTTATATGCAGAGTACATCATGTGAAATGCTGTACTGGATGAAGCAAAAGCTGGAATCATGATTTCCAGAATAAATATCAATAACCTCAGATATGCAGATGTCACCATTCTTATGGCAGAAAGTGAACAGGAACTGAAGAGCCTCTTCATGAAAGTGAAAGAGGATAGTGAAAAAGCCTAAAACTGAACATTCAAAAAATAAAGATCATGGCATCTGGTCCCATCACTTCATGACAAATAGATGGGGAAACAATGGTCAGAGTGACTGACTTTATTTTCTTGGGCACCAACATTACTGCGGATGGTGACTGCAGTCATGAAATTAAACAATGCTTGCTGCTTGAAAGAAAAACTATGACCAACCTAGACAGAATGTGGTCCACAGGAGAAGGGAATGTCAAACCACTTTAGTATTCTTGCCTTGAGAACCCCACAAACAGTATCATAAGGCAAAAAGATAGGACACTGAAAGATGAACTCCCCAGGTCAGTAGGTGCCCAATATGCTACTGGAGATCAGTGGAGAAATAACTCCAGAAAGAATGAAGGGATGGAGCCAAAGCAAAAACAACACCCAGTTGTGAATGGGACTGGAGATGGAAGCAGGGTTCAATGCTGTAAAGAGCAACATTGCATAGGAACCTGGAATATTAGGTCCATGAATCAAGGCAAATTGGAAGTGGTCAAGCAAGATATGACAAGAGTGAACATCGACATTCTAGGAATCAGTGAACTAAGATGAACTGGAATGGGTGAATTTAACTCAGATAACCATTATATCTACTACAGTGGGCAAGAATCCCTTAGAAGAAAAGGAGTACCTGTCATAGTCAACAAAAGAGTCTGAAATGCAGTACTTGGATGCAATCTCAAAAACGACAGCAAGAGCTCTGTTCGTTTCCAAGGCAGACCATTCAATATCACGGTAATCCAAGCCTATGCCCCGAGCAGTAATGCTGAAGAAGCTGCAGTTGAATGATTCTATGAAGAGCTACAAGACCTTCTAGAACTAACACTCAAAAAATATGTCCTTTTCATTATAGGGGACTGGAATGCAAAGGTAGGAAGTTAAGAAACACCTGGAGTAACAGGCGAATTTGGCCTTGGAGTACAGAATAAATCAGGGAAAAGGCTAATAGAGTTCTGCCAAGAGAATGCACTGGTCATAGCAAACACCCTCTTCCAACAACACAAGAGAAGACTCTACACATGGACATCACCAGATGGTCAACACTGAAATCAGATTGATTATATTCTCTGCAGCCAAAGATGGAGAAGCTCTATACAGTCAGCAAAAGCAAAACTGGGAGCTGACTGTGGCTCAGATCATGAACTCCTTACTGCCAAATTCAGACTGAAATTGAAAAAAGTGGAGAAAACCACTAGAAACCATTCAGGTATGACCTAAATCACATCCCTTATGACTATGCAGTGGAAGTGAGAAATAGATTTAAGGGACTAGATCTGATAGACAGAGTGCCTCATGAACTATGGATGGGGGTTGGTGACATTGTACAGGAGACAGGAATCAAGACCATCCCCAAGAAAAAGAAATGCAAAAAAAGCAAAATGGCTGTCTGAGGAGGCCTTACAAATAGCTGTTAAAAGAAGGGAAGCGAAAAGCAAAGGAGAAAAGGAAAGATACGTCCATTTGAATGTAGAGTTCCAAAGAATAGCAAAGGGAGATAAGAAAGCCTCCCTCAGCAATCAGTACAAAGAAATAGAGGAAAACAATAGAATGGGAAAGACTAGAGATCTCTTCAAGAAAATTAGAGATACCAAGCGAAGATTTCATGCAAAGATGGGCTCAATAAAGGACAGAAATGGTATGGGCCTAACAGAAGCAGAAGATATTAAGAAGAGGTGACAAGAATACACAGAAGAACTGTACAAAAAAGATCTTCACGACCCAGATAATCACAATGGTGTGATCACTCACCTACAGCCAGACATCCTGGAATATGAAGTCAAATGGGCCTTAGGAAGCATCACTATGAACAAAGCTAGTGGATGTGATGGAATTCCAGTTGAGCTATTTCAAATCCTGAAAAATGATTCTGTGAAAGTGCAACACTTAATATGCCAGCAAATTTGGAAAAGTCAGCAGTGGCCACAGGACTGAAGAGGTCAGTTTTCATTCCAATCCCTAATAAATGCAATCCCAAAGAAAGCTCAAAATACCGCACAATTGCACTCATCTCATACACTAGTAAAGTAATGCTTAAAATTCTCCAAGCCAGACTTCAACAATATATGAAGCGTGAACTTCCAGATATTCAAACTGGTTTTAGAAAAGCCAGAGGAACCAGAGATCAAATTGCCAACATCTACTGGATCATCAAAAAAGCAAGAGAGTTCCAGAAAAATATCTACTTCTGCTTTACTGACTATGCCAAAGCCTTTGACTGTGTGGATCAAAATAAACTGTGGAAAATCTGAAAGAGATAGGAATACCAGACCACCTGACCTGCCTCTTGAGAAACCTGTATGCAGGTCAGGAAGCAACAGTTAGAACTGGACATGGAACAGACTGGTCCAAACAGGAAAAGGAGTACATCAAGGCTGTATATCGTCATCCTGTTTATTTAACTTATATGCAGAGTACATCATGAGAAACACTGGGCTGGAGGAAGCACAAGCTGGAATCAAGATTGCCAGGAGAAATATCAATAACCTCAGATATGCGAATGACACCACCCTTATGGCAGAAAGTGAGGAATAACTAAAGAGCCTCGTGATGAAAGTGAAAGAAGAGAGTGAAAAAGTTGACTTAAAGCTGAACATTCAGAAAACTAAGATCATGGCATCCAATTCCATCACTTCATGGCCAATAGATGTGGAAATAGTGGACACAGTGGTTGACTTTATTTTGGGGGGCTTAAAAATCACTGCAGATAGTGATTGCAGCCATGAAATTAAAAGACACTTGCTCCTTGAAAGGAAAGTTATGACCAACCTAGACAGCATATTAAAAAGCAGAGACATTACTTTGCCAAAAAAGGTCAGTCTAGTCAGGGCTATGGTTTTTCCAGTAGTCATGTATGGATGTGAGAGTTGGACTACAAAGAAGGCTGAGCGCCAAAGAATTGATGCTTTTGAACTCTGGTGTTGGAGAAGACTTCTGAGAGTCCCTTGGACTGCAAGGAGATCCAATTAGTCCATCCTAAAGGAGATCAGTCCTGGATATTCATTGGAAGGATTGATGTTGAAGCTGAAACTCTGGTACTTTGGCCACCTGATGCAAAGAGTTGACTCATTTCAAAAGACCCTGATGGTGGGAAAGATTGAGGGCAGGAGGAGAAGGGGACGACAGAGGATGAGATGGTTGGATGGCATCACTGACTCAATGGACATGGGTTTGGTGAACTCTGGGAGTTGGTGATGGACAGGGAGGCCTGGCATGCTGCGATTCATGGGGTTGCAAGGAGTAGGACACGACTGAGTGACTGAACTGAACTTAGAAAGATATTAAAAAGCAGACACATCACTTTGCCAACAAAGGTCTGTCTAGTCAAAGCTCTGGTTTTTCCAGTAGTTGTGTATAGATATGAGAGTTGGACCATAAAGGCAGCTGAGCACTGAAGAATTGATGCTTTTGAACTGTGGTGTTGGAGAAGACCCGTGGGAGTCCCTTGGACTGCAAGGAGATCCAACCAGTCCATCCTAAAGGAAAAAAGTCCTGAATATTCATTGGAAGGACTAATGCTGAAGCTGAATCTCCAATACTTTGGCCACCTGATGTGAAGAACTGACTTGTTTGAAAATACCCTGATTTTGGGAAAGATTGAAGGCAGGAAGAGAAGGAGACAACATAGGATGAGGTGGCATCACCAACTGGATGGACATGAGTCTGAGCAGAGGAGAAGGGAGCAACAGAGGATGAGATGGTTGGATGGCATCACTTACTCAATGGAGATGAGTTTGAGCACATTCGGGGAGATAGTGAAGGACAGGGAAGCCTAGCATGCTGGAGTTCATGGTGTCGCAGAGAGTCAGACATGATTTAGTGACTGAACAACAGTATATATAATTTATATATATATATATAAATATTGCTATATATAGTAATCTTAATAGATTCAGAAAAAAACATTTGACAAATTCTGTATTTGTTCATCATATAAACTAAACAAATTAACTGTAGAAGAAATGTACTTCACTGATAATATATATGTCATTCTATTAATGGATATTTCATATTGATTGGTTTGTGTATGTTAAAATATCCTTGCATACAAGATATAAATCATGATCAATTATGAATGATTTTTTAATGTGCTTCTATATTCAATATGCTGGTAATAAAATGTCTTAATTGCTGTAGATATATAGAAATTCTTAAAACATGGTAGTGTACATCCTCCAGCTTTGTTCTTCTTTACTGTGGCTATCTTGGGACGGTAGGTTTTTTACATTATCATTTAAAGTTTAGGATCATTTTTTTCAATGTAATCCTCTTTCTTCCAAAAGCATAAATAAATACATCTCTAATTCTTACATTAGAATGTTAGTAAATTAATAAATCAAGTTGGTAATGCTAATCTAGAGGTTTGGGGTCATTAATATTGTATAATTCTCCTTTTAGCTAGGTCTTCTTTTATTTCTCCCAACACTAAAATTCTTCCACATTTTTCATTGAACTATTTCCTCAGTTTTTAAATAGTTACATCATTTTAGGTCATGTTTATTTTTAATTTCCCACTGCCTCTCGCTACTATAGAGAACTATAATTTGTATTTTATATTGACCTAATTCAACTGATGTTGAAGCTGCAACTCCACTAGTTTGGCCACCTGATGCAAAGAGCTAACTCATTTGAAAAGACCCCGATGGTGGGAAAGATTGAGGGCAGGAGGAGAAGGGGATGACAGAGGATGAGAGGGTTGGCTGGCATCACCTACCCAATGGACATGAGTTTGAGTAAGCTCCGGGAGTTGGTGATGGACAGGAAGGCCTGGTGTGCTGCGGTCAATGGGGCCACAAAGAGTCAGACACAACTGAACTACTGAACTGAATATCAAGAAAGCTTGCTAAATATGCTGTTTGTAACAGTTTATTTCTATATGTATTTTTAAATTTTCTATACACATAGCCATGTCATCTGCAAATAACTTCAGTTGTATTTCTTTCCAACCTCTGCCTTTATTTTTGGTTTGTTTGTTTATTTTACTACACTAGATGGAAACTTCAATAAAATTTTAACAAAGATGACAATAAATGTTTTACTTTTCATTGATGAGGGGAAAATGTTCAGCATTGACCCTTAATTATGATGTTAACTACTGGGTTTTTGAGAGTAGACTTTATAAGGTTAAGGAAGGTAGGTTCTTTTCCTAATTTGCTGAGGTTTTTAGGTCATAAATGATGTCTGAGGTCGGCAGAATTCTGTTGGTTTTTTTTTTCAGCAGGATTCTATAATGACCCCCACATTCCTGCTCTTTGGTGTGGTTGCCCCACATAATCCTCTCACTTGATAATGGAAAGGACCTGAGGATACAATGGGATGTCACACCCGTGATTAGATCATGTTATCTCACAAAGTTGAATTAGTTTTGAAGAGGTGATCAAATCCTCAATCAATTGACCATGAGTTAATTAAAAGGGAGATTATTCTGCCTAAGCTAATCATGTGAGACCTTTGTAAGAGTCTAGAAATCAGAAACTGTTGCTCTAATGATCTTGCAGCTACCATGTTTGGAGAGGATGTATAAGAGTATCTATGAGGGGGCAGGTGGCAAAAAGCTGTTACTATTACACTTAACACCAATTAAAATGAGGCTTCCCTGGTGGCCCAAACAGTAAAGAATCTGCCTGCAATGCAGGCAGTTCCTAAATTGAGAAGAACCCCTGGAGAAGGAAATGCCAACCCACTCCAGTATTCTTGCTTGGGGGAAAACCCCATGGGCAGAGGAGCCTGGTGGGCTATGCTCCATAGGGTTGCAAAGAGTTGGACAAGACTGAGTGACTAACATACACAAATTAAGATAATCATTTTTTTCCATCTTTAGTCTGGCAATGTGATGAACTGTATTCATTGATTTTACATTTAAAACCAACTTCACACTCCTGTCATAAACCTCATTTGATTATAATATTTGCCCTTTTTACATCTTACAACTGCAATGTTTCGTTTAGAATTTTGTGTTCATGAGAGATACTGACCTATAGTTTTCCTTTCTTGAGTTGTCTCTATCAAGTTTTGACATTGCTGTTATGCTGATTTATAAAATGAGTCAGGAACTGTTTCTTCTCTATTTTCCTAAGGTATACTGATGTAAAATTGATTTTATTTGTTCTTTAAATGTCTGGAAGAATTTACCAGTGAAGTGATAAGACCCTGATTCTGGAAAAGATTGAAGACAAAAGGAGAGGAGGGCAGCAGAAGATGAGATGGTTGGATAGCATCACTGACCCAGTGGACATGAACTTGGGCAAACTCTGGGAGATAGTGAGGAACAGGGAGGCCTGGCATGCTGCAGTCTGTGGGGTTGCAAAGAGTTAGACATGAGTTAATGACTGAACAACAGCAACAATATCTATTGAACTGATAGATTTTGAGACTTCCATTTTTATTTCTATGGTAATTTTTTTTCTCTCTCTCTTGGTTTCTTTACAAGCTTTCCTAAGAATTTAATCTTATCAAAGAATCAAATCTTTGCTCTCTTGATATTCTCTATTGTATGTTCACATTTTCACTGATTTTTGCCCTTTTCCTTTTTATTCCCTTCCTTCTATTTTTTGTTTGTTTGTTTGTTTGTTTTTGAGGTTTGAGTTCTTTATCTGGATTATTAAATTGCTATTTTCAACTTTTCCTGTTTTAATATATGTATAGATTTTAACCTTTTATTTTTCAAATACATTCATTTCCTATTAAATTCAGTACTGCTTTAGCTAACTAACACAAGTTTTTCCATAGCACACTCTGTAAAATTTAAATCCTTTCAATTTGTTGAACTTTCCCTATAACCAGCATATGGTCAACTTTAGCAAATATTCCCTATGCACAAAAAAGTGTCCATTAATATTTGTTTCTAGTGTTGTATGAGTTTTAAGCACATAAAGCTAGCTAATGGTTTTTTTTTTTTTTAACCTTCTATATCTTTACTTGTATTTTAGCTGTTTTCTGTTTGAAGTTATAAGTGGGATGTGTTGGAATATGCAACCAAATTGCAGATTTGTTTTTCTCTTTTTTCTATGACCTTTGCTTTATCTTTTTTATGCTGTGTTATTTTAGCTTTTGTTTGAATGAAAGTGTTTCCTATTTGCCTTCTTTGAAGAAAGTTGTCAACGGATATATTAATAAAATTCTAGTTTTGCTTACTTGGAGTTTATTGAGCTTCCTGAACTTAGGTGGATGTCTCTCAGTTTTGGAAAACTTGTGACCATCAGTTCTTTAGATTGTGACACTGCCTCATCCTCTCTCTCATCCTTCTGAGAAATGTAGTTAAACATACAGTGAATTAAGTCAGAAGGAGAAAAACAAATATGATATATTTACACATATATGTGGAATCTAGGAAACTGGTACGGAGGAACCTATTTGCAGGGTGAGTACAGAGACACAGATGCAGAGAGCAGACAGGTGGACACGGGGCGGGGCAAGGAAGTGGGGTGGAATGAGCTGGGAGACTGGGATTTCCACACATACACTACCACGTGTGAAACAGTGAGGACCTGCTGTAGGGCACACAGAGCTCATCTGTGCTCTGTGATGACCCAGAGGGGTGGGACGGGGAGGTGAGGAGGAGGCCGAAGAGGTCGGGGACATGTGGACACACGGCTGATTTACTCCACTGTACAAAGAAACTAACCCAACGTTGTAAAGCAGCTATACTCCAATAGAAACCAGCAAACAAAAGTCTAATGTGCCCCACCCATCTCTTACTAGTGTTTTGGATTTTCCATTATATTTTCCTCTGTGTTCTGCAACTTGGATATATTTTATTGCATTTATTTAAGATATCTAATTCTGTATGCTATTTAACCCATACATTGAGTTCTTAATTTCAGACATTGCATTCATACCTTCAATAACTTTTTTTTGTATATTGAAACAATTCAATGAAATTCTCCATCTTTTCATTCATATTTTTAAATATTTTTTTACAATGGTTATTACATCTATTGCTTCTATTGATAACCTTTTCCCTTGGTTATTGTCACGTTTTCTTCTTCACATGTCTCAAAATGTTTTTTTCCTATATACTTGGTCATAATAATTACAGTTGTCCCTTGATGTCTGTAGGGGGTTAGTTCCAGGGGACCCCTCTCCCTCTGCATCAAAATCCATAGTTGCTCAAGTCTGCCAACTAAAAATGGACACTTTCCAGCATGGCGACCCACTCCAGTCTTTTTGTCTGGAGAACTTCACGGACAGAGGAGCCTGGTGGGCTCAGTCGATGGGGCCACAAAGAGTCGGGCGTGACTGAGCGACTAAGCCCAGCACTTCTGCCTCCAAAAGGATGAAGTCACCAGCCACTGCAGCCTCTCAGCCTCAACACACCTCAAAAATTTCAGGGATGAGATCAGGAACGAGTCACCCTGCGTTCTGGAAAACTGGCAGAACAGGCCTTTGGATAATTAAATATTTTCAGGAGACTTTATGAGCTCAAATTCTGGCATCTTCTCATATCTAGAAAAGCACTAAAATCTTTAATGGAGACATCTGTTCCTTGTGACTAGCAGTAACCTCCATAAAACTAGCAGAAACCTTCTGCAAAACGTGTATCTGATTGCGTGTACTCTCCCTTCACCCAACCATATATATATATATATATATATATAGGCCTCTTCCTCATCTCTTCCAAGCAGTTTCTCAGAGCTATCTGAGAGGCTATCTCCTGGGCTATAGTCCTTATTTTGCCTCAAATAAAACTTAACTCACAACTCTCACAAGTCTTTTTTACAAACTTATATATAAAATGACATAATATTTGTGTATAACTTGCACACCTCCTCTTATACACTTTAAACCATCTCTAGGTTACTTATAATACCTAATGCAATGTAAATGCTATGTAAAAAGTTGAAAATACAATATAAATACTATATAAATAGTTGTCAGTGTACAGCAAATTGAAGTTTTGCTTTTTGGAATTTGTAGAATTTCTTAAATATGTTGGTTGAATTTGTGGATGCAGAACTGGCAGATATGGAGTGCTAACTGCATAGATATTGACCCTGAGATTATTTCCTAAAGAAGGTCAACTTTTCTTCTCTGGGAGAGATATGGTGAGGGATGAAATCCCTCAATTTAGTCAAGAACTGAGCAGGGTCAGGGCCACAGAAAAGTTGGGTTAAACTTAGCTGTGTGTGTGTGTGTGTGTGTGTGTGTACCTGGTTACAAATATTTCAAGGGCTATACCTACCATGTGCATGTTTCAGGCTCTCTTCAGGCTTTTCCGTCCCCAGTTTTGGCAGCAATGTAGACATGCTATTCCCTACTCATACTATTCCAGCATTCAGAAGTATTCCAGGAGACTCAAATAATATATTCTCTTTCAAATATTATAAAGATTAACTATTGAACACGAATGTTATTATTGTACCTCAAGCTGTACTTTAATAAGGAAAATGATATTTGAGAAAGCTGTTTAAATACAAAAAAGCATCATTCTACTCAAGGGTACATGTGTGTGCCTGCTAAGCTGCTAAATCATGTGTGACTCTTTGCGACCCTATGGACTGTAGCCTGCTAGGTACCTCTGTCCATGGGATTCTTCAGCCAAGAACACTAGAGTGGGTTGCTATGCCCTCCGCAAGGGGATCTTCCCAACCCAGGGATCCAATCTCTGTCTCCTGCTTTGCAGACAGATTCTTTACCACTGAGCCACCTGGGAAGCCCATACTCAATGGCATAACACCTCTATATATCAACAGAAAATACAGGTGGTGACCACACACCTGTGTGATTGATTTTCTGCAAGTGCGTTTTGGAAAAATCTAATTAACAAGAGTCACTCGAATGAGCACAAACCCTAATAGTTAGCATTTTGTAAGTTATAATATGCCTTCTAATGCATACATTCAAATTACAGTTCTATGATAAATAGGCCTACAGACAGTAGTCATGTATAGATGTGAGAGCTGAACTGTAAAGGAAGCTGAGTGCTAAAAACTGATGCTTTTGAACTGTGGTGTTGGAAAAGACTCTTGAGAGTCCCTTGGACTGCAAGGAGATCCAACCAGTCCATCCTAAAGGAAATCAGTCCTGGGTGTTCATTGGAAGGACTGATGCTGAAGCTGAAACTCCATTATTTTGGCCATCAGATGTGAAGAACTGACTCATTGGAAAAGACCCTGATGCTGGGAAAGATTGAAGGCAGGAGGAGAAGAGGATGACAGAGGATAAGATGGCCCACCAACTCGATGGACAAGAGTTTGGGTAAACTCAGGGAGTTGGTGATGGATAGGAAAGTCTGTCGTGCTGTGTTCCATGGGGTTGCAAGGAGTGGGACACGCCTGAGCGACTGAACTGAGCTGATGATAAATAGCATTACCTAAACTTTATTTCTGACAGAATAGAGGGTATATGGGGTTTCCCTAGTGGCTCAGCAGTAAAGAATACGCCCACAGTGAAGGAACTGCAGGAGACACGGAGTCCATCCCTGGGTCAGAAAGATCCCTTGGAGGAGGGCATGGGAACCCAGTCCACTATTCTTGCCTGGAGAATCCCAAGGATGAAGGAGCCTGGCGGGCCATAGTCCATAGGGTCACGAGGAGTCCGACATGACTGAAGCAGCTTGGCACACACACACACAAAGGGTATCTGATATAAGGTCCTAGGACAACTCTTCAAAGTTTATTGTAATCAGCCAGGTAATAATTCCAATCTTCTTCACTGTTTCTTATATATAGCTTTCTATAATGTTAGCCTAATTATTGTCTTTTGTCAGTAAAGAAATGTGTGTTATAAGTTGGTGAAAACAAAAATAAACTCTATATGTATGTTCAATACTAATATTACAAAAGCATCACCCATAACAAAAATAATGTAAGAATACAAAGTTGACTGACCTGTATGAGAGAACACTGATCAATTTTTTTAAGTTTATACAGATGAAAACAGACAAGTTTTTCTGTTGATTTCATTTTGAAAAAAAATACTGATTCACAGTTACAATTTGAAATAAGAAGAGTTGAAAACTATTAGGATAACATAAATGATTACAGTGGATTTTGTCCTGGAGAAAATACCAATATTACAATCAACAGTATAGTGATTTAGGATATGACTAAAGAATACAAAACAGGGAGTAGAGACACAGATGATTCTAAAATACTCACTTCACAGTAGGAATTCAACTGGAAAGTGTTACTTACCCAAAATTTTTCTTTTTGCCCCTGTGCTCCTCTTAGTGTGCCCCATCTAGAAATAATAATAAAAATTATTAGCACGGTTAAAAAAGCTTGAGTTGCATCTTGATAAAACACAAATTATTGTCGGAATTGTATCTTTTCTATTTCCCTTTGTCCCACCACGTTTCATTATGGAACTATCATCATTGCCTACATAAAAGTGAATGCACTGTTTCTTTTTAACCAAAACATCATTGACTTTTCAAGAGTACACTTATCTAATCCAAATGGCTTGAAATCAAACTTGCTGATCAAAGGAAATAAGCCTTAGGGCAGCTGGAATGTAATGGTTTAAAGTACTTAAAGACATCTCCCCTCTTTACATCTCCAAGAATAATGATAAAACCATGATGTAAATAAAGATAATTGCTACAAAAGTGTGCTTTTGCAAAAATATTCATATGCATAAATTTTTTTATAAAATGGCTATATGACTAAGGTGGAATTTCTCTATATACATGCACATATGGAAATCTAATCCTATATTCTCAGTAAGCGAAGAGGAGAAAGTGGCAGAAAGTGAAGAGGAACTAAAGAGCCTATTGATGAGGATGAAGGAGGAAAGTGAAAAAGGTGACTTAAAATCCAGCATTAAAAAAACTAAGATCATGACATCCAGTCCCATCACTTCATGGCAAATAGAAGAGGGAAAAGTGGAAGCAGTGACAGATTTTATTTTTTGGGCTCCACAATCACTGTGAATGGTGACTGCAGCCATGAAATTAGAAGATGCTTGCTCCTTGGAAGGAAAACTATGACAAACCTAGACAGTATATTAAAAAGCAAAGACATCACTTTGCTGACAAAGCTATAGTTTTTCCAGTAGTCATGTACAGATGTGAGAGTTGGACCGTAAAGAAGGCTGAGAACTGAAGAATTGATGCTTTTGAACTGTGGTGTTGGAGAAGACTCTTGAGAGTCCCTTGGACTGCAAGGAGATCAACCAGTCCATCCTAAAGGAGATCAGTCCTGAATATTCATTGGAGGGACTGATGCTGAAGCTGAAGCTCCAATATTTTGGCCACCTGATGCAAAAAAGCTGACTCATTTGAAAAGACCCTGATGCTAGAAAAGATTGAGGGTGGGAGGAGAAGGGGATGACAGAGTATGAGATGGTTTGATAACATCACTGACTCAGTGGAAAGTGAAAGTTGCTCAGTCGTGTCTGACTCTTTGCTACCTATGGACTATACAGTCCATGGAAATCTCCAGACCAGAATACTGCAGTGGGTAGCCTTTCCCTTCTCCAGGGGATCTTCCCAACCCAGGGATCGAACCCAGGTTTCCCGCATTGCAGGCAGATCTTTTACCAGCTGAGCCACAAGGGAAGCCCAAGAATACCAGCGGGGTAGCCTATCCCTTCTCCAGCGGATCTTCCCAACCCAGGAATCAAACTGTGGTCTCCTGGATCGCAGGCAGATTGTTTACCAACTGAGCTATGAAGGAAGCCTGCTCACTGACTCGATGAACATGAATTTGAGCACACTGTGGGAGACAGTGAAGGACAGAGGAGCCTGGCATGTTACAGTCCATGGGGTTGCAAAGAGTCAAACACGACTTAAAGACCAAATGATGAGGATGATTCTCAGCACTGGTACATTCTCAGTGTAACAGTGACGATTCTTTAAAAAAAAATCAAGACTTAAAACACCTCTTCTTTTTCTCTTGATTAAAGCCAAGGACATAGATGATACTAACATGTTCTATTTACTAATGAAATATCAAGGTTTGTCCAAGATCCCAGAGGGGGGATGTTGAACCACAGCTCCAAATCCCATGTTCTCCTCAATATGTTATATTGCTTCTCTTATGAACATTCAGTCCCCAAATGCAGTGTGCCGTGAATGTCGTCAGTCTTATGTGCAGAAAGCATGTTGACCACCACTTTCATGAGCTTTGGTGGATTATGGGAAAACAATCCTGTTCACATCAATTAATCCCTAGTACCCCAAATCTCAACATCAGAGTGGTTTTTCATTGTATAAAAAGCATTCTGGAAAAAATATGAATTTGTTGTTCAAATATTATCAATATGTCTATTTCCCAGAAAGCTGTTTTTAATAGAGTATAAATAGAATGATGCTGTGGTACCATAGAAGTGTTGTTTAAAGATGGCAAGTTTATTGCAAGGATCTTGGGGGCATTCATGAGAATAAGTAATAATGTATTTGGATCATTTTATCTTGTGACTAAGAGGTTATCTCCTCCTCCTTCCCTGGTGGCTGAGATGGTAAAGAATCTGTGTGCAATGCAGGAGACCTGACTTCGATCCCTGGGTCAGGAAGAACTCCAGGAGAAGCAAATGGCAACCCACTCCAGTATTCTTGCCTGAAGAATTCCATGGACAGAGAAACTTGGCAGACTATAGGCCATGGGGTTGCAAAAGAGTTGGACACAATTGAGTGACTAACACTTTCACTTTTCAAACTGATTCAGTTTTCAAAATCATTTTTCAACTTTATAATTACATCTACATTCTTGTAACTTTTCTAAATAAGCTACTGACATTGAAAAATTTACCAGTCAAATGGGAGAGGGCGAGGGTGGGATGATTTGGGAGAATGGCATTGAAACATGTGTATTATCATACATGAAACGAATCGCCAGTCCATGTTTGATGCATGAGACAGGGCGCTCAGGGCTGGTGCACTGGGATGACCCAGAGGGATGGGATGGGGAGGGAGGGTCAGGATGGGGGACACATGTACACCCGTGGCGGATTCATGTCAATGTACGGCAAAACCACTACAGTATTGTAAAGTAATTAGACTCCAATTAAAATAAATAAATTCATATTAAAAAAATGATTTGATCCCAAATATTCAAAGGGTATTATATGCTTCTACCAGTAGATCATATCTGAAATGTTGAGTTGCTCATTTTCTGTTCATGATGGCTATCATGACAATTTCAGAAAGGGCAAATTCTTGACCACTCAAGAAAACATTCCTTCAGACAGCCTGTCCACTGATTACTTTAGCTATTTATACCAAATACAAAATACACGACTACATCAGAAGAATCTAAGAAGCCACTTGACTTCAAAACCATATAGGCAGGAGAGGACCCCCAAATCTGAGATCCATCAGACATGGTGAGAAGTTGAGGTACATTATGCTTGAGGCACTAAAGAGCCTCATAGGAAGGAACTTCCATTAGAGAAAGAGAGATCTAGACGCAACAAGCTCAATCCCGTAGTTAAACATTTGTCAACAATGAGGAGGAGCCATTGAGAGTACAGTCCATTCCCTGTCACTCAGATTCGTCCAAACTGAGGTCCATGCCAAACTCAGCTCAGTTTGGAGTTGGGGCAGAAACAGGTCAGACTTTTTATTAAAATCTGGAAAAGCTATTTCACTAAAAGCTGTGTATACCATGAAACACTTTTAGTAATACTCAAATAGAGGGTAATGATAGAAATGCATAGGTTTCTGTCCCACTTTGTAAGAGATTTCTAACTTCCTAGGTTCCACTGCATTGAGGATGGTGCATGGGAAGACAAAATAGTATACCAGAAGAAACTGAAAAGACATCATGGCAAAATGCACCATGAAGTAAGTATTGCATGTATTATTAAGTCCGTTTTAGATATTCTTATCACTCTCAGAAATATTGAGACCATTTTGGGGCATGAAGATCCACAATTGCATTATGGAGTTAGGATATACCAAAATGATGACTACACAATAATCCCATTACCAACAGATCAAAGACTAACTACAGTGGACATTTGAATAATATGGGCTTGAATTGCATAGGTCCACTTAAATGGAATTTGTTTTCACTAAATACATACTACAGTACCACAGGGTCTGAAGTTGGTTGAATCCATGGATACTGAAGTGTGGGTGCTGAGAGCAGACTGTAGAGTTACATTCAGGATTCCAAACATGTGGGGCTGGTGCTAACCCCAGCGTTGTTCTAGGGTCAACTATAATTCTAAGAAGCAGCTTTTCATCACAAAGGAGAAGAAATGTAGCTGTAAAATTTTTCTTATTCTAGTATCACTGAAAAAAAACCAAATAAACCACTCTGGAGATATCTAAGAAGTAAAAACTAAAACCTTTACTTTTGTTCAAATGTGGTATTTTTCATATGTTCCTAATATTTTGTTTAGTTCAGTTCAGTTCAGAAGCACAGTTATGTCCAACTCTTCTCAACCCCATGAATCGCAGCACACCAGGCCTCCCTGTCCATCACCAACTCCTGGAGTTTATTCAAACTCATGTCCATTGAGTAGGTGATGCCATCCAGCCATCTCATCCTCTGTCATCCCCTTCTTCTCCTGCCCTCAATCTTTCCCAGCATCAGGGTCTTTTCCCACGAGTCAGCTCTTCACATCAGGTGGCCAAAGTATTGGAGTTTCAGCTTCAGCATCAGTTCTTCCAATGAACATCCAGGACTGATCTCCTTTAGGATGGACTGGTTGGATCTCCTTGCAGTCCAAGGGACTCTCAATATTTTGTTATGACTATCTAAATAATATTTAGTGATATAATAATCATTCTTATCTTATAAATCTATTAACTCTTTGGACTTGCCTTAAATTTCTTTTCAAGTTTGTACTGCTGTTTATTATCATTTTAAGATGCATTATTTTGAGCACCAATCATTTTTAACCCAGGGAGAAAGTCTGTGTTCAAATTATTATAAACATTCTCAAGGTAGACAGGAAAGTTCACCAAATCCTTCAATAAAAGTGAAAGAGGGAAAGGAAAATAAGTAGGATAAAGCTGATAGTTTCAGGGGTTTGACTGCTTGTGAAAAAATTATAAACAAAGGATGTTGACATTTATGCAAAATTCAGTCAGAAAGAACATATCACACCTCCGCACAGAAGCTATTGTTCAATTTCCCTGTGTTACAGCCTCTGTGTCAAATGACAAGCAAGTTTCATCCATCAGAGACTCTTAATGTTTGCACCGCAACCTTCAGCTAGCTTTTCTTTCCTCTGTCTTCTGTAGACAGTCCCTAAGATGGTAATCCAAGTCACAAAGAAGTGTTATAGGAAGGTAGACGAGTGGGTTATTTTGTAAATATCCCAGGCTCTGCATGACTGGGAAGAATCAGACCCTAGGTTATTAATATCATAGTGAATGTACATATATATATATATATATATATATATATATATATATATGAATAGTATATAGTGAATCCATACACACACACACATACACACGTATTTATACTTTCTTGAATTGTGGTACTGGATTTTGCATGCCATTGTACCAACAGGTTGAAAATTTCAGGAATGTGGATATATTTTTACAAATATCTACTCATCAGACAACAAATATCTTTGAGGACATGAGGATTTTCTTTGTATTCATATTTGCTCAAAACTTGTTTACACTCTTCTTTGCCTCCCTTGTACCTCTTCAAGTTGAGAAGTATTCACAAACATTTGTTAAAATGAACCAGTACCTTAACTATCCTTTGCTGAGATTCTTTCCTTTTTAAAATAAAGATGTTTTATATAAATTATTCCAATTCGGGGGCTACCTGTGGGATCCCAGTTCCTCAATGAGGCATCAAGCCCGTGCCCCCTGCAGTGGGAGGGGATCACCTTAATTAACCATTGGACCACCAGGTTAATTGGACCACCCTGAGATCGTTTCTTAGAGAGGAATGAATTGGGAGATAGGGACTGACATATACATACTACTATATATGTGTGCACGCGTGCTAAGTCTTCAGTCATGTCTGACTCTTTGCGACCCTATGGACTGTAGCCTGCCAGGCTCCATCTGCCCATGGGATTCTCTCAGAAAGATTAATGGAGTGGGTTCCCATGCCTTTCTCCAGGGGATCAAACCCACACGTCTTATGTCTCCTGCATTGGCAGGTGAGTTCTTTGCCACTAGCGCCACCTGGGAAGCCCAGTGTTATAAATAATATATAACTAATAAGGACCTATTACATAGCACAGGTAACTCTACACAATATTTTGCAATGACCTATATGGGAAAAGAACCTTTAAAGATGAGTGGATATATGTATATGCATAACTTAAACTCTGCCATCTGGATTTATCTTATATGCTCACTTTCAGGTAGTTTTGGAAACACTACTCTTTTGCATAATATTAAGTCTTTCTTAGAGAGATCATAAATTCTGCAAAGTAAGCATTAAAGAATGATGTAAGATTTTGTATTGCTAAGGTTATTCCTTTTGAAAAGGATGTTATTCTTTTCAGACAACTGTACTAAATGATACTAGACTTCTTAAAATGCTGTTTTAAGTTCTGTCTAGATAGTAAAATCATTGGCACTAAATAAGTACTTTGTATCAATATAAGATTTTAAATTACTTTTTTTCTCTCCTTTGGTTTCACTTGATTTTGCCATTCAGACCCATTTATCCAGTGTTGGTCATATTCAACATGGTAAATAAGAGAAAACTGAATATGCAATTTTTTAAAGTAATACTAATATTCCTATAAGTATTTTTTTTAATATGAAAGCACAGAATCTCTTGTGTACTTCATCCATTTATTTCTGCCTTTATTCAGCAAGCTACTCTTTCATACAAAGAAAATGTATCTTCTCCCTTCAAGATGTTGATTATCTAATGGGAGTGACGTTGGGAAATGAAAAACAAATGAATTTTTGTATCTTGTTCATGTCCCTGGATATGTTCCAGTGTCTTCTAGTTTACAATCTAAGGGAACTTGAATAGAATTTGTATCCTACTGTTGTGTGAAATTGTATAAATCTTAATTATATTGAGTTGGTTCAAAAATAAAAAATAGTAAAAAATAATATAAATAAGTCATGGACATGTAAAACCTAGGGAATATAATCAATAATATTGTCATAATTTTGTATGGTGACAGATAGTAATGAGAGTTATTGCAGTGATCATTTATTAATGTATAAAAATATTGAATCACTATGCTGTATATCCAAAACTGATATGATATTGTAAGTCAAAAAGTATAAGAATAAATTGGACTCTATAATAGCTACTTTTTTGAAAGAGTGTTTCACAACTTTTCCATAGGTTACAGATGAAGACATTAACTGTGAGGGCAAAGACAACTCCCTTCACAGAGTGGAATAGAAATTCGTCAGGTGGAAATGGAGGGTAGAGCTGTAAGCATGAGGGCAAAGTCACAAGAGAGTGGTGAAAGCTCTCCTGCAGCCTATTCTTACAATAGCATTTAGTCCAGGGGGACGAGAACAGCCGTGGGAGTGGCTCAGCCCATAAAGAGCACTCCAGGCTGCAAGCTTGGCATTTACAAATGCCATAAATCTGCTGACAAAGAGTCATCCAAGTTCCGGATGTCACACGATCCGGGGACAACTTCGGTGTTAGCATAGGAATAGTTTCCAGAGGGAGGAGACTGACAGCTTAAGATGAATGTTGTCATTAAAGCAAGACATAATGAAATGCCCAGTTAGAATGGAAGCCCTCTCAGGCAAATGCTGATTCTTTTAACAACTGTGTCTCCAACTCCTGAAAAATTGACTCTCACATAGGCAACCCTCAATAGACACTTTTTTGAGCAAGTACTGGGAATGAAGAGGAGGGCATAGGTTTGAGAGCTATGTTGGAGATAAAAGGGATGGAATTTACTGGCTAATATATACCAACTGTAAGGAAGGACTTGAGACTTAACTGCAGGATTTCAAGGGTGAATGAGCAGGAGGGTACATCAAATATGGCAAATCTTGGCATACACGTCACACGATACAAAGGTATGTTCCTGACAACCAGGTTGACTGATCATCACCAAGACTGTAATTACAGAACTGCTTGTTCTTCTTGGGAGTTCTCTCTACTGATAGTGGTTCTGCTTATTAACTTTTAAATTCATGGTTTTTCAGGGGTTCTGACAAGAAAGAAAGAAGGAAAGCTGATGATTTAAAATAATTGTGAAAGTGACTTTCTGCAGAGTGAGAACCTGGAGGAGGAAATTGCAACCCCCTCCAGGATGTTTGCCGGGAAAATCCCATGGACAGAGGAGCCTGGTGGAGGCTGGTGGGCTACAATTCATGGGGTCACAAAGAGTTGGATACAAGCGAACGACTGAGCACACACACACACACAAAGTAAGAAATTCTGTGATGAGAACAATTATTTTCTAACCTACAAAGTCAAGATATATTTGCTTAGAAATCAAGTTCTTTATATCCAGTTAAGAATTTGGAGTGACAAGAAGAAAAAAATATTATATTGATGGTAAGTATATTACACTGTGATCCAAATATCTAGGTCAAAATGTTGCAATGCTTCAGATAATTTTCACATCTGGGGTCCCAGCATTTATCCAATAGACTGAACAGAGGAGTTCAAACTCATGTTTTCTGGGCAGACCAGTTCCATATTAGTGAATACAGATCCAGACAGATAAAAGGCAAAGTTTCTAAACAGTGGACATGTAAAGAAATCTGATGCAGTACAGACAACTAAAACCGGAAATTTTGGAAGAAATCAGGGAACAGATACATTAAGAGAGCCTGATATGAAACTCCAACCATTCTTATTAAGGAAATGAAAGTCAGATAGGATACAAGTATAAAGAAACCACCAAATGAGTTTCAGGTCATAACAATGATAAGACCACTCTGGATATAGGACTTCACTTTTAAAGGTGAGACTACAGCTAGAAAATTAGGGCTCTTTAACACAAAGATTTGAAAGACAACTGCAGTAATAATGAGGCAAAGATTCACAAGGATTTGTTGTTTTATGAGTGTTCTAGTGGCGACACTTAGTAACTTCATTCAAAAAATTACTCAGGCTTGGGGAGCATGGCCATCTCCCCAAAGAGCCATCAGAAAGTGCTAATTAATGCTAGATTCGAGATGAATGAGAATAGTTTGCATGGGAAAGCAAAATAAAATGAGGGTCTCCCCCACCCTTCTTCATTTTTCTACTGAAACAAAATGTACATCAAGCCAGGGTTCACTGAATCTAAGATTAGATACTTTTATTGATGCATTCTGCCAATGAGCTATAAACTTCATCACTGAAAAAGCATATGGAGATGTCTGAAAGATCATTTTCTGTATGAAAGTGTCAGAGAAGACTGTATATTTTGTGTGCTCCTTATATTAATTAGTCATCTAAACAACACTGTTTATTGAGTTGCAGGAATATTGCTTACACTACCCTATTGTAATATTTCAGGAAGCAAAGGATTGCTGAGTGTTCTATCACATTTAATTTGACCTACAGAAAGGATTACGGACGAAATTGATGACAAAGTTGTACTCAGGTCATGCTGTGGTCAGAAAGACCTGCTCTGAGACTGGGAGAAGTACTCCTCTGCATTTACTACCTTGACAGAATATGTGCTGAGATGTCTGTGCCATGAGAAATGTGCTAGGAGGGACTGTAGGACCAAAACTATGCATCACCATCAATGACAATGAACTAGGGTAATATCTAATGAAGCTACACTGTGAGGGAAAACGTCAGCACTTTGATGTTGGGAACAGAAATGGCTTTCTATTTTCTTATAAATTCTTAGCGCTGAAAGGAGACTTTGGGTTTGAGTATATGACTAATAGGCTAAATCTGGCCCATGGCCTGTTTGGTTGTTTGTTATTTTATTTTTTATTGGGGGAGGGTTGATTTACAGTGTGTTAGTTTCAGGTGTAGAGCAAAGTGACTCGGTTATGGAACAGTCAAGCTCACTCATCTATATATTATTTATGTCAGCAAATAGCAGAGTTGAGTAGTCAAGATCAAAGTGTTGCCAATTTAATCTGATTGGAATCCAATTTATTTCCTTCACAGATAATGCAACTGAAGCCAAAAGAAGTTAAAAATTACGTACTAAGTGGCCACACTGCCCTAATGTCTAAGGAACACAAGCAACAAATGTAGGACCAGATTGCAGAAATAGGTGGAGTCCTTTCCAGCTGTGAAGAGGCAGTGAATGGTGGGACTTGAGCCACTTGTAGAAGATACCAAGGGAATGGGGGCACACCTGAGGGAAGAGATGGAGATAATGCCAGGGGTTACCTTTTGTGACTTCATGGAGGTGTCACGAAAGGTTTGGAATGGGAAGGATTGTAGGCAGCCCTAGAAGGATAAAGCTAGTGATGGTGAACAAGATGAACTAAAGTGAAAAGTGTGGGGATGGAGTCAGGAGGGACAGCTTGGTCGTGATAACATTCCATCAGGGATGCATTCACTCACATCCAGCCAACTCACATATACCCAGAAACATTATTAACCTAATTATTAGAATCATGGGATGAAAATAATATTTGATACACTTATTTTGAGGATGAAAATAAATCAAAGTTTTCAGTTAGTGTCACAGGTAGTACTCATTTGTCATCCATGAAATTTGGTCATCTGCCATCTTTCCCTTTTTAGTGAAACATAGACTCAGCCTGACCTTCTCTTTGATCTTCTCTTACTGAAGGAGTGAATCACATCCCACATGTTTTTGTTCAGGAACATGTAATTTGCCATAGCAACACATGCTTTTAACAAGACCTCCTGGTTCATTCATTCATCAGAATTGTTATAGTCCTGGAGCAGAAGATAAAATCCTGAGCCTAGACTACAACACAGTAAACTTCTATAATTGGTTTGGTCACAAAGCTTGTTTGGGTTTTTCCATAGCATCTTATGGAAAACCTGAACAAACCATTTAACAAACCATTTGGCCAACCTAATACATACTTTCTAAAAGTGTATAGTGATTATTCTAAAAGTACTCTGTCTTTCAAGGGGCAATCTTGAAAGTTCACAAACATACACTTTACCTAACCTTCATGTGAACTCTATCATATTTGAAATTTTGAGAACAATACCTACCCTAGTGATAAAGAACCCACCTGCCAGTGCAGGAGGCATAAGAGATGCAGGTTAAATCCCTGGGTCAGGAAGATCCCTGGAGTAGGAAATGGCAACCCATTCCAGTATTCTTGCTTGGAAAATTCCATGGACAGAGGAGCCTGGCAAGCTACAGTCTACAGGGTCACAAAGAGTCAGATGTAACTAAGAATGTAATGATATACCTACCACAGAAGGTATTAGATTAGAAAACAGAAATAAAACAGAATCACCAAAAATAATATACTAAGCTACAAAAAGGAAAAAGCTAAATCTGAAAGGTAGCACTGTTCCAGGGACTCATAATAAAGCTCCATCACACAGGCCTCCCAAATCTGAAGCATCCACAGGCATTAAATCTCATCTCAGCAAGAAGGTAAAGAATGCTTTTCCAGTACCTAAAAACCATTCTCAGCCTTTTTATAATCCAAGTTCTCCATAAATCTGGGGAATTGTCTATAATCACCTTCCTCGATCAAAATACTTGTTCATGTACCATGTCTTTCCTCGATATTTACCAAATAGAAAATTATTACTTCAAACCACAAGTTTTACACAACCCTACAGAATTAAAAAGTATGTGAAACCAATGTAAGTTTAAACGTAAAACCAAACTCCCAACTACCTATCTGACTTTCTTGGTGCAAACAGAATCATACTATCTAACATCATAAGAATGTTATCACATTTATCAAAGAAATAAAGTTTTCCCTCCTATAGTCACATTTCTCTTTCCCTTCTCATTCTTAATCAATTGCTTGTCTTCTCAGAATAATTGAATCATTGTCTAAAAAGAATAATAAATTGAAATGATAAGGGTAAAAGTACATCATGTCCTTGATCAGTACTAATGCCCTAATTAGAATCAGCTTCATATTATACTTTTAAAAAATAATTCTTAAAACAGATTCAAGGTAATAAATTTAAAAGTTCAAGAAAATACAATTTTTTATAGATATTAAAGAATATGTAAAACAAGTAGCCTACTAGGAAGCAGATACACTGTCTCCCTTAATCCTAACAAGACAGTGAGAAAACTGTTATTGCTCCAATGAGAAAACTGAGATTTAGAGAGATTAAATAACCTGCCTGAGATCACCCAGGGAGCAGGGCAAGGACCAGCTTTTGCACCTAAGCTTGTCCTTAAATTACATGTTCTTAATGCTCTACAGAGTTGCCTCCATAATCAAACTTAGTCTGTACTGTTCTGGAGCAAAAATAATCTTAGACACCTTTCTGCATTAGTGTGTGTGCATTAGTCACTCAGTCGTGTCCTACTCTCTGTGACCCCATGGGCTGTAGCCTGCCAGCCTCCTATGTCCATGAAATTCTCCAGGAAAGAATACTGGAATAGGCAGCAATTCCCTTCTCCAAGGAATCTTCTGGACCAAGGGATCGAACCTGAGTCTCCTGCACTGCAGGCAGATTCTTCACCATCTGAGCCAGCAGGGAAGCCCTGTGTGAGTGTATGTACACATAAATATGCGTTTTATGTATATATTTATATATGTGTTAGAGATGTGTTTTTATGAATGTCAGCAGAGATTTCTAACAGCTCTTTTTATCTTTTTTATTTAATTTTTATTTTATGTTGGAGTATACTTGATTTACAATGTTGTGTTAATTTCATGTATACAACAAGGTCCCTCAGTTACACATAAACATATACCTATGCTTTTTCAGATTCTTTTTTCATGTAGGTTATTACAGAACATTGAGCAAAGTTCCTTGTGCTATACAGTAGGTCCTTATTGGTTATCTATTTTATTAATATATATAGTAGTATATATATGCTTACCTTAATGTAATATAATCTCTCGCTGGCCACCAAGTTTCCCATTTGGTAACAGCTAGTTTGATTTTGAAATCTGTTAGTCTGTTTCTGTTTTGTAAATAAGTTCTTTTTGTACCATGTTTTTAGGTTGCAAATAAGATGCTGAACCTGAAACTCCAGTACTTTGGCCACCTCATGCAAAGAGTTGACTCATTGGAAAAGATCCTGATGCTGGGGGGGATTGGGGGCAGAAGGAGAAGGGGACGACAGAAGATGAGATGGCTGGATGGCATCACCAACTCGATGGACATGAGTTTGGGTAAACTGTGGGAGTTGGTGATGGACAGGGAGGCCTGGCATAGGGTCGCAAAGAGTCGGACATGACTGAGCAACTGAACTGAACTAAACTGAACTGAACTGATAATTGATATCATATGATATTTGTTTCTCTGTCTTTCTTCACTTAGTATGATATTCTCTGGGTCCACCCACATTGCTGCAAATGACATTATTTCATATGAATTCTTTTGAAAATTATTTATTTTAATTGGAGGCTAATTACTTTACAATATTGTGATGGTTTTGGCATACATTGACATAAATCAGCCATGGGTGCACATGTGTCCCACCATCCTGAATCCCTCTCCACCTGCCTCCCCACCCCACCCCTCTGGGTTGTCCCAGAGCACCAGCTTTGGGTGCCCTGCTTCATGCATCGAACTCACTCTGGTCATCTATTTTGCATATGGTAATATACATGTTTCAATGCTATTCCCTCAAATCACCCCACCCTTGCCTTTTCCCACAGAATCCAAAAGCCCATTCTTTACATCTGTGTCTCTTTGGCTGCCTTGCATATAGGATTAGCATTACCATCTTTCTAAATTACATATACACATATATGTGTGTGTGTGTGTGTGAGAATTCTTTTTAAACCAACCCTCCTACTTTGCCTTTCCTTAAACGAAAACAAAGCTGTACTTTTTTCTATTGCTTTGTTTTATAAAAGCAATAATTTTTGCTGTTGTTAGTAACAGCAGTTACAGAGTGAACAGACCTGGTCAGTGTTCCAGATGACAGATCAGTGAAAGACCAACGTCAAACAAGAGAAAGGCAGGGAATACAGACTGTGCTGTCAGTTTGGTTCAGCGTTGACAGACAAGGCAGTGGGATGCCATCAGCTCTGAACACAGAAGAAAAATAAAACCAGTTTCACCTCCATGGGTCTCTCTTCCCCTCCACGCTTCTGTCAATGAACTCAGCTCAAAAGATCCCAACAGTCTGTGTAACCACTCAATGGCTTTCCTGAATGACCGATAGCTTTCCCTAGCCAGCTGCATCAAAACAGTGGGTCTTGTTTTATTTATTAAGGCTCTCAGTGTTATTTATCTCAGTACCCTCAGCTCCTAGCATGTATAAATTTAAAATTTTTGAAAATATTAGAAAAGAAACATCAAGCCAAGTTTTAAGAATTATTTAGATGATGTCACTTATTTATAACACCCAGAATGGTTTTACTTTCCATAACATCAGTTCCATTTTCTCAGATTAGACGTTCAACTTTCATTCACAAGGAAAGAATCTGAATAACATTTAAAATTTGAGAATGTCATTTACAATTATTAACCTCTACAAAATGTCCCATATTGGCGGGGCAGGGGGTGGGGAGGAAATTCAGCAAATTTTAAAAGGTTTTTGGGATTTCCCTGGCAGTCCAGTGGTTAAGACTCTGCCCTCCAGTTCAGGAGGTGAGGGTCTGATCCCTGATCAGGGAGCTAAGTCACTCAGTCGTGTCTGACTCTTTGTGACCCCATGGGCTATACAGTCCATGGAATTCTCCAGGCCAGAATACTGGAGTGGGTAGCCTTTCCCTTCTCCAGGGGATCTTCCCAGCCCAGGGATCAAACCCAGGTCTCCCGCATTGCAGGCGGATTCTTTACCAACTAGCTGCAATGCGGGAGACCTGGGTTTGATCCCTGGGTTGGGAAGAGTCCCTGGAGAAGGGAACAGCTACGCACTCCAGTATTCAGCCTGGAGAATTCCATGGACTGTATAGCCCATGCATCACGAAGAGTCGGACACGACACCACTGAGCGACTTTCAGTTCCCTTCACTCCAGGCAGCTAAGACCCCGCATACTTCACAGCAAATCACCAAGCCATAAACAACAGAAGCAACAACATAACAGATTCAATACAGACTATAAAAATGGTCTACATTAAAAGAAAACTTTAAAACTTAAAAAAAGAGTTGTTGAATTATGTATCTGATTACAAATATGGCCCAATCGATCCCCACTGTTGATATTATTACTAATAACAGTAAACATTTATTGAATGCTCCCATATATCCAGCATATGAGTACTGTGTTTGCATGATCCCATTTATTCCTCATAAACATCCTTTTATCCCAGCTTACAAAAGAATAAACATCTAAGTAAATTATAGCAATAGCTTTGATATAGATTCTCTAATATCAGTCCAGTGGTTTACTAAACAAGATTAGTATTGAACTGATTTCAGCTGAATATTGGGTCTGCAACTAACCAGCATGTAATCTCTGGAAAATCTCTATTACTATGCCCTCTTTTTTTATATTAGGTTATTGGGAAGATAAAATCCAGGGTCCTTTACAGATCTTAGATGGATAAAATATTTTAAGTTTGAAAAGTAGCAAATTATCTAATCAATTTAATCAAATTATCATTTTAATACTTCCTTTATTTGTAATACTATTTTCAATTGGAATATTTCAACACAGTAATAAAAGTAAAATAAAATAACAATTTAGCAGTCAAATAGCCTCATCTTTAAAAATTGTGTTTAAGAAAGATATAAAAAGCTTAGGATATAGTGAAGAGAAAAAAAGTTTTATAAAAAAATCTTTAAAAAATAGTATTTCTCTAAAGAAAAATAAATGCAAGGGACTTAATAGCCTTTAAAGTAAGAAAGTTTATGTTATCTTATTTATAAATAAAACATACAAGTTCCAATTTAAGTTGCTCTGAGTATTTTGTTTGTTTTAATATCATTAGATAAATATTGAAAAATGAGAGCAAGACAGCAATTTGAAACAAGCTGATAGTAAAATAAAGCTGCAGGAAACTGAACAATAGCATGTCTTTTGAACAGAACACCCAGAGTCAAACCATAATAAATTTATATAATAACTTAATCAGCTATAAAAAATGCATTTTAAAGGGTAAAGAAGGAATGCATTATTTATTATGTGGCCTTGTTGCTTTTAGTTCAGAGTTTAGAGAAAAAAATTAGATTATCACCACACATCATTCACCCAAATATCTTCCAGGTAGATCTTTGACTTAATTACCTTAGATATAGAAGTTTGAAAATCTAGAATAAAAGTTAAAGCCTTGTCCAGGTCAAAGCCATTAAAAGTAAATTTATGAAGCCAGAAATAAACTGGAGTTTAGTCATTAGTATAAAAAAGTCAGTGTTCCCAACACATTATGAGCTCAGATCCATCAAGATTTTAAAATTGAAGTCTCTGCTGGAAAAATGAATAAAGGACAAGAATGCTAGTGACTTTTATTCTAGGGTCACTTCCTACTCTAGTCCTCACCTGCACACTTTTTGGTGAAGATTGCCCCTACCCTCAGGCTTTCAAGCACTTTGACTCCATCCATTTCAAAACCACTTACATTTCAATGCAATTCCATTATACGGGTTCTTTGTTTGTTTCAGTTGCTGGAGATCAGTCAAAATGGTGGAGTAGAAATACCCTGAGCTCACCTCCCCTCACACCGTGTGTTTACAGGGCTGTCTGCACTACCGGAGTGGAAATAGTTGAAGACCAGGCTAAGGTATGAACAATACTTCCCAGAGCTCAGGTCTGCCACAATGTGTCAGGGGAAGAAAGATTCTTCTTCTGTTTTGAATGTTATTCAGTTTGTCTGCTTGCTTTATAGCAGAAACTGAACAGTGGATCTTGTTTATTGAAATCCCATTTCTATTCTTTGGTGACAATTTCTACTCTCAGATACACCTACATCTCAAAGTAGAATAACCCAGAAATAGGCTGAGCTGAGTTAAACTGAACATCACAGAATAAGGGGAGCAGAAAAACCACCTGGGCACTTGGAACTTTCACTGAAAACCAAACAATGTTGCTGCAAAGACATACAAATGCCTGCAGTGATGGGAGGACAGGGAGGCAAACCCAGAGATGCTGAAGCACTCAGACCAGGAGAGGCCCCCGAATAGGTCAATTAATCATCATTAATAGAAGAATGTTCCAGGATTAGGCTACCTTCTAGTCTCAGTTGTCACTAGATTCCCCCTTGCTCTACTCGCTACCTAGTCAATACTTCCAGTGTCTTAAGTGGATCATACTCTCTCTTACTGTGAGATTGATCATCTCTGCTCACTTTTCCTGAGACATGCTCTTCTCTTTCCACATAGCTTTAGTAATTCCTCCCTGCTCTACTCACCTCCACAGCAGATGTTACCACTTCCCTGGAGTTTTCTCTGGCCCCAGAAGTGGAGTTGTGTGCCTTCCTATATGATACGCGCCCTCACTGCTCAATTTAAATTCCTATTGTATTTGCATTTCCGCACTTAAGACATTGTGTGTTGTTAGCACTGCTTTCTCCTCTCTCTCCCTCTCTGTCTCCCCATCTCCTTCTCTGCACCCCCTGTTTCTCTCTCCCCACCTGCTTGAAAATAGGAGCAGAGCAGGATATTTTTGCTGTTTGTATTCTTAATGCCTAGCATAATACTTGACACATATTACATACTCAAAAGAAGTTTCTTGCTGAAAAATAAGGAAAAAGACTTTACGTATAGATTAAAGGTGTATGATCAAAGCAAGGGAGAATATAATTTTATATAGGAAAAAAGGATACATCTATTTTTACCCTAATGGAATTTTTTTGTAAAAGAAAAAATAGAACAGTTCCTTGAGAAAACCTATATGGTAAATATACAATGAGTAAATCTTGACACTGAACCTTCCTTGATAGATAGATAATAGATAGATGGAAAGAAAGATAGATATAGACAAATATAGTTAACATTTATATATAACCATAGTATTGTTAAAATAGATATTTTGAAGAACCTAAAGTTTTCTAAAACATTTTCAGGCTCTTATTTCTGGTAAAGTGGAATGATAATTCCATCTCATAAGGCTTTTTGAACAGGAGGATTGTGTGACAGTGCTGCTTCAGCAATTATAAATATAGTTGGTATATTAATTAAATGCATTTATTAATTGGTTTAATCTTGCAGAGCAGTAATTCTTACAATTTCCCAAGAAGATTCTCTAAAAGCAGAACACATAACCATTGAAGGGGCTAGGAGATGCAGATCAAGTCAGCTCTCCACAACCTGGAATTTGTGTTTCTGTTTTCTTTTTTTTTTTAAGTTTATGCAAATTTGGAATTCTACTTGAAGATATACCTCTATTTGTTCTGATATTATAATGTTGCTGACAAAACTTTTATACTTCCCTGCTGACTCCAGCTGGGTAGAGTCATATCAAGGCACTTTAGCCAAACAGACATGAATAAACTAGAAAGGTCATTTCTGAGTCAAGGCTTTAAAAGAAATGAATTTAAAAAGTCCTCCTCATGCTCTTCTTATTTTCCAGATGCAGAATAAAATAAAAACATGTGACCTTAAAAGATGGCAGAGCAACAAAGTAGAAAAAGCTTGGGTCCCTGAAACCACATAGGGGAAAGCCACCCCAAATCTAAGACCTCCAATCTAGAACTATTAAATGAATAATATACTTCTATAAAAATGTATTTGAATTATCAAGTATTTTGAGTCTATTTATTGCAGCAGCTACTGTTATTCAAAGCAGTGCGGCCTCTAGTCCCCCTCCCAAAAAGAAAGAACTAAGTACTTTGCCATTAAAGATACCCCAAGACCCAAACTCAATGTTTTTGTGTTGCCTATACTTAATTACCACACGTTTATTTTCATTTTCTAAGTAAGTGTTCATTGATCTGCCTTAGACTTCACCATTCATTAAAAACCTTTAATTAAAACATCTGCTCAGAATGTAACAATTTGCCAGGGGTTAAACATAATATAGCATGAAATTTCAGGTTTACCATTCAGTTATTATTTAGAAAGGAAGAAGGGGGAAAAAATGAGTGGGGAAAAACAAGTGGTGGCTCTAATAAAACTACATAAAAAAAGGTGCAGTTTCATTTAATAGTGATTTGTGTTCCTGGAATCCTTTCTCTTTGTATGTTTAGAAAATATGAGGAAATTATATTAGAAATTTAACTCTGAAGCATTATTTTTACTTCTTAATGAAATATAGTTGATTTTATAATGGTGTCTTAGTAAAATGAGGTATATATATTCTTTTCTTACATTCTCTTTCATTGTAAGTTATTACAAGGTGAAGCATAGCTTCTTTCATAGCCTCTTTGAGGTAACTATCTTTAAATGGATAGATGAATAGATAAATAAATATATGATAGATAGGTAGAAATTGAGTGTTTAGGACCTAAAAGATACTAAGTATTCCAAGACAATTAGGTGCTAACATATAAAATTATGACTTAGTCATTCTACCATGATGTTCATAATCTGTAAAATATTGACTCATTATTACACATGATTACTTTCTTCTCATAAACAATAAAAATAAAACATTAAAGCTCTAAAAGGTAAGAAAAATAAGTTACAGAATCATAAAAATCACAAGGATTAGAATCATCATGGTCTCTAGTCCAATGATTTGTCTATTTTCTTTGAATCCATCAACTCTTTCTTTTCATCAGACTGATTAAGTTTTCTGCCATCTTACTCATATCCTGAACCCCTTGCTTTTCCCATGCCTCATTGCATCCATATGGAGAACTGTCAGTGTTAAGTGAACTCATTTCTCTTTGCATCCACCAAAGTGCTGATTACAGCCGCAGAGATCATATATATGATCGCAGAAGGTACCATCAGCAATGTGAGGCAATTCCTATTGGTCCCTGGGGCAACTCCCGCACCTAAATATCCAGAGGACCACTGCAAACCATCTGTATCCTCAAATTTCTGATCATTCATCCTCCCACCACCTCCTCCCTCTACAGATAACCTCGCCTCCTAATTCCTGGAGGTTAGGAAAAGAAAAGCAATCTGATAGGAATGAAGTTTCGTTTAACCTTCTTTATGCCTCCTCTGTTGATATAGTACACTTGCCACTCAGTCTTTCTCTAAGACAGATGTCTTCACATACTCTGGATCCCAAGCTTAACAGTTTTCCAGCTTTCTCCAGATCTTACAATAACCACTTTTTGAAACATCTTCACTGGTTTCCACTCTTTCTTTGCAGGCTCATCATTTTCTAGCCAGTTATGAATATTAGCTTTTTCCCATGCCTTAGCCTCAGCCTGTCTTCCTTTTTTTTTGCTTTCCTTATTCTGTTCAGTACCATTCATCTTCAACCCTTGCCTCTACTATGACCTTCAGATCTGTATATCTACCTGTCTTCTCTGACATCTATCTGCATTTTTATGTCTCAAAGACATCTTGAAGTCACCAAGCCCAGTAGTGAACACCACATCTCCATTTTATCATCCATTTCAATATTAAATCCACATTCCATCTTCCAGCTTTTCTCTTGAAATATTTTTTGACTCACCCTTTTTTTCTCAACTCTTCCACCATCTAAATCCAAACCATTATTTTTTAATCACCATTTGCCTTTTGTACCACATTCTTTATATTCATTGCTTTAACAAAGCAATAATTTTTAAAAATACAAAGATCATACCACTTTCATATTTAAATCTTCAATGACTTCCCTTTGCTCTTAAGATCCCTAATGGAATATTTAATATCTTTGACTAAATTCCCCACACTAGCCTACAAGTCCTTGCCTTCCAAGATTCAGCAAACACAACTTTCTTTGTGCTCATGTACTACTTTGTATCCTGACCACAAGGACTTTACACAAACTAGTCCCTCTGCCTGCTACTAAACAACTCATAAATCTTATCTCCTACTTTTCTTCCTCAAGTCTCTTTCTCGGATCTTCAAGTCTAGATCAGGTATTATAATAAATGTTATCACTTTCCACCCTGCCTTTGTTAAATATATCAAAACTTCCCTTTTTTGAGTGTCTTTGGTTAATATATAGTTGCACTGTGAGGGCAAAGGCTGTGTGTTTATGTTTTGTTTTCATTTTTCTCTTCACACCTGATACCCAGCACAACATGATGAGGAAGATGGACTTTCTTTTAGTGTTTGTTGAATATGTAGAAAAGAGAAACAACTCATTCTGTGTCCAATTTTAAGTAACATTATGGATTTACATCAAACTTACAGAAACCTCTGACTTGGATTTTCAATAATTTACTCAAACCAAATGCCTTCACAGTCATTTTTTGGAAATATGCCCAATTTCTATCACTTTGCAACATTTTAATGTATTTGGGGTTGTGACTCGATGGACATGAGTTTGAGTAAACTCCAGGAGCGGGTGATGGACAGGGAGGCCTGGCATGCTGTGATTCATGCGGTCGCAAAGAGTCAGACACGACTGAGTGACTGAACTGAACTGAACTGAATTTAATTTAAAAAACTGCAAACCTCATTCACAATCTACTTGAAACATCTTTGTTATTTTTTCATGTTTTTCTTGGACTTCTCAGTGTTTACTTTCCTTTTGGCCTTCATCTTCCAATTATTTGCCTTTTATCTCTCTCTCTCGCTCAGTCAATTTTTATATGTTAAAAATTTGATACTTTTGACCCCAGACACACAAACATACCAACTTTAGCATAAAAATTCGGGCCTTTCATAAACACAATTGTATTTCCCTAACAGCCATACATCAACTCATAGAATATAAACTTGATGAAGACCCTGTGTCTATTTTGTTTCCTGATATATCCCTAGCTTCTTAACAACACACCTGGAACATAGAAGTACTCAATAAAATAGTTACTGAATAAATAAACTTTCACATCAAGCATTATTGAGCCATGGCAAAAATATGTCCTAAAATAATTTTTATTAGTCTCTTTTGTAACAGAGAGATTATTCCTCAATAAAATCCTGTCCCACAAGCAGGGATGACAATGACTTATCCACATAATTTCCCGTAACTTTCTAAAATATCTAGCTGCTACTTTTTTTTCATTAGAGTTCTAGTGGTAATTCCTGGAATCATATGCAAAAGTAAATGCCTTTAAGGTACTACTTTATATTTCCAAATGAGGGTTTAAAGAAAGTTCATAAGTTTTGGTAGACAAAGACATAGGATGAGCTATCACTCATATAGAAGACCATAACATAGAGACCACTGGCCACAATGAAAATCTTAATTATCATATTCTTCATTGTGTGATACACTTTCACCCCACATTTTAACATCTCTAAATTGAAATCCATCTAATAATCAATGGAGTTGCTTAGTTTAATTAGTAACTTTTCATTCTTCTTCTTATTATTATTGGCATATAAAATAAGCCATGTTTCAAAATACCTGGCATTTTTAATTCAATTAAGTCCTTTCATGACCACAGTATCCAAAGCAGAGGTTTTGGTAAGAAAAGAGAGAAGAGTAAACTAAAATGGTGAGGCGTGAAGCAGAGAAGAAGATCTAGGAGGAAATAAACACCAACCAGAAGAGGATTACCACGAGGGCTGTGAGGATGTCTATTACTGTGCTTCAGAGTACTTTTGAAATGCGGGTCCCTATATGAAATCTGTCAGCCAGACAAAGCTTCCTAATGGAGCAGTGGCTGTGAGGAGACAGAGCACCTCAGCTATAACAATGAACACAAAACATCTTCTGAACCCTGGCAGAGGACCCCAGACATCCAGAAAGGCAAACCAACATCCTTGGAATGAGTCCATGAATCTCTCTGGGTGTTCTTGGCTGTTGAGAGCCATTTCACCATTAATCTAGAGGCTTTGTCCTCTGTGCTATATCACCTGAGAAGTCTCGATGCTACTGTAAGGAGTCAGGTCTGAACCCCAAAGGTAGGAGACTTAAATCTAGGACTTTGGGCCTTCAGAGAACTCCTCACTACATGGAACATTAATAGACAAGAGCCCACCTGAAGGCCCCCAACTCAGCACAGACCGAGCACCACCCAAGAGCCAGCAAGCTCCAGTTTGGGATGCCTATACCAATCCTTCAGCAAAACAGGAGCGCAACTCTGCACATCAACAGGCAGTCTGCCCAAATCCATACTGAACCCCCAGGTACCCCAAAACACACTAGTGGACACAGCACAGCCCTCCAGAGAAACAAGATCCAGCTCCATCCACCAGAACACAGGCACAAGTCCCCCCACCCTGGAAACCGTCCCAAGATGCTGGTCCCAACCTACCCATGGGGCACAGACTCCACAATTAAGAGGAGCTGCAACCTTCCAGCCTGCAGAAAGGAGACCCCAAACTCAATACATTAAACAAAATTAAAAGACAGAGAAATATGCAGCAGATGAAGGAGCACAGTACAAAGCTACAAGACAAAACAGGCCAGGAGGAAATAGGTAGTTCACCTGAAAGAGAATTCAGAATAATGATAGAAAGATGATTTAAAATCTTGAAAGCACAATGGAGGCACGGATAAGAAGACTGGAGGCAAGTCCAAGAAGATGCAAGAAATGTCTAACAAGGACCTAGGAGAATTAAAAAATAATCAACAATGAACAATGCAATAACTGAGCATAAAAATATACTGGAGGGAACCAACAGTAGAGAAACTGAGGCAGAAGAATGGATAAGTGAGCTGGAAGGTAGAATGGTGGAAATAGCTGAAGCAGAGTAGAAAAAGAATAAAAAGAAATGAGGACAGCCTCAGAGACCTCTGGAACAACATTAAACATTCCAACATTTAAAGCATAGGTGTCCTAGAAGAAGAAGACAAAAGGAAAGGGCATTAGAAAATATTTGAAGAGATTATAATTGAAAGTTTCCCTGAAATGGGAAAGGAAATAGCCACCCAAGTTCAGAGAGTCCAGAGAGTCCCATACAGGATAAATCCAAGGAGGAACGCCAAGACACATATTAATCAAACTAATGAAAACTGAACACAAGAACAAATATTAAAAGCAGCAAGGGAAAAGCAACAAATAGCATACAATAGGACCCCCATAAGGCCAACAGCTGACCCTCAACAGAAACTGTGCAGGCCAGAATGGACTGGCAAGGTATATGTAACGTGATGAAAGGGGGAAAACTACAACCAAGATTATTTTACTCAGCAGGGATCTCATTCAGGTTTGAAGGAAAAACCAAAAGCTTTAAAGACAAACAAATATTAAGAGAATTCAGCACCACCAAACCAGTTCTTCAATAAATGCTAAAGGAACTTCTCTAGACAAGAAAGTTAAAAAGAAAAGGCCTATAAAAACAAATCCAAAAACAATAAAGTAAATGGTAACAGGATGAAACTTATCAATAATTACCTTAAATGTAAATGGGCTAAATGTTCCAACCAAAAGACACAGACTGGCTGAATGGATACAAAAAGAAGACCCCTATGTATGCTGTCTACAAGAGACCCACCTGAGACCTAAGGAGACATACAGACAGACAGTAAGGGGCTGGAAAAAGATACACCATGCAAATGGAAATCAAAAGAAAGCATGAGTAGCAATACTCATATCAGAAAAAATAGACTTTAAAATAAAGACAGTTATGAAACAAAGAAAGACACTACATAATGACCAAAACTGACATATTGCTAGCCAGACTCATCAGGAAAAAAAGGGAGAAGGCTCAAATTAATAAAATTAGAAGTGAAAAATGAGACGTTACAACAGACAACACAGAAATACAAAAGATTGTAATATTCTACTATAAGCAACTATATCCCAATAATATGGACAACCTGGAAAAAACCATCAAATTCTTAGAAAAGTATAGCCTTCCAAAACTGAACCAGGACAAAATAGAAAATATGAATAGGCCAATTACAGACACAGAAATCAAAACTATAATTAAAAAAAAAAACTTCCAGTAAACAAACACCCAGAGACAGATGCCTTCAAAAGTGAATTCCAACAAAAGTTTAAAGAGCTAACACCTATCCTACTCAAACTCGTCCAGAAAATTGCAGAGGAAAGGAAACTCTCAAACTCAGTCGATGAGACCAGCAGCATGCTAAAACCAAAACCAGACAAATATGCCACAAGAAAAGAAGCTTATAGGCCAATATCACTGATGAACATAGATGCAAAAGTTTTCAACAAAATTCTAGCAAACAGAATTCAACAGCACATTAAAAAGATCATAAATCATTACCAAGTGGGCTTTATCCCAAGGATGTAAGGATTCTTCAATATCTGCAAACCAATCGATGTGAGACACCATATTAACAAACTGAAAGATAAAAACCCTATGATTATCTCAATAGATGCAGAGAAACCTTTTGACAAAATTCAATACCAATCTATGATAAAACACTCCAGAAAGTAGGACCAGAAGTGACCTACCTCAACATAATAAAGACTATATATGACAAATTCACAGCAAATATTATTCTCAATGATGAAAAATTGAAAACATTTCCTCTAAAATCAAGAACAAGACCAGGGTGCCCACTCTTTCCACTATTATTCAACATAGTTTTGGCAGTCCTAGACACAGCAATCAGAGAAGAAAAAGAAATAAAAGGAACCCACATTGGAAAAGAATTAAAACTCTCACTGTTTGCAGATGACATAATTCTTTACAAAGAAAACTCTAAAGATGTCACCAGAAAATTACTAACAGTAATCAATGAAGATAGCAAAGTCAAAGGATACAAAGTTAATACACAGAAATCCTTTGCACTCTTATACACCAACAATGAAATATCAGAAGGAGAAATTAAGGAAACAATCCCATTCACCATTACAGGCAAAAGAATAAAACACCTAGCAATAAACCTACTGAAAGAGACAAAGCAGAGACGTGTTTGAGAACAAAAGTCTGTATAGTCAAAGATATGGTTTTTCCAGTAGTCATGTACCAATGTGAGAGTTGGACCATAAAGAAGACTGAGTGGCAAAGGATTGATAGGCAATTCCTATCAAACTATCAATGATATTTTTCACAGAATTAGAACAAATAATTTTACAATTTGCATGAAAACACAAAATACCCCAAATAGCCAAAGCAATCTTGAGAAAGAAGAATGGAGCTGGAGAAATCAATCTTCCTGACATCAGACTATACTACAAAGTGACAGTCATCAAGGCAGTATGGTACTGTCACAAAAAAAGAAATATAGACCAATGGAACAAGATAGAAATCCTGGAGATAAATCCATGCACCTATGAGGACCTTGTCTTTGATGAAGGAGGCAAGAAAATACAGTGGAGAAAAGACAGTATCTTCAATAATTGGTACTAGGAAAGTTGAGGAACTACAAGTAAACTGCATGTGAAAAATTAGAACACCTCATGGCACCATACACAAAAATAAACTCAAAATGGATTAAAGACCAAAAAATATAAAACTCTTAGAGGAAAATTTAGGCAGAACATTCTTTGACATAAATGACAGCAAGATCTGTGACCCACCTCCTGGAGTAATGGAGATAAAAGCAAAATAAGAGAGAGGAGGAGCCAAGATGGCGGAGGAGTAGGACGGGGAGACCACTTTCTCTCCTAGAAATTCATCAAAAGAATAACTGAAAGCAGAGCAAACTTCACAAAACAACTTCTGATCGCTAGCAGAGGTCACCAGGCGCCCAGAAAAGCAGCCCATTGTCTTCGAAAGGAGGTAGGACAAAATATAAAAGATAAAAAGTGAGACAAAAAAGCTAAGGACGGAGATCCGTCCCGGGAAGGGTCTTAATAGAGGACGTTCCCAGACACCGGGGAACCCTCGACCTGGCGGGCCTGGGGGAAGTGTTTGAATCTCAGAGGGCAACCTGACTGGGAGAGAAACAATAATAAAACCCACAGATTACGAGCCTAAAAGCAACTCCCAGCAGGAAAGTACCCCAGACACCCGCATCCGCCACCAGCAAGTGGGAGCGGAACGGAGAGGAGCGAGCGGCATTATTTGGGGCAGGGTCCGGGCCTGAGAGCCCTGTGGACAATCGGAGGGAGCTTATGTGAGTTCCCAGCTTGAACTGTGGGAGAGCAAGAGAGAGAAAATTAACCGGCCAGAACACGCTGCCTGCGGTTCGCAGAGCAAAGGGACCGAGATTCTGGATGGTCGACATCCGCCGGGAGGGTCGCGGCGAGACAAGGGGCACAGGCACCCGACCGGCGCAGGCGGGGACTGGGGCTAGGGACGCGGCGGGCAGAAGGCACACGCACCGGACTGGCGCCGGCGGAATCTGAGACTGGGACCGCGGAAGGGAGTGGGCGCGCGCACCCGGGGAGAGTGCGACCGCCAAGCCCCTGGCTGCCTGGACCGCTCTGACGGGGAGGGCACAGGGAGCAGGCGCAGATCTCAGTTCCGACCCTTGGCGGAACACCCGAGGGCTGGAACTGCGCACAGCGCCGCTCCATATAGAACAGCTGGGAGCCTGAGCAGCTCCGGAGCCCGAGCAACTCTAGCCCCTCCCTGCAGCGCGACGGAACTAGCTACCTGAATAAGAGTCCACCTCCGCCCGCTTGGGTCAGGGCAGAAATGAGGCCCTGAAGAGCCTGGCAAACAGAAGCCAAACCGCTTCAGAAGGAACTGGTGCAACAGATTAAAATCCCTGTAGGAAACACTGACCACACCACAAGGGTCCTGTAGATATCAAGAAGTGTAAGCTGGAACGAGGAGCTATCTGAAACTGAGCCGAACCCACACTGACCGCAACAGCTCCAGAGAACTTCCTACATATATTTTTACTTTTTTTTTTTTCTTTCTTTCTTTTTTTCTTTTTTTTTTTTTTTAAGCGGGGAAGAAAAAGAAAAAAAAAAGAAAAAAAATTTTTTTTTAGTTTTATTTTTTCTTTTTAATTTTTTCTCTTTTATTTTCCTTTAAAATTCCCTATTACTCCCCCATTACTCCTTAACATTCATTTTCATAAATTCTTACGATTTTTGTAGTTAGGGAAAATTTTTTTTCCTCTTTTTTTTCTCTTCTTTTTTTTTTTTCCCCCTTCTCCTCCTCTATTTTTTATTTTTCTTCTTCTCTTATTTCTTTTAAAGTCCTCTCGTACTCCTCTACTACTCCTTAATTATTCATTTTCAATACACTATAACCTTACAAAGAGGAGAGGAAAAAAGGAAAAAAAAGAAGAGAAGCCTTATTTTTAAACCGAACCTCATATATATTTCTAAAATTTTTGGGGGGGTGTTTTTGTTTTTGTTTTTAATATAGTATTTTTATGAGTCTAACCTATACTCTAGATTTTTAATTTTTGTTCTTCAGTATATGATATAAACCGTAAACATTTAAGAATCTAATATTCAGTTTCCATTTTTATTCAGGAGTGTGGTGATTATTCTCTCCCAATCTTGACTCTCTGTTTTCTACCTCAGAACACTTCTATTTCCTCCTTTCCCCTTCTCTTCCCAATTCAATTCTGTGAATCTTTGCTGGTGTCTGGGCTACGGAGAACACTCTAGGAACAGACGACTGCATAGATCTGTCTCTCTCCTCTTGAGTCCCCCTTTTTCTCCTCCTGCTCATCTCTATTTCCCTCTTCCCTGTCCTCTTCTTCATGTAATTCTGTGAACCTCTCTGGGAGCCCCTAACAGGGGAGAATCTTTTCGCCATTAACCTAGAAGTTTTATTATCAGTGCTGTATAGTTGGAGAAGTCCTGAGACTACAGGAAGAATAAAACTGAAATCCAGAGGCAGGAGATTTAAGCCCAAAACCTGAGAACACCAGAAAACTCCTGACTACATGGAACTTTAAGTAATAAGAGACCGTCCAAAAGCCTTCATACCTACACTGAAACCAACCAACACCCAGGAGCCAACAAGTTTTAGAGCAAGACATATCACACAAATTCCCCAGCAACACAGGAACATAGCCCTGAAAGTCAACATACAGACTGCCCAAAGTCACACCTAACACATAGACCCATCTCAAAACTCATTACTGGGCACACCATTGCTCTTCAAAGAGAAGAAATCAAGTTCCACGCTCCAGAACACTGACACAAGCTTCCCTAACCAGGAAACCTTGACAAGTCAACCGTCCAACCCTACCCACTGGGTAAAAACTCCACAATAAAAAGAAATCACAGACCTCCAGAATACAGAAAACCCACTCCAGACACAGCAATCTAAACAAGATGAAAAGGCAGAGAAATACCCAACAGGTAAAGGAACATGACAAGTGCCCACCAAGTCAAACAAAAGAGGAGGAGATAGGGAATCTATCTGAAAAAGAATTTAGAATAATGATAATAAAAATGATCCAAAATCTTGAAAACAAAATGGAGTTACAGATAAATAGCCTGGAGACAAAGATTGAAAAGATGCAAGAAATGTTTAATAAAGACCTAGAAGAAATAAAAGAGAGTCAATTAAAAATGAATAATGCAATGAATGAGATCAAAAACACTCTGGAGGGAACCAAGAGTAGAATAACGGAGACAGGAGATAGGATAAGTGAGGTAGAAGATAGAATGGTGGAAATAAATGAAGCAGAGAGGAGAAAAGAAAAAAGGATCAAAAGAAATGAGGACAACCTCAGGGACCTCTGGGACAATGTGAAATGCCCCAACATTCGAATCATAGGAGTCCCAGAAGAAGAAGACAAAAAGAAAGGCCATGAGAAAATACTCGAGGAGATAATAGCTGAAAACTTCCCTAAAATGGGGAAGGAAATAGCCACCCAAGTCCAAGAAACCCAGAGAGTCCCAAACAGGATAAACCCAAGGCGAAACACTCCAAGACACATAGTAATCAAATTAACAAAGATCAAACACAAAGAACAAATACTAAAAGCAGCAAGGGAGAAACAACAAATAACACACAAAGGGATTCCCATAAGGATAACAGCTGATCTATCAATAGAAACCCTCCAGGCCAGAAGGGAATGGCAGGACTTAATGAAAGTAATGAAAGAGAATAATCTACAACCTAGATTACTGTACCCAGCAAGGATCTCATTCAGATATGAAGGAGAATTCAAAAGCTTTACAGACAAGCAAAAGCTGAGAGAATTCAGCACCACCAAACCAGCTCTTCAACAAATGCTAAAGGATCTTCTCTAGACAGGAAATGCAGAAAGGTTGTATAAACATGAACCCAAAACAACAAAGTAAATGGCAACGGGACCACACCTATCAATAATTACCTTAAATGTAAATGGGTTGAATGCCCCAACCAAAAGACAAAGATTGGCTGAATGGATACAAAAACAAGACACCTATATATGCTGCCTACAAGAGACCCACCTCAAAACCAGAGACACATACAGACTAAAAGTGAAGGGCTGGAAAAAAATATTTCATGCAAATGGAGACCAAAAGAAAGCAGGAGTCGCAATACTCATATCAGATAAAATAGACTTTCAAATAAAGGATGTGAAGAGAGACAAAGAAGGACACTACATAATGATCAAAGGAGATTATCTCAATAGATGCAGAGAAAGCCTTTGACAAAATTCAACACCCATTTATGATTAAAACTCTCCAGAAAGCAGGAATAGAGGGAACATACCTCAATCCAAGAAGAAGATATAACAATTATAAACATATATGCACCCAACATAGGAGCACCGCAATATGTACGGCAAACGCTAATGAGTATGAAAGAGGAAATTAATAGCAACACAATAATAGTGGGAGACTTTAATACCCCACTCACAACTATGGATAGATCAACTAAACAGAAAATCAACAAGGAAACACAAACCTTAAATGATACAATGGACCACCTAGACCTAATTGATATCTATAGGACATTTCACCCCAAAACAATCAATTTCACCTTTTTCTCAAGTGCACACGGAACCTTCTCCAGAATAGATCACATCCTGGGCCATAAATCTGGTCTTGGAAAATTCAGAAAAATTGAAATCATTCCAGTCATCTTTTCTGATCACAGTGCAGTAAGATTAGATCTCAATTCCAGGAAAAAAATTGTTAAAAATTCAAACATATGGAGGCTAAATAACACGCTTCTGAATAACCAACAAATCATAGAAGAAATCAAAAAAGAAATCAAAATATGTATAGAAATGAATGAAAATGAAAACACAACAACCCAAAACCTATGGGACACAGTAAAAGCAGTGCTAAGGGGAAGGTTCATAGCATTACAGGCTTACATCAAGAAACAAGAAAAAAGCCAAATAAATAACCTAACTCTACACCTAAAGCAGTTAGAGAAGGAAGAAATGAAGAACCCCAGGGTCAGCAGAAGGAAAGAAATCTTAAAAATTAGGGCAGAAATAAATGCAAAAGAAACTAAAGAGACCATAGCAAAAATCAACAAAGCTAAAAGCTGGTTTTTTGAAAAAATAAACAAAATTGACAAACCATTAGCAAGACTCATTAAGAAACAAAGAGAGAAGAACCAAATTAACAAAATAAGAAATGAAAAGGGTGAGATCACAACAGACAACACTGAAATCCAAAGGATCATAAGAGACTACTACCAGCAGCTCTATGCCAATAAAATGGACAACTTGGACGAAATGGACAAATTCTTAGAAAAGTATAACTTTCCAAAACTGAACCAGGAAGAAATAGAAGATCTTAACAGAACCATCACAAGCAAGGAAATCGAAACTGTAATCAAAAATCTTCCAGGAAACAAAAGCCCAGGACCAGATGGCTTCACAGCTGAATTCTACCAAAAATTTAGAGAAGAGCTAACACCTATCTTACTCAAACTCTTCCAGAAAATTGCAGAAGAAGGTAAGCTTCCAAACTCATTCTATGAGGCCACCATCACCCTAATTCCAAAACCAGACAAAGATGCCACAAAAAAAGAAAACTACAGGCCAATATCACTGATGAACATAGATGCAAAAATCCTTAACAAAATTCTAGCAAACAGAATCCAACAACATATTAAAAAAATCATACACCATGACCAAGTGGGCTTTATCCCAGGAATGCAAGGATTCTTTAATATCTGCAAGTCAATCAATGTAATACACCACATTAACAAATTGAAAGATAAAAACCATATGATTATCTCAATAGATGCAGAGAAAGCCTTTGACAAAATTCAACACCCATTTATGATTAAAACTCTCCAGAAAGCAGGAATAGAGGGAACATACCTCAACATAATAAAAGCTATATATGACAAACCCACAGCAAGCATCACCCTCAATGGTGAAAAATTGAAAGCATTTCCCCTGAAATCAGGAACAAGACAGGGGTGCCCACTCTCACCACTACTATTCAACATAGTCTTGGAAGTTTTGGCCACAGCAATCAGAGCAGAAAAAGAAGTAAAAGGAATCCAGATAGGAAAAGAAGAAGTGAAACTCTCGCTGTTTGCAGATGACATGATCCTCTACATAGCAAACCCTAAAGATTCTACCAGAAAATTACTAGAGCTAATCAACGAATATAGTAAAGTTGCAGGATATAAAATTAATACACAGAAATCCCTTGCATTTCTATACACTAACAATGAGAAAACAGAAAGAGAAATTAAGGAAACAATACCATTCACCATTGCAACAAAAAGAATAAAATACTTAGGAGTATATCTACCTAAAGAAACAAAAGACCTGTACATAGAAAACTATAAAACACTGATGAAAGAAATCAAAGAGGACACAAACAGATGGAGAAACATACCGTGTTCATGGATTGGAAGAATCAATATTGTCAAAATGGCTATTCTACCCAAAGCAATCTATAGATTCAATGCAATCCCTATCAAGCTACCAACGGTATTTTTCACAGAACTAGAACAAATAATTTCACAATTTGTATGGAAATACAGAAAACCACGAATAGCCAAAGTAATCTTGAGAAAGAAGAATGGAACTGGAGGAATCACCCTCCCTGACTTCAGACTCTACTACAAAGCCACAGTCATCAAGACAGTATGGTACTGGCACAAAGACAGAAATATAGATCAATGGAACAGAATAGAAAGCCCAGAGATAAATCCACGAACCTATGGACACCTTATCTTTGACAAAGGAGGCAAGGATATACAATGGAAAAAAGACAACCTCTTTAACAAGTGGTGCTGGGAAAACTGGTCAACCACTTGTAAAAGAATGAAACTAGAACACTTTCTAACACCATACACAAAAATAAACTCAAAATGGATTAAAGATCTAAATGTAAGACCAGAAACTATAAAGCTCCTAGAGGAGAACATAGGCAAAACACTCTCTGACATAAATCTCAGCAGGATCCTCTATGACCCACCTCCCAGAATATTGGAAATAAAAGCAAAACTAAACAAATGGGACCTAATGAAACTTAAAAGCTTTTGCACTACAAAGGAAACTATAAGTAAGGTGAAAAGACAGCCCTCAGATTGGGAGAAAATAATAGCAAATGAAGCTACAGACAAAGAATTAATCTCAAAAATATACAAGCAACTCCTGAAGCTCAATTCCAGAAAAATAAATGACCCAATCAAAAAATGGGCCAAAGAACTAAACAGACATTTCTCCAAAGAAGACATACAGATGGCTAACAAACACACGAAAAGATGCTCAACATCACTCATTATTAGAGAAATGCAAATCAAAACCACAATGAGGTACCATTACACGCCAGTCAGGATGGCTGCTAATCCAAAAGTCTACAAGCAATAAATGCTGGAGAGGGTGTGGAGAAAAGGGAACCCTCTTACACTGTTGATGGGAATGCAAACTAGTACAGCCACTATGGAAAACAGTGTGGAGATTTCTTAAAAAACTGGAAATAGAACTGCCATATGACCCAGCAATACCACTTCTGGGCATACACACCGAGGAAACCAGATCTGAAAGAGACACGTGCACCCCAATGTTCATCGCAGCACTGTTTATAATAGCCAGGACATGGAAGCAGCCTAGATGCCCATCAGCAGATGAATGGATAAGGAAGCTGTGGTACATATACACCATGGAATATTACTCAGCCGTTAAAAGGAATTCATTTGAATCAGTTCTAATGAGATGGACGAAACTGGAGCCCATTATACAGAGTGAAGTAAGCCAGAAAGATAAAGAACATTACAGCATACTAACACATATATACGGAATTTAGAAAGATGGTAACGATAACCCTATATGCAAAACAGAAAAAGAAACACAGAAGTACAGAACAGACTTTTGAACTCCGTGGGAGAAGGTGAGGGTGGGATGTTTCAAAAGAACAGCATGTATATTATCTATGGTGAATCAGATCACTAGCCCAGGTGGGATGCATGAGACGAGTGCTCAGGCCTGGTGCACTGGGAGGACCCAGGGGAGTCGGGTGGAGATGGAGGTGGGAGGGGGGATCGGGATGGGGAATACGTGTAACTCAATGGCTGATTCGTGTCAATGTATGACAAAACCCACTGAAATGTTGTGAAGTAATTGGCCTCCAACTAATAAAATAAAATTAAAAAAAAAAAAAAAAAGCAAAATAAGAAAATGGGACCTAATTACACTTAAAAACTTTTGCACAGTGAGAAAAACTATAAGCAAGGTGAAAAGACAGCTCTCAGAAAGGGAGAAAATAATAACAAATGAAGCAGTTGGCAAAGGATTAATCTCCAAAATATACAAGCTGCTCATGTGGTTCAATACTAGATAAACAAACTACCCAATCCCAAAAAGGGCAGAAAAACTAAACAGACATTTTTTCAAAGAAAATGTACAAATGGTTAATAAACACATGAAAAGATGCTCAACACTGCTCATTATTAGAGAAGTTCAAATCAAATCTACAATGAGCTATCATCTCACACCAGTCAGAATGGCCATCATCAAAAAATCCACAAACAAGAATTGCTGGAGAGGATGTGGAGAAAAGGGAACTCCCTTGCATTGCTGATAGGAATATAAATTGATACAGCCACTATAGAGATTCCTATAAAAACTAGGAATAAAACCACCATTTGACCAAGCAATACCACTTCTAGACATATACACCTAGGAAACCCAAACTGAAAAAGACACATGTACCCGAATATTTATTGCAGCACTCTTTACAATAGCTAGGATGTGGAAGCAACCTAGATGTCCATCAACACATGAATGGATAAGAAAGCTGTGGTACATATATACAATGGAAACTACTCAGCCATGAAAAGGTATATATTAGAGTCAGTTCTAATGAGGTGGATGAACCTAGAGCCTATTATATGAGTGAACTAGGTCAGAAAGATAAAAATAATATCATTATTAATGCATATACATGGGATCTAGAAAGATGGTGCTGACGAACCTATTTGTAAGGCAGCACTGACGATGCAGACATAGAGAACAGACTTATAAACGAGGGTGGGTGGAGGAGGGAGAGGGTGAGATGAATGGAGAAAGAAGCATGGTAGCATATACACTATGGTATGTATGATTCAGGAACAAACTGGGGCTCCATAACTACTTAGAGGACTGGGAAACGGCAGAAGGTGGGAGGGAGGTTCAGGAGGGAGGAGACACATGTACACCTATGTCCAATTTATGTTGATGTACGGCAGAAATCAAACCAGTATTGCGAAGCAATTATCCTTCAATTCAAAAAAATAACTAGAAATAAAACTATCATATGACCCAGCAATTCCAATACTGGGCATACATCCTCAGGAAAGCATATTGAAAAGGATATCTGTACCCCAATATTCATTGCAGCACTATATCTAGGACACAAAAGCCACCTATATGTCTATCAACAGATAAATGGATAAAGAAACCGTGGTATATACACACAATGGAATATTACTCAGCTATAAAAAAGTAATGCATTTGAGTCAGCTCTAATGAGACGGCTGAACCTTAGAACCTATATACAGAATGAAGTAAGTCAGAAAGAGAAAGACAAATACTGTGCATTAGCACATGTACATGGAATCTAGAAAGCTGGAACTGATGGTCCTGTGTGCAGCGCAGCACAGGAGACACGGACATGAAGAGCAGACTTAGGGTCCCAGTGGGGAGGAAGGGAGTTGCAGAGAGTAATAGCAAAACAGTATGTAAAACATACTGTTATATACATATAAAACATATGTAAAATAGATAGCCAGGGGGGATGTGCTATACGATGCAGGGAGCCCAGAGCAGGTGCTCTGTGACAGCCTGGAGGGGTTGGATGGGGAGGAAGGTGGGAGGGAGGTTTAAGAGGGAGAGGACAGATGTATACCTATGGTTGATTCATGTTGCTGTATGACAGAAACCATCACAATATTGTAAAGTAATAGTCCTCCAGTTAAAAATAAAAGGATGAGGAGCAAAGAAATTTAAGGGTTTATCTATCTACCTACTGTAAACATATAATGTATATAAATATATAATATATATGCAATATATACAATATGTATGCAGTATATATAAAATAGTATAAGTATATATTTGTAAATATATATATTTTTATAATGCTATCATATGGAAATACACAACTTTTACCACCTTATACTGGAATCGCTTGTAAATGTCTCTACTTTATTCCCTAAACTCCTTAAGAATAGGACTAGGTATTAATCTTCCTTGTATTCCTCAGTGATGGGCATTTGATAGAAGTTTAAATTCATTAAGTACAAGTGAGTTAAATCTAATAGCTTTGTGTTTGACAAATTCATAGCAAATAGGATTTGATGCAATAAATTTGTAAGGTATTTCATAAAAGTACACTAAGCTCTCTGATAAGGAACATTAACTTACTTGGGTTATTTGATTACTCTCTAATTCACTGATGCATTAATTTTCTGAATACAGTAATTACCAAATCAGGCATTACTAATAGAGAAATGAATAAAAATCTACTGCCTCAGGGCATTTAACAATGCCCAAGGGCCCTAACATATTTCTGAAAAATAAACAAAATCTCCAAAAGTTATTTGCTCACTGGAAGAATTAGCCTTGCTAATTGTCACACATATGAGATAAATTTTTAAATGTCTCAACCTTTTAGGAGTTTATTATAAAAGTGAACACATTACTTCAGTTGACACACTCAACATGGAAAATACACAAACAGTGCAGAGTGATTAAATAGAAACACATTCATATTGTTCAACCCCAGCATGAACAAATTTAGGAGCAGATTGAAGAAAACCTGATCAGCATGGCAGGAGAGAGATGATAAAGGATCAGTTCTAATCAGTCAAGAAAGATTCCACATCAAGGTTGCCATTTCCAGAGTTCTCTGAATAATAAGAAAGATCATTTCAATCACCCAGTGTGCAGGAAAAATTTTTCCAAATCATGACTATTACTAGGAGACACAAAAACTGACAATGAAACATACATAGGAAGGAGATTTAGAAGAAACAGGGCTTTCAAACTGAAGGGAAATGGAACTCCAGTGGCACTGAACTCCCAGCTCCAGTAGCAGTTTAAAGGAATTTTTTACTCCGTTTGCCTTTCTGAAAAGTCACTGAACAACTAAGAATGGAAAAGCAAAGTAAGACAAGTTTTCACAGTTCTCACATAGATTTAAACAAATAATTTTACAATGGATAAAAGGAGATCTTACCCTCTTTTCCTGCTTAATCTCTACCATTTGTAATTCCATCCAAAACCTTCTCCCCACATCCTAGCACACCTTGGTTTTGCACACTTTCCTTGATCACACCATATGTAGAATTCCAATAGTCTATTTCCTTGCCCTTAGAACAGATTCTTAGGATGGATTCCCAAGTAATTGAGAGACTTGCTTTGGTACCCTTCCTAAAATAATGAGTTAATTTTTTACTGGACTTTAAAATAATGACTAAATAATGTCAAGGTTTTACAATTTTTAATTCGTATGAGAATCTCTCATACCAAGAGGAATTCTGGCACCTAAATACACCACATAATCTATTTTCAATTTTATTTTCAGGAAGTATTAAATGAAGATTTTTGAGAAATCACCTTACCCAGTGAGTTTGACTGCATGTGTCCGAAACTTTCGGTATTTTTCTGAGTCTTCATTTGTGCTGGTAATGTGTCTATATATCCCTGTCTTATAATTGAAGAAATCCTCATGAACTTGCATTATAGCTAAAATAAAATCCAACAGGATAAATGACATGATTTTAAATCATTATCTTTAAAAAAAAAAACCTTCAGAAATTCTTACAGAACAGTCAACAAGTAAATTACCAGGGGTAGAATCTAAAAAGGAATTTTGTAGTTCAGCTTAATTTTCTTTCCTACTTAATCGATTGAAATATTTTCTAGTTCTCTTATAAAAGTAACTTTTAGCTACTTAGAATATTACTTAAGGTCACATTACACATTTAGAACTTGATCTATTTTTAATTGACAGAAGCAATATTATCAGGAGCTGAATCTTTGCAGGAAACCCACTACACTCACTGGTGATCACTATTTCTCCATTAACCGTGGGCTTTTCCACCAGTCCCTTAAAATTTCAATTAAGTTATCAGTGAAGGGTGAAGCTAATAAACAGGATTTAAAGTAATTGTCCTTCCTCCATAGAAGTAAATACAAAAGTTTCCCTTGGTGAGTTTGAATAAAAAGTAAACCCTTAGCAAAAAAATAGTCTGACAAGATTGCATCCCTCCAGCTCTGGGGAGCTAAGCCAATAGTGTATTATTTAGAAAGGAAGAGCTTATACTCTTCAGAAGGAAGAGCTTATATTTTATAAAACTCTCCTTTCTTCCCTCACCTAGATTATTTCTTTTTCTTTCCTGTATTGTGGCTGTTTTATTGAAAGGCTTGAACAATTTATGGTGAAATACTTTAAACTTCTCCTCTAGAAGACATGAATTGAAAGCATTTTTATTTGGGCTAGTTACATATACCTTGACAACTATGCACAATGCTTGTCTTAGTTTGATGTGAATTTTAAATAAAATAAGAAAGAAAGCCACTAACATTTGATAGATCCTAAAATGAAGCTTCTCCTCCAAAGAATCACTTTTGATTTCTACTTTTTATTTCATTTTTTAATGTTGCATGCCTTTTCTGATGGTGTTCAAATATTCATAAAAGAGATGAAATCTTCTTTTTTTACTTAAACACACCTTTCCATAGGATGTTAAGAATTTATATAACTGTACTCTATGCAGCTCTTTGCTTTTGTCCTCTTTCCCACACCTAAACTTCTTTCAATTCTACAGATTTTAGGAGAATGCACACAGTACTATTTATTCACCATTCTATCACATTTTACATTCCTTTGTAAGGCAGAGGGGGGAAATGCTGTACATTAGCACTGGCAACAACATGCAGACAGCCATGTTGCATCTACAGCAAGACGAGGCAACCAGCATTTATAACTGTGAAGATATTGCTATTGGCAATCTCTTCCATAGAGCTACTGACTCTGTTAGCATTCAAAGCACCATGAATAAAAAGTACTCTTCAATGCAGAAAAATACCCTCCCCAACTAAAGAAACATGAGTGAGATGCCATGACAATTAACCTGAAGATGGATTCTTCCTTGAGTTTCTGACACCAAACAGACCTGATGATCTAACTACATAAGCTACCATAGTACAATTTTACTTTTGGAAAACCGCACAAACATTACTTTCTACCCACACACAAGGGTAGGATACCGAGCTCTGCCTTCTGCTCTTGGTTCAGGCTGGCAGCAGGAAGGTTCTCAACAAACATTGGTTCCATGGATGCTGAATGATTTGAACTTCAACTTTATTATTTTCAAATTTTACCTCTTTATTTTTGATATAGTCTGTAAAATTCACAAATACTTAGGTACCTGACCATTAAATAAGCATAAGATATTCTCAATTTTCAATCATTATGCTGCAAATTTCTTTTAACTGATTAAAGAATGAGAGAGAAACTTTAAACAGTAATATAATGATTTAAAGACTCAAAGGGGTTTAGATAATTCGACCAAAGTCATTTAAGTAGCTAATGTCAAAATTGGAATTTCAAATTCAACCTTGACTTCAAATGCCTGACTTCCTTCAAGTCTGTCACACAAACTCTAGTTAATGAAGGATATATTTAAATTACACATTAATTCCCTACTGTTTTTCTAGCCTTCAAAGATTACACAACTGAAAGAAGGAAAAAAAAAAAACATTTCTTTTTATTCATTTCAGGTTTTTTGTAAGGCCCCAGGATTTTAAAAATTGAATTCAGGCCATGTTCAGAATAAGCTTTGGTTTCTCAATAAATGTTAAGTGATGATAAAGATCAATAAAAGTCTTTCCAGCACAATTTTAAAATCTGTAGTTCCTGTTAGCTGTTGAACCAATCAATATTGATTAGGCCTGCACTCAGAAACACAAAAATACATATAACCAATAGTTCCTTGGGTATACCTCAAATGTTTTCAATTTAATTTTGGTTTGTTTAACCTAATTATTTTATTTATTTATCAATTCCACTGCATTGATAATATTAATGTGTTTTTGGACTTTTCAGTATTCACAGCCTGAATTTCTATTTTAGGCCTCACTAGTTTTGTTCTTCCAAGCATTTCAAGGCAATATTTAATGCTGGAAATATATACTGTGAACTTATTTTTATTCATACCATTGGTGCAAAATAAATTCCAATAGATAAGCAGAGGAACTGTGTATCAGATATAATATCTTCATATCAAATCAATGGACATTTTATAAATTAGTATATGATTTCCTTATTGATTTTAGTTTACTATCCATAACACATTTTTAAAATAGATCAAAATGGAAAGCATTTTATAAAACACAAAAATCATCCTGGCTTGTTTGCTTTCTTTCAAGCTTATAGGAAAAGGGAAGTGTCTACTTTGTTTCTATTGCTAAACCTTCATTTTTTTACAATCCATAATCTAATCCATTTAAACTGAAGTGAGAAGATTTTTAACACTATGTATGAGTCAAATATAACTAAACAAGTTGTCAGCATTTCCTATTTGAATATCTTTTGGGTCCATGATCACTTCGAATAGACTAAGCTGACTTTCATCCAATGTGTCATTAACATTTGTTCAGCAATTCACTTTATGAATGAGTCTATCTTCTTCAAGTACAAGGGGAGCTAATGAGGCTATTAGGTGAGAATATCTCCTATAATTATATTGGTCTTACAACCATTGAATATTTAAGAATTATCTAAAAGCAAAAAATGTCTATCATTTATTAAGCTCTTTATATAGGAGTTAAATGCAAAGTTGTTTATTAAAGGAATAAATAAGACAAAATCATATTTCATCCAAGCTTACCTTGTGTACACGCTAAGCCACTTCAAACAAGTCCAACTCTTTGTGACGCCATGGACTGTAGCCCTCCAGGCTCCACTGTCCATGGGATTCTCCAGGCAAGAATACTGGAATGGATTGTATTGCCATGCCCTCCTCCAGGGGCTCTTCCCGACCCAAGGATCAAACCCGTATCTGTTATATCTCCTGATTGTCAGGCGGGTTCGTTACCACGAGTGCCACCTGGGAAGACCAAGCTTACCTTGAACTGGTCCATTTTGCATGATTTCTCTCATGATCTCAGTTTCCTGGAAGGAAAAATATCAGTGAGCATCATTACTGTTGTCAGAGTATACTAAACCTACTATTTGGTCTGTGATGTTAGGGGTTGTACAATCAGTTTAGGAATTATGGAACCCAGTGTGTCTTGATGACTTGCAATTTACTCTTAATCATGCTTTGAAACACTTGCATGTGAATCTCCACATCAGTGAAGTTGCTAAAGACAAGACACACTATGTTTCATTGACTCTTACCACGGGCAGTAATTTCGGAACAAGGAGAAAATATAATAATTTTTATGGTCAAAAAAAAAATTAAACAGAACACTGTTTTATCAGTGGAAAGTAGTGTCATCTCCATTCTTTGGTCCGCAACAGTGATCCCAGATGATTATTTTGTAAGGTTCCTCAGTTTTAGCATACAAATATTTCTCTGTTTTCATCCACTAAAAGTTGTAATGCAGCTTTTAGGAATGAAGAAGTTCATTCACATATGCACTTTGATTAGAGTACATCCCAGAAACTAGGACAGAAACAAATATTAACCCTGCACCAGTCCTCAAGATATTTCCATTTTGGTGAAGTAGACAGACAATCACATAACTAATTACTAAGTAACATAACTATGAAATACTAAGTGACATAACTAATCATGATAAACTAAGTTTCATTATAGAGACAACCACAAATACCGTGAATGCAAACAAGAAAGGGGCGTTGATTCTGCCTAGAAGTCAAGAAAACTTCTCAGAGAAGATGAAATTTTGACCTACTTACTTGACTTGGAAGTGGGTGGGATAACCACTGGTGTGAGAGGAATCATCACCCGTCTAAGCAGAAGCAAAGAGGGCCTGGTACACGTGGGGAGCAGACAGTGGTCAGTTTATGAGGAACATTATGGGCAGCTCAGGGATGGGTAGGTTGGTTGGACATGAGTCCAAAAAGCAGTAGTTCAGAACCAAGTCATGAAAGACCTGTATGTTACGGTAAGAATGTTGAACTGTATTCTACAGATAATTGGAAATCACTGAAGCTTCAAACAGTCTGAAAGTGAAAATGTCTGGGTGACACTGATAAGATGCAGTAAAATTCTCCCAGGATTTTAACATGACAAACTGGAATCCAGGGGGATCTTTTTCCCACCATGACTATGTCCATTTCACGTATTTTGTGAAGGCAAAGGATGAACAAAATAAGCTAATACCACAAAAAAGTCAATTTTTCATTGAGGTTTGCTTATCTTTTATCTGTCAAGTATGTATCTATGTATGTGTGTATGGGCTTCCCTGGCGGCTCAGTTGGCAAAAAATCCACCCGCAATGCAGGAGGTGCAGATTCAACCCCTGGGTCAGGAAGATCCCCTGTAGAAGGAAATGGCAACCCACTCCAGTATTCTTGCCTGGAGAATCCCATGGAAAGCGGAGCCTGGCAGGATCACAGAAGAGTCCATGGGGTTGCAAAAGAGCCAGATGCAACTTAGCAACTAAACCACCATTTACTTTATATACACATATATACGTGTGTGTGTGTGTTATATAATAAGCATAATTATAAAACTCTATTCCCACGTACATTTTAAAATTTAAGGCAATCATTTGCACAGCTAATATTACGAAGATCAAAATGTATACCCAAATTGGAGTCATTAATAAACACTTTAATATCAAAAATTATATCTGAAAGCATAGTATTATTTTAGAATATACTTGTTTTTAAATAATTTTAATAACAGTAGCATATATTTTTGAGAAAACTAACCACTAAGAAGTCCTGCAATTCAGACTTACATTGGAAGAGACCCTGTATGGTGGCGAACACTGGTAGATCCTGTTGGATTTCTCGATGCTGTTGGGACATGGGGTGGTGGCATGCCGCTTCCCCCGTCCATCAGACCTACTTGCCATGGCGCAGCCATTGTTGGTTGCATTTTGGTCCTTGAAAAGTGGATAGCACGCATGGGATACCAGTCTATGAGGAGTAAGCAAAGAAGTACATGTAATACTTAGAAAATGCAGTAATGACTTATCTCCATACGATTTTACCGATTTGAATATCTATAAATTATTCTGGCTACTTACATGTAAGTTTCATGACATTGTACATAGTCACTCAATCATAAGAACTCTTCCCCTGCCCCATTCCTATTTCTTCACTATAACTTTTTTCATGGTAAGGCATTTTATTTTAAATATAGCAGTGTGTACATGTCAATCCCAAACTCCCAATCTATCCCTCCCTCTAACCCTTGCCCTCTGGTAACCATAAATTTTTTTCTCTAAGCCTGTGAGTCTGTTTTGTTTTATAAATAAGCTTATTTGTATCAATTTTTTTAGGTTCTAAAACCTTGCTCAAATTCATTCTAATAAACACATTTATCTATCAAATAGAATTTTGTGAAGATGAAAAGCAACCATTAATAAAATACGTGGTAATATTAATAGGGGAAGGACTTCTTAAGTCTTCATCCATAACTATAATATAAAAAAGCCAAATAGATAGCTAATTTGCTGCATGACTCAGCGAACTCAAACTGGAGCTTTCTAACAACCTAGAGGGGTTGGATGGGGAGGGAAGGGGGGGTTTCAGGAGGGACGTGTGTATACCTATGGCTGATATACAATACTGTAAAGCAATTATCCTTCCATTAAAAATAGATACATTTAAAAAGCCAAATTTCATATGAAAAAGAACAGGTTTTATCATATTCAGGTGGAGTATTCTGATAAATTATATGTTTTAAAATTAAGCATTTTTTTACATTTTTATTGTTATAAATACTTCAATTATTATGTGCTTGTAATTCATGATCCTTTAAGAGAAATTGTATATACTATACTATAGTATTGAAGTTAATAAGGCAGAAAGTTATCAAATATATATATTATACAAATGATAAAAGAATTTTGATTTCTGATTTTGAAACTGAACATAGAAAAATACAAATTATTTGGATCCAAATCTAACACAATTCATTGAATATGGACGCAGACAATAAGGAAAATAAAACAGTGAATTTATTTTATGGATAGTTGATGTTCAGCTGGCCATAGAATTATGGTACTAGGATTGCCTCAAGGAAATTCAATAGTGTGAAAAAAGTAAGAGAGTCTGGTTAAGGAGCATGATGAAAGCTAAGCCACTTCCAAAATAGGTACCAGTGGATTACTTGGGGATAATGAGTACTATGGACTGAGGTGTGTCATCCCAAATTTATGAGTTTAAGCTCTAATCACCAATGCAATTTAGAGATAGGACATTTGAAAGATAATTAGCTTCTATTTATGTGTGGTAACATAACTTTATTTAAACCAGTAGTGAAAATATTCACATTCTTGAACAATATTACTAGATTGGAAGCAAACCATGATTATCAGATCATGCATGAACAAGGTAAGGTTATGTACAAAATTTTCAGGAAGAAGAAAGCATAGAGTCTATATATGTGAATTAGCACTTTCTTTCCAGAAAATTTTTCCTTATGCTAACTTTCAAATCTCCCTACAAAACTGCCCCATGTCAGTTTAGTTATTCTGTATTCATTTACTTTTCTCTACTTTTCAAACATTTGTGTGCTTTACTTTTCAACCATAGATTTATCTTTCTACATACAGATATATAGTTATATCAGTATAGACAGATAATTAGCTTTAAATGAAGTCATGAGGGTGGGACCCTCATGCTGAGATTAGTACCCTGATAAGAGCAACAGAGACGTCTCTCTCTCTGCAAGTGGGGACTCAGTAAGAAGGCAAGACAAGAGGAGGGGTCTCACCAGAAAGTGATTTGACTTTGAGCACCTTGATAATGAACTTAGCCTCCAGAAATTAAAACTCTGTGGTTTAGGCCAGAGTCTATGGCATTTTGGTATGTTAACCTGAGCAGACTAATACAAGGAGATTTAACTGGCTTTCAATGTTAAGTTATGTTTTTAAGCTCCTAAAGGGCTTTAACTTTTATTATAGTAAAATAATAAAAACAGAAGCTGACCGAGCACTATTAAATCAGGAAGGTATTAGCCCAAGTTGCCCATTCTAATCACCATCTTATTAGCAAAGCATGAGATAAAAATTTTGAAGAACTTTATAAATACCTAACTCGCAGTCTCTTGAAGCACACCCAGAGCACCCAGTGGATGAGGAAAGAACACATGGGCAGCACATACCTCAACTATTAGTTATCAGCTGCTATTTCCTTTGCCAGATAACTCAGCTTTTAAGGAGATAAGTACCTATAGTAAACACAGTATTCTGCATGGGTATCAGACTACATGGGAGTAGAGAAATGCAACCTGCATCGTCTCATCAGATGGGATTAACGGTGACAATGATGTTGATGAGCTGAGGCAACTATACAGCATGTCTTTGTATCATTCCTCTGAGTCTTAGGCTAATTTTCCCCTGGCATTATCTATTAATCTGCCCGGGGAACTAAGAGTCTCAAGATAAGTATCAACTCTACCCCCCTTGGGGGACTCTACAACCATTTGGCTCAGAGCCACAAGACAATGCTTACTTGTCTCTATTAATTTAGCTAGAAAAGTATACATTTTTTCAAACAATTGTTTTTGATAGCTTATAACTTCAGTAGATACCAAACAGGGATTATATTTAAATGAAATTCCTGTGTTTATATAGATGTATCATATGTATTTGTAGACTTTTGGGAAAATGCAAAATGTTTTTTCCCCCTTATTCTAACCCAAGCGGCACTCTTAAGAATCCTATAGATGCATGTTGGGGAGCTATTTACCCACGTTTTCTCAGGTACCACCAAGCCCTATCAACACTTCCGCTATTGCATCCATGGCGCTTCTTGGCACAGCAAGAGATCAGATTCTGAGGGGATAGGTTGGCGGTGTATCGACCTTGGGACTGAATTGCTATGCGGTCAGCTGCCACACCTGTTTCAAAGAGAATATTAATTAATATTCAAATGGCATATAATATTGCCAAAATTTGCATAGCCCTTTTTGTCTGAATTATTAAACTAGTCTCTGAAATTTAATGGAACTTAAAGGCCAAATGTGATGCATATTCCAACACATTCCACCATGTCATAATTTCAGTCATAGTTTATGTCCAGTTTTGGCATTGCTTCATTATGGTACCATCTTCAAAGTCTTTTCTAGTTCCTTGTTCTTTTCATGTTCTATATACTTCTGAATTCTTCATTAAGTAATTAGCCTCCAACTAATAAAAATAAATGAAAAAAAAAAGAAACCTGTCAAGTGAAACACCTTACAAGCAAGAGTCGTATCTTGCTTACATTTATATCACCTGCACTTAAAATGTGTGTGTGTGTGTGTGTGTGTGTGTGTGTGTGTGTGTGTATAAATGAATGTAACTAACCTGAGGCAATCAGAAAAGTTAATCATAGAAATATTCATTGAAAATTTATCCATGTTAATCTGATGTACTGGAATAAATAAAATTTTGGTTTTAGTAATTGAGACTAACATGAATCTACGTTACAAACTACCACTAATTAATACTTATATATGGAATCTAGAAAGATAGTACAGATGAACCTATTTGCAGGGCGGGAGTAGAGACGCAGGCATAGAAGACAGATTTGTAGATACAGTCAGGGGGAATCAAAGAGTGGGGCAAATTGAGAGAGTGGGATCAATGTACATACACTACCATGAGTGAAATAGATGACTGTGGAAAGATGCCGTATAACACAGAGAACTCAGCTCCTTGCTCTGTGATGGCCTAGAGGGCTGGGATGGGGGGATGGCTCAAGAGGGAGGCGATACATGTATACATGTAGCTGATTCATTTTGTGGTACAGCAGAAACCAACAAAACATTGTAAAGCAATTAAACTCCAATTTAAAAAATTTTCAAAAAGCTACATAGCACACTTTTGTGCTTATAATTTTCTTGAAGATCATGTTCCTAATCTCAGTAGATGTAGAATTCACCTTGTTTTATGTATATGTCTACCCTTTGTGACTGAACATTCTATTTGTTTAAATAATTCCCTAGCAAGGTTGTTGTTGATGTTTGTTCCTTTCCCCAGCATACACTTGTTCACCACCTGCTAGGTGGCAGACACAAGTCTAAGCAGTAGAAATTGCAATAATGAACAAAATCAAGAGTCATCATCCTGACCTCATAGAATAATAGACTGGGGAAACTAATCAACCAGCAGCAGAAAACTATATATGTGAGCATTTTGATCACGCTACCATGATAATATGTGTGTGGAGATCACAAGAAAATTGGAGTCAGTGACATTTTGATACAGATTTTTGTTGTTGTTGGAGGCCTGATATAGTCTTCTTAATGTCTTACTCACTTTTGATTAAACGAAACACATCCATAACCTTTCTTCAACCTATCCACTTTTCTCAGAAGTTATAGTTTTTAGTCATCAAAATTATCTGTGTACTGGAATCCCTCACAGTGCTAGTTTAGAGTTATTAAACTAGCAGTGAAATAAATTCTTTAAAAATAATTCCTTTACATATGTATTTCTGTATACACATAGTTTTTATGTAATTATAGCACATGTACAATTCTGTAGTGCAATTGCTGGCATATTTTAGATGCTCAGTGTGTGTTGGATCTATAACCTCCTACTTGCGTCTCAATTCCCCTGCATTTTGTGCTAGGATACATTTCATAGGAGCAAAAATCATTATACCTCCATCTCTCTCAGTCTCAAGAAAATAACTCCCTGTTTCATAAAAGGAAATAGAAATTCCTTGATGCTTTGACTTTCAGTACAAGGACTCAGAATCAAGTATTCCTGTAACTATTCTCTGGTTCATAAAAGACTTTCACAAACAATACTGAAGGAGACAGAAACCTGCCTCTGGGGTCACTTCTGGGACTTCTTGCCTTTCACTTCGGGCAGGTCACTTCTTTTGTTTGTGCCTCTTTTATAAAAGCAAAGGCTTGAAAATGGGGACCTCTACCTTCCCTTCCAGCCCCATGAATCTGTAGACTCCAACCAAAGGATAAGAGCTTTAAATTCTAAAGATATTCAACATGTTGCTCTTATTACAGACATTCCTGAATCTCAGTGAAGGTTTAATCCAAATTCTCTTGAAATACTTAGAAAAGGTCAGAAGATTTAAGAATGACTCAGTTCAACAAATTGTTTTCCACTCCTTATCTGAAAACTTTCACCAGGCTTTACCTCTGAGACTCACACTGCTATTTTTCCTGCTTATTTTATTCTGTCTCCAAATTTGCTCTGCAGCAGGCATCACCCCTACCATTCGGAACTCCTCCACCTCTTAGATTCTGACATCTTGCTTAAATTCTATTTGGCTATATAACTATATTTTTATATGTGTGTATATTTTTAATTGTCGTCTTTATCCCATTTTATAATTTTTAGCTTCTTTGAAAGACAAATTTTCTCATTGTAACTATTGCTACATTAAATATGCAGGGTACAAAACTGTCATCCGTTAGGCAGAGGGACAGATGGACTTAGCCTTGTGCTGAGGCCGTCTATGGGACTGTGATCAATGGACCCCAAAAATACACAGCCCAGATCATCCTAGCAAGTTACTCTCAGTATTTCACAACAAATATATTTCCTAAGACATCTTTAGAAATGCTGGTCTAGCTTAAACTTAAAGTAAAATTATTACATATCCCTTAGGAGGTGTAATACATTAACCACATAAACATAAAATGGCAAATGATGTATCTAATTAAATCTGTCCCCATCCAGTTGAAACCAGGCTCAAAGAGATTCCCATGCCAGAGAATGTTACCCTGGGGGAATAAGCATTGCCATAGAAGTGACAGATGGAGATGCTCCAGGGTGAGCTCAACCAAATGCATCTTTTCTAGAACAAACTAGCTTATTCTATGAAGTGATATAGAGAGGTATTTAGAGAAAGTCTCAGCACTCCTCTGTCCCAAGAAGTGCCACCCTTCAGAGCCCATGAAGTTATTTCATGATGCATTTAGTACTTAGCCTCTTTTTGAGGACTCTTGGAATTATTTCTAAGCGTAGAGCACAGTTTTATGAAACTGATCTTTGAAAGTAGACAATGTTGTGTGAGGTTGAATTGTTGTAATACAATCAATACATTTTGAGGATACTTTGGAGACCAAATCTTGGGATTAACCTGAGTACTGATGTACTGGCCTTGTGAAACTGTATGAAGTTGCTGTAACAGTGGTATGTTATCCCTCACACTGCTTTTAATGAACTTTTTTTTAAGTCTTTACTGAATTTTTTACAATATTGCTTCTGTTTTATGTTTTGGTATTTTGGCCACAAGACATGTTGGATCTTAGCTCTCCCACTAAGGTTCAAACCCACACCCTCTTCACTGGAAGGCAAAGTCTTAACCACAGGGCCTCCAGGGAAGTCCCTCCTTACACTTTTGAAGTAGTTTGGAAACTACTCTTGTTAGAAGACCAGTTGTATCACTGTAGAGTCAGAATCTACAAAACTGATTTTATCTAAAATGAGATAAAGTCCATTTAATCCATTATCACTTAGTTCTGAAGTCTCTACACCAAATATATTAATTTCATAATTAAATATGTCTCTGCAGATCTAATCAAGAGAAAAGAATATAAGAATTATTTGTCTGTATAACATACATATTAGGATTACAGATAGCAATATGGGTAAAGAGGAATCTTACACTCTTCTTATGATTTGGCCTTAACTCTCAAAGAGCAAACAAATTTTGGCAACTTTTCTCTGTTGCTCTTTTGATCTATTCTCTATTTAAAATTAGTCTGTGATGATAAAGACCAATTTCAGAGTAAAAATGGATTTTTATTTAATCTTCAGGTTGCTTTCTCTGGTCAGAGTAAGATTTTATTTTACTGACCAAGTGATAATATTTAAATGTTCTAAATTAAAAACCCTTTTAATTACTATCCCAGGGCCTAGAGTAAAAGGGAGAATTTGTAAGGAAGTAATTAAAATGATTTTATTACTTGCAGTGGAAAAAGCCCAGGATGCAGCACAATTTTTTTGATCCAAAGGGCTATGGGTCCATCCAGGCCATTTGTAAGATGCAATAAAGAATTCTGGAAGATCAGTAGTTTCAGGTAAAGAAGTCTAAAGAAGAAAAATAAGCAAATGTGTCAGAGTTTTTCCAATTTATCCCAATAACCATTATAAGAAATCCCCATGCCCTGTTATAATGTTTTATTATTTTGTAAATTCAACTGTTCTGAATGACATTTCTTAAATGTATTACTTATGTAACATATGTATTTCACTCTATGTTTAAAAATAGCAATTCAATGTGGGGAATCATAACTTAGTACAAAACTGAAAGGACAATACATAGAATGTGTTTTCTCAGTTACTACATAGCTCAATAATTTCGGCCATTGTTTTTGTTATCTTGAATATCCTGAGTTTCCTTACTAAAAATGCTGCTATTTAGGTGATGGAAGAAAAGTGTCAAATTCTCAAGTAGATTGTGATAGAGCATCTGCATGAAAACTTGAAGAGCAGTATCACAGAAATGTGTGGTTTTAGATTCTTATGTCATCAGATTGGCCACACTGCAGAACCTTGGAGTTGGAGCAGAATGAATTTGCTTCTCTGAGTAGAAAGTTTCAGAGACAGACACGGTCTCAAAGTCTTTCTACCTGGGACAGAAATACACATACCTTATACATTACTCATACCTTCATTTATTGGCTAATCAGTGTGCTTTTAGGAATTTATAATATTAAGCTAGCCCATGTTCCAGAAAATAGCTAGATTAACATTGTTATTGCAATTTATCACTTTAGAATTCTACTTTAATAGTGGAGCTGGGCTATTTCCCTTCTGCTCTGTGGAAGCAGTAAAGGTATAACACATTTTTTCAGGGTTGAGCTATTCAGAATTTGACATCCACTTTCCAAAGTTGACCAGAGAACTTTGTATATGGGAGGTATTCAGTATGATATGGGAGTTATGATAATAATGAGGAAACACACGTCTATCTGATAGATTGCACAACTTTAAGAAAATCATTTCCTCCCCACAGGCATAATGTTATAATAATAGCATGTATCTTTTTTATGATTTACTGTTTAAAAATAAAAGTATACGAATGTATCATCCTTCTCTATAAGAAAAGGTGATAGAGAAACAACAGGCAAAATACCATATTTATTGAAAACATATTTACAGTTTTTATCAATAAGATCAATTCATGAAGCTCACCTGTCAGATCTTACAAGACTTTTTACCAATTATTTAATATTGCTTTTCTTTAAAATAAGCCCATAGGACTTGAGACCCAAGAAGCACATATTACCTTGAAACTTTACTTACTTTATGATACCAGACAATCTGATGTAATAAACACAGGGCAAATTTTACATCTCATTACTCCATGATTATTGCATTCCTCTATAAAGTAAGAATGTTTTCAAGAGCTAATAAAGAAAAGTAAACACCACAGAATAACAGTTTTTAGGAGTTGGTAATGAAGTCTGACTTCATTAAATGATTTTTTTTTTTCTTGGTCAAAGGATAACTTAATAAAGCAAAAAAGTCAAGAGGATCAACTGACAGAGACAGAAATTCCAAAATGACAGTGACCTAAAAGAAGCAAAAATTTAGTTTTAAAAAGCTTTACACTCTTATATATGGACATTTTACTTTCATTGTAATGTTGAAAAATGTCAGCCACATTCTATTTCCAGATTAAGATTAGTCAAACTTGAACAGTCTCCCTGCATTAATATTTCAATTTTCATTAGAGATTAAATATCCTGTGAAGAATGTAAGAATTAAAAGCATTGGTGAATGCTGGGGAATAGTTTACAATAATTGTTGCATTTAATAGAATCAAAATCTCTAAAAGTAATGGAAACCCAGTCACAGAGCAGATTGAGAAGTAACTAATCAATCTGGATATTCTGGACAGTGTTACTAAGAGCCCAGGTCTGCACAGCATCCACTCGGCGAATCCCCCCTTCATCCCCTAGTTGCACTTACTCCCACTTAAATGTGGATAAGGAGTGACCCAAGAATCAGAAGAAGTCTACAGAAAATATTATTCTCTTCTGACCAAGTTCAGTAGCAGTGCGTACCAAGAAATTTCTTCTAAGCTACTTAATATTGGAGAAGAAAGGGCTAACTTCCAGTTGCTAACGGCAAAATGAATTTTTCATCTTCAATAATATTTGCCTTCATACCTGAAATCTGAAAGAGTTTTGCTTTGTTACTTGGCCAGTTTGGGTTTTTTATATGGAACTAGTTTCTTGTAAATATCATTAATCAGTGACCACACTACGGCAAGTGCTGCTAGTCCTTCAGGGCTCCTGCTTTGAATAGGCTTTCCTTCTATTTATAAGTTTTAGTGATAGCAATTTTAGTTCAGTACCTGCAGGCTCAGAAAAATGACTATATTTCCTGTTCTCCTTTGGCTCCCAGGTGTGGCCACATTACTAAGTTCTGTCCCATGGAATTTTACCCCTTTTTATTTATCCTTTTATCTTTTTTTTTTTTTTTTTTTTTTTTTGCTTGAATCCAGGACATTGTCAAATGTAAGAAGCATCCCAGCTTCAGAGGTGTGATAATAAAGAAAATGTGCCTCTGGAAATTGATGAACTGCTCTCTCTTAAGATGACTTCCTCAGAACACTAGTTCTGAGAAATTGTAATAGATAATTACAAGAGGAGCAGCTGATTAATCAAACAGTTCTAAGAAACACTGGCTTTGAAAATTAAATAGTCTTTTTTTTTGTCCTCACTGCAATATTTTTTAAAACTACCTAAGTGCTGAGAGGCTGTAAGAAGCAAAAATAATATTTGTGATTCTCAATGTGCGTGACCCAATGCAACATATTCTACTCTATTTCATTTGATTTAACATCATTTTTGCTGTGAAGCAGATCAGGGGACTAGTGTTTCACGGAACTCACTTTGGGAAGAATCATCATATAGACCAGGTAGTTTCTAATTTGGGGAGTCCATGTAACCCAGAAGGACGCTACAAGATCATCTGGAAACAGACCCCCACCCATATCCTCCACCTGCCTTTTGTCTTTAGAAGTGAAGTGAAGTCACTCAATCATGTCGGACTCTTGAGACCCCATAGACTGTAGCCCACCTACAGCCTACACCTGTAGGGTCCTCTGTCCATGGGATTCTCCAGGCAAGAACACTAGAATGGGTTACCATTTCCTTCTCCATATCTTTAGAAAACTTTAGTTATAGAATGAATTTAATTAAAGAAATGAGAAAATGCAGAAAGAAAGGAAAACAGTGAAGCAAGACAACATAATAATACTTTAGCCATTAAAAAAGTCCAAGGCCTCCTTTAGTTACTCCTCAAGGACTCTAGATAAATATTCAAGTCATGTCCCTTAAACTGTTTTGCAGATACTGAAACCCCTACCAAGGAGGTGAAGTTAACTAAATGCCACCCGCAAGGAGTTAGATCCCAGATGGCTTCAAAGCAGAAGGTTAATGGTGTGGACTCACACTTGCCTCACCACCAACCAGTCAGAAGAACGTCCACAAGCTCACGATGCCCTCTTTGACCCGTTACTATAAAACTCACTACCCTCTCCAGTTCAGAAACATGGTCTTGAGGGCAGTAGTCCGCTGTGACGCGCTTGCCCAGCAAAGCAATAAAGTTATTCTTCTCTGTCGCACACAAAACTCTCTCTCTCTGCATTTCTATTCAACACCGGTAACCAGAGGCCATATTTCGGCAACAGCCAGAGCTCAGGTATCAATTATACCAGCACACCAAATCACCTCAGGAATCTACTTTTTAACAGCCCCCAATTTTTGTTCCCAGAAAAGGGAAAAAGTAAATTTTCACATTTCTCTCTCGAAGATGTGTCCTGTGGTGATCAATTTGGCCCCATGATGTTGATTCAATTACATCACAGTGCTATGCATCAGGCTTCTACTAGTAAAGAAAATAAACTGAAAACTCAGGAACAGACGGATAACACATTCATTCTGCCACAAGTTCAGCTGAATAAGGAGTGAGGACAGTGTGTATTTCCTCAATTTTGCTGAAGGGTTTGCAATTCTATTTTGAGGAGAGAAAGAAAAGAGAGAGCCTGGAGGAAACATAAGGAAATGCTTGATGCTCTTCGAATTTCAAAACTCTTGTTTCAGAGACATCCAATTCTGTCCCTAGTTCTTCACCCGCAGAGTGGAGGAGATGCTGGGATGAACTGAAGGAAGTGTGCACTTAAAGTCCACCATGACATCTGCCTGTCATGTTCTTCTGCCATATCACTGACACCTACTGTATGCTATGACAAACCTAGACAGCCTATTAAAAAGCAGAGACATCACTTTGCTGACAAAGGGCTGTATAGAGTCAAAGCTATGGTTTTTCCAGTAGTCATGTAAGGATGGGAAAGTTGGACCATAAGGAAGGTTGAGTGCCAAAGAATTGATGTTTTTGAACTGTGGTGCTAGAAAAGACTCTTGAGAGTTCCTTGGACAACAAGGAGATCAAACCAGTCAATCCTAAAGAAAATCAATCCTGAATATTCATTAGAAGGACTGATGCTGAAGCTGAAGCTTCAATACTTTGGCCACCTGATGTGAAAAGCTGACTCATTGGAAAAGACCCTGGTGTTGGGAAAGATTGAAGGCAGGAGGAAAAGGGGGCGACAAAGGATGAGATGTTTGGATGGCATCACCGACTCAATGAACATAAATCTGAGCAAGCTCTGGGAGAGTGTGAAGGACAGTGAAGCTTGGCGTGCTTGCAGCTCACGGGGTCACAAAGAACTGGACATAACTGAGTGTCTAAACAACAACATGACAGGTAAAAAGACCTTGGTAACAGTCACTCTGATATTTCCCAAAGGTACCTCTCATCGCTCAGTATTTACCAACACTAAAATACGTTTCAGAAAATAATAAACAACTTCCTCTTAGAGAAATGGATTTAGTCAATCAAATACTACGTTTTATCTAGATAATGATGATCCAGGTGATGGAGTAAATTTTTCTTTCTCACTTCAATGATCAGTGGTTTTAAAAGTTATATAATATATGAAATGTTATTTTACTTTATCTTCCAACTAACAAAAGAAAAAGATGTTATTTTTTATTTGTTGGTGATGCCAACTTAGACACAGTAATATCATGCATATTGAGTGTCTGAGAAAAGATGTGGTAGTAAACAATGAGGTTATCCCCCAAATTTAGAACATGTTTATATACATCAATGTGATACCATATAATGTAGTAAAGTTACAGGCTATAAATGTTTATTATTGCTTATTTATTTGGCTGCATTGGGTCTGAGTTGTGGCATATGAACTCCTTAGCTACAGGTTTTAAATGTTATACTAGCTTTATTAATGTTTTAATAGTTTCCAAATAGCTCCACCAAAGAGGTGAGTCTTATTTGTGATATCTTAGTTAACTTCATTGTTCTTCCAGGAAATGAATAACAAAGCTACTAAAATTATATTTTTTTAACTAAGCCAAGTAGAGAAATGAACTCTAACTTTCCCTATCTCTGTTTGAAAACAGTATCTTTTATTCAAAATATTTGCAATATTTATAATAGGCTATAACTCAGGGAAGCTTCTTAAAGTTATCTCTTAAATTCAATGCACTTGAACTTGATGCCTGAAAAACAATCAGTTACAGAACTGTTCATTTGACTAGATTAGACTTGACATGATTTGATTTGATTTGATTTAGGAGCAGAGTAGAATTTTCAGGTTCACCAGAAATACATAAAGTCCGTCAAGGCCAATAAATACAGAACAACACTCTATTTATGAAAATAAAATGCTCTAAATAATGAAGCCTTTCATTATTTAGCTCTTACAGAATTAACCAGTTTCAGAAATCTGCTATTCTCCCAAGGTTAATGCAAGGAAGAAAGAACAAATTTATATATTATATAATAACATTTCTGTTATGCTCAACTATTATATGAGCATAATAGATTATGCTCAATCTATTATAACTGTGTAGTAAGTACTTCTTATTCATCATTTCATGGACTTCTCTCAGGCCTGTGAGCTGGGTACCTCTGCTAAAACCATTTAAGCCAGGCTAATAAGACCCAAGCACACAGAATGCAGAGCTCATGTCCATCAGGGCATATGAAACACAGCCATGTGTCTAAATGCACTGCCTACATGTACCTATCAACAGACCTCAACTGTGTTGCTTCTGTTGGTTTCAAAGGACCTCAGTTCTCAGTTCAGTTGTTCAGTTCTGTCTGACTCTTTGCAACCCCATGGACAGAAGCATGCCAGGCTCCCCTGTCCATTACCAACTCCCAAAGTTGCACGCCAATTTTGCCTACAATCATAATAATTCTTTTCTTTTTTAGACACTGAGAAACCTTTGTTTTATCCCTGAATGTATTTCTGCTCCCTCCAGCACTCTTCTTTCAATATTTTAGCATCTCCTAAGTGTGTTCTGTGGAATATAAATCCTGTGGAATATTAGCCATCATTATAAGCAAAGGAGAAAAGGTTCTATGATGTCATGAGTTTAGGAAACACGGGGTAACAAAAAAATGCCAATGAAGGAAGAGCTCTCTTCAGTATATTAATGAATAGTGTGACTCTTTGGAAGAAAGATACACCATTTCACAAATATATTTGACCACAGATAGAACACCTTTACTCCAAACCTTGCAGGATTGATGGCTAATGGCACAAATGTTGAGAAATATTGAAATAAATTTCTGTGTTTTCTAACCTGTTTTAACTGTGTTTTTAACAGTTTCTAACATGTTTTTCTACCATAAAGAGAAAAAAGTCTGAAGTGGTAGAATTTAAATTTGCAGGGAGCTATGGTCTTCTGAAGACCAGATCCCCATCAGTCCCACTGTGAATTTATCAAGACAGCACACAAAGTCCCAATAGGCTGACAGAGAATTGTTGGTTCATCTAATTTAGAGGAAAACAATTTGGAACAGAGTTGTCCAATCAAGATATTATTTTGAACAATCTCAAGAAAGCACCTTTAAGAAAAAGTTAGGCAAAGGTTGATCAGCCGATGTCATTTGACTTGACACTAGACATAATTCTAAAGTGGGTAGAAGTGAGTCTTCCTACGAAACAAGGAACTGCATGGTCTAGTCAGGACCCTCTTGGCCTCGTTCTTTCCCCTCTCACTTCCTCTCATTCAGTCTGCTTGTACCAGGGGAAGCAATAAGTTTTTATTTCCTCTTGTCTGCTCACACTTAGGACAGTCATCCAGGAAGGGCTACCAAAATCTTTAAGCTAGATTCATCCTAACCTCCCATGATTAATATATTCTATTCCTCATTGTTACACATTGCAGTCTACAAAAATTCATTTGGGTTGAATTAATTCATACAGATTAACCAGGTTTTTCATATTTATATGATCATGGAACTCTTTATAGAAGACCTATTGATAAGCCTCTAACTTAGCTCAGAAGGCATATTATGGGAATAATGGCTTCAATCAAGCCATGAAGCCAAGAAGCCAGCTAGAAAAGAGAAGAGCTTTCCCAGGAACCAGGAATGACTCACCGTTCACCTTTCCCACTCAAGATAAAGAATATGATCAATCTCAGTTCTCATCCAGGTAATGTGCCCAAGGAAAACACCATGCCTTGGGCTGGTGATGCAGGGTTCTCAGAAGAACCGTCCCAACTGCTGGTAACTGCCTATCCAGTTAGCACAGTTAGTATGTAACACACCATTCTATGTTGAAAATTGTATTTTTAAAATGTGGGGGAGCGGGAGTTATCCAGAAGCAAACACACACAAAATAATTCATTTCTACCGTATTCAGAGTCCATTTGATGTATTGGGGGTATTTTGTATTATACGTAGTCACCAGGCTAAGAATTAGCCTATTTTTAAACCTCTTTCTGCAGCAATCATTTTAATTCAGTTCATTTGATCCCATGTTATTCACTGAAGTACTTGTTATGTTTCTGATTTTCTAATATTTGACCAGATATCAGGACAATTTCAACACTCAGAAATTTTTTGAAGAGACTTCAGCCCTCAAGCTACTGTGCCTTAGAAATGGGAAGCTATTTCCTTGCTTTGTATAATAAGTGGGTAACAGAACTCTTACAGATCAGCCAAATTTTCCTTATTGCCTTCCTGGAATTACTTGGCAACTTTATTACATTAATTCATAGTGCTGGGCAATTTAAATTCTCCCAAAGCACTAATCATTTTTCATTTAAATATCACTTTAGTGACTTTTATGCAAACAAATCCCCAGGAGCCAATAAGTGATTTAGAATTAGATTTCCTTTTCCTATGCTATAAACTGTGGCAACCTGGGAAAGAAATGTACCTCATTTCCCCTAGAATATAAAATACTCTAAGTTGCAAGAAAATAGAGCTTCAAAAGATATGTTAGAAAGAATTCAGAGAAAATGTATATTGACACATAAATGAGTATTTGACTTAGTGGGCCCTCACTAGAAGCAAGGGAAAAGTATTCCTTATAACGGGGATGAATGTTTTATTTTCCCAAACAATTCTGTCTCTTTTCATCCAGATAAGGACAAAAATGAAAAAGAAAACAATGATTATATAATTAAGTCACTCAAAGTTATAATAAGCTCTAAAGATATTATAATTTACTGATTGTAGAAAAAAAATCCAAAAATATATCTGTTGTAGCTGTTCAGTCACTCAGTTGTGTTTGACTCTGCGACCCCATGGACTGCAGTACACCAGGCATCCCTGTCCATCACCATCTCCCAAGATTGCTCAAACTCATATTCATTGAATCAGTGATGCCAACCAACCGTCTCGTCCTCTGTCATCTCCTTCTCCTCCTGCCTTCAATCTTTCCCAGCATCACTATCTTTTCCAATGAGTTGGTTCTTCTCATCCGTGACCAAAGTATTGGCGTTTCAACATCAGTCCTTCCAAAGAATATTCAGGATTGATTTCCTTTAGGATTGACTGGCTTGATCTCCTTGAACTCTAAGGGACTCTCAAGAGTCTTCTCCAAAGCCACAGTTAAAAAAACATCAACTCTTTGGTTTTTAGCCTTCTTTATGGTCTAACTCTCACATGCACACATGACTATTGGAAAAACCATAGCTTTAACTAAAGGGACCCTTGTAGGTAAAATAATATCTCTGCTTTTCAGCACACTGTCTAGGTTTCCCATAGCTTTTCTTCCAAGGAGCAAGTGTCTTTTAATTCCATGCCTGTAGTCACCATCTGCAGTGATTTTGGATCCCAAGAAAATACAGTCTGTCACTGTTTCCATTGTTTCCCCATCTATTGGCCATAAAGTGATGGGACTGGATGCCATGATCTTAGTTTTCTGAATGTTGAGTTTTAAGACAGTTTTTCACTCTCCTCCTTCACCTTCATTAAGAGGCTCTTTAGTTCTTCTTCATTTTCTGCCACAAGGGTGGTGTCATCTGCATATCTGAGGTTATTGATATTTCTCCGGGAAATCTTGACCCCAGTTTGTGCTTCATCCACCCAAGCATTTGGCATCATGTATTCAGCATATAAGTTAAATAAGCAGAGTGACAATATACAGCCTTGATGTACTCCCTTCCCAATAATGAACCAGTCTGTTGATCCATGTCTGGTACTAACTGTTGCTTCTTGACCTGAGTACAGGTTTCTCAGGAGGCAGGTAAGGTGGTCTGGTATTCTCATCTCTTTAAGAATTTTTCACAGTTTGTTGTGATCCACACAGCCAAAGGCTTTAGTGCCATCAATGAAGCAGAAGTAGGTGTAGTCAATGAGTCATATTTGCTGATTAGAAATATATCTAAGCTGATCATTTCAGAAAGATATATGGTTCCAAGATTAAAAGCCATTTTGCTATTTTGAACCTGAATGGGTCAAAGTTAACTGATTCTACAGGAACACTCAGTACCATTTGGGATACAGATCTTTTAAAGTCCTGGCTCTGCTCATGATATAGAGCAACTTAGATGTCTATCAACAGATAAATGGATAAAGAAGACATGGTACATATATATATACAATGGAGTATTACTCAGATATAAAAAGAAACAAAATTGGGTCATTCGTAGTGATGTGGATGAAACTAGAGTCTGCCATACAGAGTGAAGTAAATCAAGAAGAGGAAAATATCGCATATTAATGTATATATTATGGAATCTAGAAAAATGCCACAGCCGAACCTATCTGCAGGGCAAGAACAGAGATGAAGACATAGAGAAAGGAATTGTGAACACAGTAGAGTGGGGAGTGGGTGAGATGAACTGAGAGACTAGCATTGACATATACGCACTAACATGTATAAAATAGGTAGTAGAAAACTGCTTCTCGTACACACAGTGAACTCTGTCCAGTGCTGTGATGACCTAGAGGGGTGAGGTGGGAGGGGAGGGAGGCTCAGGAGGGAGAGAATAAATGTATACATATAGCTGACTCACGTTGTTGCATAGCAGAAACTAACACATTGTAAAGCAATTCTACTAGAACAGAAAAGTATAATAGTAATAGCCCTGGCTCTGCCATTTAAGTCATTCTAGGTGGCGTCTCTCTACTTCAGTGGGACTTAGCCTCTCTCTCTCTCAGTGTTCTTGTCTTTAAAACATAGATATTTACAGTACTCACTATATCAAGCCAAGAATTAGATGAGATAATGTATGAAAGTGCTAGAGTGCTTGGCACACAACTACTCAATCCATGGCAGCTATTATGATCTTTTCGCATACTAGTTAGAATTTAGCAGAGTCTGCTACTTGAATGTGAACTGGAATAATAACTCAGGGGATTACATCTTTCGAAAGCAAAGCACATTAAACATTTAATGAGAAACTTGTGGATTTACAACTCATCCAACAACAAACAGCGGCACTGCTGGCTCTCAGATGCTGAGAGCTTCCAGACAGCCAGGAACTGACATCTTCATTGCAGAGTGAAGTGGCCGTTCTTTAGCAGTCTGGGCATTTGTTCTTTGGACTTTTTTAAATTTAATTTTTATTTTATATTGGAGCATAATTGATTTTCAATGTTGTGTTTGTTTTAGGTGTAGAGCAAAGTGATTCATTTTGTCTATATGCAAATATTCATCTTTTTTCAGATCCTTTTCCTATGAAGCTTATTACAGAATACTGACTAGAGTTCCCTGAGATATACAGGGTGTGTTGTGTTAGTTCCTCAGTCATATGTGACTCTTTGAGACCTCATGGACTGTAGCCCTCCAGGCTCTTCTATCCATGGAATGCTCCAGGCAAGAATACTGGAGTGGGTTACCGTTCCCTTCTTCAGGGTATCTTCCTGACCCAGGTATTGAACCTGAATCTCCTGCATTGCAGATAGATTCCTTACTATTTGAGCCACCAGGAAAGCCCCAAGACATACAGCACTCTTTTTTGATTATCTATTTTATATACAAGGGCTTCCCAGGGAGCTCAGTGGTAAAGAATCAGCCTGATACTGCTAGACGCAAGAGACACAGGTGGCAAAGAATCGGACCATACAGGCACGCACACAATGTGTATATGCCAATTCCAAACTCCTAATTTATCCCTCCTTCCCACCTTTCCCTTTTGGTAACCATAAGTTTGTTTTTGAAGTAAGTCAGACAGAGAAAGAAAACTATCCTATGATATTACTTATATGTGGAATCTTAAAAAAATACAAATGCCCTGGGCATTTATAACAGGCCTTGAATATAATCAACATCTCAACTGAGAGGTCCACACATGAGGTGGTAAAGCTGCAGCTCTAAGTTAGAGATTTGTGTTAACTAGAGAAGGAGAAGTCTCTTTATTCAAGACGCCTATGATCAGAAGATAACACCTCTCAGGAACGAAAGGGAAAACTAATTCAGTAGTACAGAGCACAAAGGCGTTAGGAAAAGTGGCAACTTCATGAAGGAGTTTGCCAGCTTGTCAGGCAAAGTTTGAAGGTGTTCTTTAAATGAAAAATGTGAGGATTTTTGAAGATAAACTTTATTAATCATCAAAGCACACTCATCTGCAGTTACTGGCATTTTTTTTTATTTCATAATGGAGAATCCAAGGGAGCCATCAAAACTCTGTTTTGATGAATTCACAAAATAACTAAGTTTACTTAAAAAAAGATAAATAAGGACAATTAATGACTTGCTTAAAGCACTGAGTCTCTGGAAAGCCAGTTATCAGAAACATGAATTTCCCTGAAATGATTATCAGTGTAAATGCACACACAATCATTTTTGAAGAGACTATATCTAATTGATATTAGTGAACTTTCAAAGTCCACATGAAAATTTTGAGGGGAGTAACAACCATTTTGTGGAAAGGTTTTTTTTTTTTTTAATATGACAAAATTATCTCAGAATGCTCAAAACTCACTCTTTTGGTTATTTTAAATGATCTTATTTGCAAAGCAGATATAGAGACAGAGACAGAGAGAACGAACGTATGGAGACCAAGAGGGGAAAGGGAGTGGAGTGGAAGAGAATTTGGGAGACGGATTTTGACATATACACTATTGATCCTGTGTGTAGATAGATAACTAATGAGAACCTATTGTATAGCAGAGTGAACTCCACTCAATGCTCTGTGTGACCTAGACAGGAAGGAAATCCAAAGAAGAGGATATGTAACTGTGGGCTTCCCCTATGTCTCAGTGGTAAAGAATTCCCCTGCAATACAGGAGACACAGGAGACGTGGATTTGATCTCTGGGTCAGGAAGTTTCCCTGGAAGAAGAAATGACAACCCACTCCAATATTCTCACCTGAAAAATCTCAAGGACAGTACAGCCTGGTGGGCTACAGTCCAAAGGGTCACAAAAAGTCAGACATCTCTGAATGCCTGAGCATATGTATAATTATAGCTGATTCACTTTGCTGTATAGTAGAAACTAACACAATATTGTAAAGAAACTATACTCCAGTGAAAATTAATTTTAAAAATTGCTTTAAATGCACCTATGAACATACTTACACAAACACACATATACATGAATCAAACTGAGCAAATACTTACAGTCACTTCGTTCATGCTCAGAAGCAGGGGGCTGGGTGGTAGGGTGCCAAGGCGGTATTTGAAACCCTCCTCTAATGTCATTCCCCAGAACTGGCTATAGTTCTGGGCTGTCCATCTGCCTTACAAATGAAAGAGAAAAAACAGGTACAGGTTATATGATGTCACTTTCATCAATACAGGTTCATGTGTTTTTCTGAAATTATACAGAAGCAAGTCTGACAAAATTGGAACCATTACTGAGACCTAGATATTTGTTATATTAATGATGCATTATTGATCACTCTAATATGGAAATGTATCACTCTTCTTAAATTAGGTCTATGTCAATGATTTAAATAACTCATATGAGGAAACTAAGGCTGTATCAACACAGACTAAATTTAAGAATATGAAATCTCTACTTATGGTGAAGTGATTTTAGTAAAAGGCCAATATATGTAGTTTCTTTTAAAAATCATTAAATGCATTTTAGAAAGAAGCTTGAACCTTCAGGAATGTATTTAAAGGTTAAATAAGGTAATGTTTTATTTATAATTTAGATTTGAAAACAAGTTGACTGTGTAAAAAGAAGTATTCATGAAAAATTGAAGACTAAATATTTACACTTTAAAAGATTATAGCAATGCTAATTAATTTTATTGAAATATTTTATTTAAATATTAAAATAGTCTATTACATATAAATGAGTTAATTTGTGTTAAGTGCCCAGTAATCTTAGTCATTATTAACAACAATATGAATTCAATTGATGTAAAATTAGATAACAAAACAGCACATACTTTTCTAGAAACATATTTCATGCCTTACATAGGAAAGGAAGGTTTGTTTTCAAAATCTTATGTTGATATTTGAAGAAAATTCCTTAAGAGATGATAGGAGATGACAAATGAAAAAAGATGAAAAGTAATTTAATCAGGTTTGATTAATTTAATCAGAAAAGGATGAAAATAATTTAATCAATGTTGTTTGAATTAGCTACAAATTGAGGGCAATATATTTTCAGTACTTAAGTCAAAACTAAACTTTATCCTGCTGTGTTTATCCCCAAAACTGCTTATAATGTGAAAGGGTCTAAGGAATGATTCAAGATACAACTTAATTTTCAATAATATGCCTGACAAGTTAATGCTTTTCTTTCATAAGATCTGTTAGTTTATAAAACCTTAAGCAACTTTGAGCCACAGTTTTTAAATATAATGTCCATCATCCAAGGAATTTCAATAAGGAAATTTCTGAATATATTAGATACTGCAGCCTTTATTTAAGAGACTACCAGGACCAGCCTTAGGCAAAATCATGATGTCAGTAAAGCATGCTTTTGGTGCTCCACACTAGTAGTCTTCAAATATTGAGATATCTGTGAGTCTTTTAATTAATCATTCAATTTAGTAAACGGGGATCAATATTTTAAAAGATAGAATATGGGGGAAAAATAGGAAATATTAGAGTTTATCAAACAGAGTGAGAGTAGGTACTATTTCTATACATTTAAGTATATGTATAGGTGCACACACACACGTGCATGTGTGTATGTGTGTATGTGTGTGTGTGTTGTTGTTGTTTAGTCACTAAGTCATGTCTGACTCTTTTGTGACCCCATAGGCTGTAACCCACCAGGCTCCTCTGCCCATGGGGTTTCCCAGGCAATAGTACTAGAGTGGGTGGCCATTTCTTTCTCCAGGTTATCTTCCCAACCCAGGAATCAAACCCTCATTTCCTGCACTGGCAGGCAGATTCTTTACCGCTGAACCCCCAGGAAACACTGTATATTATATACCTTTTTTAAAAAAGAAATTTAAATATTAAAGAAATATTTAAAATATTTTTACACATAAATATTTTCTAAAAAAAGAAAAATTCTATTATGGTTTATTCCAAGATAATAAATATATTTCCCTGTGCTACACAGTAGAACTTTGTCGTTATCCATTCCATATGTAACAGTTTGCATCTACTAACTCCAAACTCCCAATCCATCTCTCCCCTATCCTGCTCCTGCTTGGCAACCACAAATCTGCTCTCTATGTCTGTCATCAGGTTCCAAGTTAGCATTTACTGAACCTTCTTAATTTATCAATCATATTCTTCAATAAACACTGGGAACATAGAAATAAATAAAATTCTCAACCTTCAAGAATTTCATACCCTAAAAAATGACAAAGAGAGAAATGACTTCAGTTTGTGTTATTTATTAGCAGCAGGTCAAATCCTGATCAGAGTAGAGAATTGAAACATAACTCTGCCTGAAGCAGTTAGAACAATTTTTTACAGACAGTGACTTTTCAGTGCTCATCCTAGAAGAATGAGAATGAGTTAGGTGGCCAGACGTGGGAGAAGATAGAATTTATTCTAAACAAAGGCAACTCTGGAGCAAAGCAGATTTGAAATTGGGAAGCTCATTTAGTGAAAAGGAGATATGTAATGCTTAAACTATGAGAGAGACCAGAAAGACAGGCTGAAAGAGTGTAAATGATGAGGCGGTAAAGCATTTGGGCCAAATTGTCATTTATGCAGAGGAGCATAATTATATTCTAAAGCAATGGAGTGTCATTGAAGAGTTTTCAAGAACAAGAGTGACAGAAGCAAAGCTTTGTTTTAGAAGGACAGCCATGAAAGTATAAAGGATTGGTTTGAGGTTTCAATAAGCTGGAAACAAAAGAAAAACTCAGATCACTTCAAACTAGGCTTGATCAAGAAATGCACTAGAATATAGCATCGAAATAAGGAAGTAAATTTCTAAAATAAGCTTTGTGAGAAAAATAAGAGCACAGTGACTGAGAGTGAAGAGGGAAAAAGCCTGAAACTAACTTCAGATAGTCTGGCTTAGTTGACAAAGTAGAGGGAGCTGCCAGTAACCAGTCAAGGGCTAATCTTTCTAGTTTGGGGTATTGTTGATTTGACACATTATTGAGAAATCAGGACCAACTTATTCAATAGACTAGACATTGAGTTCATAATAAAAAATCAGGTTTAGAGATATGATAGATTAAAAATGGACACAAATTCTTTGTGACTCTTCCCATTAAGAAATGGAGTTCATTTCTCCAACTGTTGAAAGAGCTGGCCTGATGATTTGCTCTGCTCAGTAGAAAGCAGTGAAACTGGCAATGTGAAGATGTCAAGCCTTGGCCTCTGAAGGAGCCATTTCTAGCCTCCACTCGTGTCCTGCTTGAACACTGTCATTATATGAAGATGACAAGGCTGTCCTCCTGGAGACATGTGGGTCCCCAACAACCAGCACCAACCACCAGCCATGGGAGGGAGGCCACCTAGACAGTGCAACCCAGCTAAGGCTCCAGATGTCTGTGGACACATGAGTAACCCAAGGAAAGATGAGGAAAAGAGCCTCAGCTAAGCCCATCCTGTATGCTGATGTGAACGTAAAAATGAAGCCATGGGTGTACATGTGTTCCCCACCCTGAACCACCCCCCCCCCATCCCATCTCTCAGGGTCATCCCAGTGCACCAGCCCTGAGCACCCTGTCTCATGCATCAAACCTGGACTGGTGATCTACCTCACTTATGATAATACACATAATGCTATTCTCCCAGATCATCCCACCCTCACCTTCTCCCACAGAGTCCAACAGTCTGTTCCTTTACATCTGTGTCTCTTTTGCTGTCTCGCATATAGGGTCATCGTTACCATATTTCTAAATTCCATACATATGTGTTAATATACTGTATTGGTGTTTTTCTTTCTGACTTACTTCACTCTCTATGATAAGCTCAAGTTTCATCCACCTCATTAGAACTGATTCAAATGCATTCTTTTTAATAGCTGAGTAATATTCCATTGTGTATGTGTACCACAGTTTTCTTATCCATTCATCTGCCAATGGACACCTAGGTTGCTTCCATGTCAATGTATGGCAAAAACCACCACAATATTGTAAAGTAATTAGCTTCCAATTAAAATAAATTAATTAATTTAATAAAAAAAGAAAATAAATAAATAAAGCTTATGCCCATGTTTGAGTTTCCTGAGCCATACAGCAAATTCCCGTTGGCTACCTATTTTACATATGGTAATGTAAGTTAAGTTTCTATGATACCGTATCAGTGGGGAGGGAGATGGGAGGGAGTTTCAAAAGGGAGGAGATATAGGTATACCTATGGTTGATTCATGTTGCGGTTTGACAGAAAACAGCAAAATTCTGTTAAGCAATTATCCTTCAATAAAAAATAAATTAATTTTTAAAGAAATCCCATATGCGGCAAGGTGTGGCCAAAATAAAGAGAACTCTTAATAATAAATAAATAAATAAAGTTTGTGGTTTTAAGCTACTAAATTCCGAAGTGATTTTGTTACACAGCATCAGATAACTGAGACTGTCTCTTTCTCCCTTCGTTCTAACTTGCTGGTTATCACTTGTGCTACGAATTTGGGATTTATAACAGCCCTCTCATTATAAACCCTTTTACAAAGCTATGACATGTGGACTCCTCAGCTGGATTGTAAATTCCTGTAAGACATTATTTATTTGTATCCTCAGCAGTGCCAAAAGGGAAACACATGTTTTGTTAATATTAATTGCATGAAAACATAATACAAGGAATAAATAAGCACCAAAGTAGGTTATGCAGAATGAATAAAGGCTTGGATCTAGATCCTACCAAGATGCCAGAAATAAATGCTTTAAAGCAAAGGCTGCATATATTTGCCTGTAGGTTATTTTTAAAGGAGCCTAAAATAGACACTGAATGATATAAAATGATTTCATTTTCACACAAGAAAGCAACTTGAACATCAGAAACAGTAAATATCTGAGAATTAGAACTTTCTTTTAAATTCAAGGACTTTCTACACTCTGTCTTTTTCTTCCCTGGTAAATGATTTTAGTGTTAGCCCTTTTCTTCATCACTCATCTCTTTTACTTACCTCTTGTAGGCAGAGAGCAAACTGGTCAAGATGGTGTGTTCAGGCTCTCTCGACCCATGTTTTGTAAACAGTGAGTATGTAACAGCAGAGATCATTTATAGCACCGCACATGCATGTCACGAGGTACTCGCATGGTCATGGGTAGTGTGCGGTACACATATATGTGAGCTCCACCCATAAAGTGGGGGGGATTACTGTGGTGTCACGGCTGTGTCTGTTGGATCAGTCACAAGAGGAGAGAATTGTATGGCTGCTGCATCAGCCAGGAGAGAATACTGCTATGGCTGCTCAACCGGCCAAGAGAGAGGCTGTGTTATAGCAGAGAATAAACGTGCCTGCAGTTCCTGGGGCCCCTCAAGTCCCCTTCCAGCCTCTTAACTCACGGCTTGCCTTCCCTGGGTTCAATGAGCAGTGTACACAGTGAGATACAGCAAGACAATTGGCATCACAAATCAGCGATACAACTGGCATTGTCAGCAGGATACCCAGCGGGTAGGGGAGTCTGAGGCTCCACTAGATGGAGCAAGCCAGTGGCCACCAGATAGCATATGGTACTGTGTGGCCTCTGTTCTCTTGACATGGGCTCCCGTGGAAGACTGGGACTGGATGGTTCACTGGATACTGTTGAAAAGGCATTACAGGCAGCGAGTCCCCATTTGTCAAACAAGGAGGCAGGAAGTGCTTGGCACTGTGGGGTGGGTTTTCCTGACTGCCCTGAAGGCAAATACTGATAGTGCTCTCTGTGATGCCACACCGGTGTGCAATGTAGAGACACTTGGAAGAATTAGAGCAGCGTATATTGGTGTTAGAGCAAGAACCCCGTGGCCCTGAAGAAGCCAGCATCCCTGACAGTGAGGCGGTAAGTGACAGTGATGATGAACGTCATGAGACCGTCGGTCCCCGCTTGGCAGCGAGGCCTATTGTGCAACAGGGAAGAAAAAGTGAAGCATGAGCAACCGAAGGCTAAGGTGGGATGGGGGTATCCTCAAGGGACCCCAATGTGACTGAGTTTATGACATACCGACCATATACTCAAGTGGAGTTGGCCGACTTGGGTAAGCAGGCTCAGCAAACGCACAGGAAACACTTGGAAGCATGGCTTTTGTGACTCTGGGACACGGAGTGGGCCCGGCACCTGAGAGGTTTTGCAGGTCCTTACTGAGAGAAGCCCTGGAGAAGGAAATGGCAACCCCACTCCAGTCCTCTTTCCTGGAAAATCCCAAGGACAGAGGAGCCTGGTAGGCTACAATCCACGGGGTCGCTAAGAGTCGGACATGACTGAGCGACTTCACTTCACTTCACTTCACGGAGAGAAGTAGAGAGGCGGCACGCAGGACGCCATTTTGAAAGTGCAAAGAACCCACAGGGGGCCTGAGCTAGCAGGCGTCCCCTCTGGGTTATGCAGATGCGAATGTGGGCTAATTATGGGGAGGTGTACTGTAAAGGCCATGTCCTCAGACTTAGAAAAGTGTAATCATGTGGGTGGACTGTGAACACCACAAAAGGTCCCTACCTTGAGGGGTGGGCCTGGTGCCTCTTGGGGGTTTTGTGTGTCCTTAATAAAATTTCCGCAGGAGTGGAGTTGCCCCTACGGAGGCTCTCCCACAATCTCACAAGGACAGATGGTGGACTAGACTTGGCCGTGGAAGATAAAGGCACTCCACACGCAGTGGGTAACTCTTCTAGCCCCATGAGGGCAAGGACTGCAACATGAGTCCCAAGTGATACCTGGTGTTGGGCTTTGCTATGTGTTAGGGATGTAACTGTTTGCTGTTGTAGCTACTGCTGTTGCAAGATGTAAATCCAAGGGTCAGTGTTACTGGCCAAGGGAATGTCACAGATGGACGGCACATAGAATGTGAGGTGAGAGACCTTGAAAGGGGTGGAGTGTGGGGAGAGAGCAAATTGGCCAAGATGGCATGTTCAGGCTCTCTTGCCCCACATTTTGTAAACAATGAGTGTGTGACAGCTGAAATCACTTATAGCACTGCACATGCTCGTCATGAGGTACTCTGTTAGTCGCGAGTTGTGTGCAGTGTGCATATATGTGAGCTCTACCCATAAAGTAGGGGGAGTTACTGCTGCCTCATGGCTGTGTCCACTGGGTCAGTTAGGAGGGGGCAGAACTGCAGTATGTCTGCTGAGCCAGCCGTGTTATGGCTGCCGTGCCCACCAGGAGAGAATAAATGTGTCTGAAGTTCCTACGGTTCCTCGAGTCTCTTTCCAGCCTCTTAGCTTGTGCCTTGCCTACCCTGGATTCAACGAACATTGTGCACAGTGGGATACAGCAAGACAATTGGCGCCACAAGCAGGGCGATCAGCGATACTCCTCTTTTTTCCCCTTTTGTCTGTGTATATTTTCTTTTTCTGCAATTCTATATCACCTTTTTTTTTTTCTTTTTTGAGTCATCTATGTTTGCTACTAAAAGGTAAGGCCCATGCCTCTGAAATATTCCTAGAGCACTCTCAACAGTAAACAAATGATGGAAAAGTTCTTCTTTCCAAGGGAGATAGCATTCCCAACAGATCTAGTCTTTTATATGACTTTCTTTCCACATTGCTTTAGGTGGTGGTTTCTCTTGGGTTCTGTGACAGCAGAAAGGTTGGTTGCTTATCTTGGCTTCCTGGAAGTGTGTGTTTGTTAGGTCAAGCATTTGAATCCTTTTAGGAACCTGATTCAGATAATCTCTCATGATGACACATACTCTCATATTCTTTTAATAATTTAAATATCACTTAGCCATGGGAAATAATTGATTTTCCCTTGAAATACTTAAAATGTCATCATATTATCACCTAAAATATTGGTGAAACACACACACAGAGGAGTTTAAAATGGTTTGAGAATATTAATATCAACAAATGTGACTGCTGTCTTTCATGTCTTCCAAGAAAACACTCAGGATACATTGAAAATTAGTGTCCCATTGTGCTGGGAAACATACAGCTTAAGTGTGGGGAGAATTATATTTTTAGTTTTAAAAAATTCGTTTGAGGATGACTTCACTTTTTTAGTTGCTAGACAATAGATCTTTTCAAATGAAATCTTTTCCTGAAGGTGGAAAATGTTATCAAGGGTAGAGAAATCCTGAGGCAGAAACCATCCCACCATCCCTCTTCCTTTCAGTTCTGTAAAGAAAGCCAGTGTTGGCATTTTTTCTTTATTCCTTCTATGTAAGTGGAAAAGTGACTTTGCTAATTTATCAGAGCATCAGTTATTTTGTCAATCAGCCCAAGTTTTTGTTTATTAGCAAAGTAAAATGGCCTGACCTTTCTTTTGACTCAACTGTGAGTGAAATTGGCCAGATATCAGTCATCTCAGTGAAACTGTCTAGATGGACTGGTCTTCTGGGGAATCCGCAAGATAAAATACTACTCTCTTAAGGTAAGATTCTGCACAGGATAGCTTGAGCCTGTGATTGGCTAGGCCAGGGCAGATGTGGAAGGAAAGAAGATAAACATCAATGAATCAGTTTGCTACTTCCTGATTTTGTCTGACTACTTATTTAAACTAAACTTCCTCCTACACACCTCACTCATACCATGACACTGCTCCTTCTTGAATAATTTAAGACCATGCTCCATATTTCTCCTTTGTACATTTTAATTTTTAGTTGTTTGACATTTACCTCTGTGTATTCCAATTTCACATGTCTTTCTATCTCCCTCTCCATTTCTCTCACACTCTGTTTTGGTTTTTTTTTTAAGAATGATCTTTTTTGCAGGTAAGTGATAGGAACTGTATTGTTTGAAACCTGAGGGGTAACAGGGAGGTGGTCACCAAAAATCCCAGAAAGCAAAATTTTTCTCACCCATAGTCTCCTTTATTGACATGTTCAATTAATCCTGGTTGAACAAGGCATACATGCTGGGAACATTTCCACTGCTGTCCTGAGCATGTGCTGTAAAAATACAAACATTATGAAAGTGACTTGGCCTTTTAGGAGTACATTTACAAAATTAGTACCAAGAGTTGCACTTTGTTAAGGTATAAAATATATTTTTGGTTAATGTTAACTGTATGATCATTTAATTCTTGACAAAATCAAATCACAACACATTAACTACGCTACAACGCAACATCTTTTACTCCAGGCAGTTAATGAATGAAATGACCACTCAGTCATTGAAGTCTGAAAATAGATGACAATGAAGACAGCAGATTCAGTATGTGTAATTGGAAATTTTCTGCAGGATAATCATTTTAAGGCAGTCTGATTATAATATATTTAGTTACTGTGCTCAAGGAAACATGATTTGATTTGCCTATAGTATATCAAAATGTTTGTAATTAATAGATATGCTTAATGCACTGTCACAAACATCAAACTCAAAAGAAATATTCATGTGTAGATTTTACACATCTATTAAAATTAAATATGCTCATAAAGACTACTGATATGTGATATCTTATGATTCTGTGTATCTGTATTTAAACATATGTTTTGTTTCACAGATATTCCTTTTATTTGAAGAAAACATACACAGACAGTAGAATTCAGTTCTGTGCCACTTAAATTCATTACCAGGAATTGCAGTTTTCTTTAATTACTGATCCTTCTTCATAATATTGACCATCTCTGTAGCAGCCTGTCAACATAACATGTAAACAAATCAAAATTCTAAATTGATTAATAAAATGTATTCACATAACAAGTACTCTAAAATTTTGTTTAGCTTTTTCAAATATGCAAAAATATTTGGTGCCAATCTGACAGAAATCTATGTGGGGTTTTTGTCAGGGTTTATATATCCAATTTTTCTGGATCTGCTCCATGAGTTTCTATCTTTGCTCTGTGTATTTGTTCCAACTGAGAGGATTTGTAAAGCATAAAAACTAGATTACTGAGGTATTAATCACTAAACACACTCAAAAAATAATTAATGTGTTTAAATAGGTAGGCAGTAAAATAGTGTTTGAAATGATTAATAGCATTTCTCATCTTAAAATCTAATCAAGTCTCATGTGGGTATAAATAGTTGCATATGATTAGAGGAAGAAGCTCAAGACTTTGGACCAAAATATGAAGCTATTTCAGCGGATTCACCTTACAAAGAGAAACTCTATTTTTTCTCCAGAATTTGAATCAGCAGAAAAGTTTATAAGATTGCAGCCCTTTGTGTTCTAAATCTAAATGTTCCTCAACTATTAACCAAAATGTGAAAGTGTTTGTTAGTCAGTTGTGTCCAACTCTTTGCATCCCCATGGACTGCAGTACTCCAGGCTCCTCTGTCCATGGATTTCTCCAGGCAAGAATACTGGAGTGGGTAGCCATTCCCTTCTTCAGGGGATCTTCCCAGTCCAAGAATTGAAACTGGGTCTTCGACATTGCAGGAAGGTTCTTTATGGTCTGAGCCACCAGCGAAGTCACATTAACTGAAACTTTTTGCTAACTATTTTACCAGATTATTGAAACTACTCCAAAGAGATCAATGGTGAATTATTCTTGCATGAAAACCAATCAGAAAGATATGGTAAAATAGTGCCCTGTCTACAAACTAAATCCCTTTGTAAATTTAACTGACACAAATTACTGAATTAGCAAAAGTAGCATAATTCACTCCTGTGTCCCATGAAAACCTTTTTGATAGAAACATATCATTGAGAGATCACATCAATGGCCCCTAGTTAAATAAAATGAATTCTAACTTTTCTTAAAAAAATTATTTATTTTTAATTGGAGGATAATTGCTTTACAATATTGTGTTGGTTTCTGCCATACATCAACGTGAATCAGCCAGAGGTATTCGTATGTCCCTTCCCTCTAGAAGCTCCCTCCCACCTCTCACCCCATCCCACCTCTCTAGGAATTCTAATTTACTGTATATAATAATAGGAGTAAATCTACATATTTAGAAAGCATTTCAAGGGACCTGGTTTAACTACAAGCCATAATGTCACAAAAGCAAATTTCAGATTAGCTATCTTCCAATTTTTCAAAAAATTGTTTCTCAGGAAACATTTACAGCTGCTTTCTTTCAGCAAGCACCGTGTTCTCACAGTTCAATGTTTTGCTTAATGAATTTCAAATCTCCTTGTGCTGGCATCTATCCATCCCTTTTACATGAATTCCACCATCACAGGAAGAGAGAATGAAAACACTTCTCTTGTGGCCCATGGGGGAGGGAAAATATTAAACTTTAAATCAAGTTCAGAGTTTTAATTACTACCCAGGATTAAACACTTTTTGTAAATAAGTTTCTATGTTTCCAATTTATAAACACCCTAGAACTTTTCATTACCTAGGCAAGCAACAGTAAAAATTCAAGCAACAATTCAGGTTTCATTCAAAGTCAAAGAAAGTACTCCACCAACTAGTTCTAAAGGGAGGATGAAGGGCGGGGGGGAGGGGGGGAAGCTGATTTTTAAATTTTATTTTACTGAAGTAAAGTTGATTTACAGTGTTGAGTTAATTTCCGCTGAACAGCAAATGATTCAATATGTATGTATATATATACATATGAATGTGTGTGTGTGCGCTCAGTGGCTCAGTCATGTCCAACCAGGACCCCATGGGCTGTAGCCTGCCAGGCTCCTCTGTCCATGGAGGAGAATGCTGGAGTAGGTTGCCTTTTCCTACACCAGGGAATCTTCCCAACCCAAGGATCAAACTCGTGTCTCTTGTGTTTCCTGCATTACAGGTATATTCTTTACCTCTGCACCACTTGGGAAGCCCATAGATAGATAGATAGATAGATAGACAGACATATGCATCTATCCATCCATCTATCCATATATATATATATATTTATACACTGCTGCTGCTGCTAAGTTGCTTCAGTCATGTCCGACTCTGTGCGACCCCACAGACGGCAGCCCATGAGGCTCCCTGGGATTCTCCAGGCAAGAACACTGGAGTGAGTTGCCATTTCCTTCTCCAATGCATGAAAGTGAAAAGTGAAAGTGAAGTCGCTCAGTCGTGTCCGACTCTTAGTGACCCCATGGACGGCAGCCTACCAGACTCCACCGTCCATGGGATTCTCCAGGCAAGAATATATTTATGTATATATACATATACATACATACATACACTACATTGTTTGAAACCTGAGGAGTAACAGGAATGTGGGCACCCAAAAGCCCAAAAAGCAAAAATTTCTCTCTCTCACACACACACACAAACACATATATATATGTATGTATGTATGAATGCCAAAGAATGCTCAAACTACCACACGACTGCACTCATCTCACACGCTAGCAAAGTAATGCTCAAAATTCTCCAAGCCACTCTTCAACAGTACGTGAACTGTGAACTTCCAGATGTTCAAGCTGAATTTAGAAAAGGCAGAGGAACCAGAAATCAAATTGCCAATATCCATTGGATCATCAAAAAAGCAAGAGAGTTCCAGAAAAATATCTACTTCTGCTTTATTGACTATACCAAAGCCTTTGACTATGTGGATCACAACAAACTGGAAAATTCTTAAAGAGGCGGGAATACCAGATCACCTGACTTGCCTCCTGAGAAACCTGTATGCAGGTCAGGAAGCAACAGTTAGAACTGGACATGGAACAACAGACTGGTTCCAAATCAGGAAAGGAGTATGTCAAGGCTGTATATTGTCACCTTGCTTATTTAACTTATATGCATAGTACATCATGAGAAACTCTGGGCTGGATGAAGCACAAGCTGGAATCAAGATTGCCAGGAGAAATATCAATAACCTCAGATATGCAGATGACACCACCCTTATGGCAGAAAGTGAAGAACTAAAGAACCTCGTGATGAAAGTGAAAGAGGAGAGTGAAAAAATTGGCTTAAAACTCAACGTTCAGAAAACTAAGATCATGAAATCCAGTCCATCGCTTCATGGCAAATAGATGGGGAAGCAATGGAAACAGTGACAGACTTTATTTTTGGGTGCTAAAATCACTGCAGATGGTGACTGCAGCCATGAAATTAAAAGACGTTTACTCCTTGAAAGGAAAGTTATGACCAACCTAGACAGCATATTAAAAAGCAGAGACATTACTTTGCCAACAAAGATCATCTAGTCAGGGCTATGGTTTTTCCAGTGGTCATGTATGGATGTGAGAGTTGGACTATAAAAAAAGCTGAGTGCTGAAGAATTGATGCTTTTGAACTATAGTGTTGGAGAAGACTCTTGTGAGTCCTCTGGACTGCAAGGAGATCCAACCAGTCCATCCTAAAGGAAATCAGTCCTAAATATTCACTGGAAGGACTGATGTTGAAGGTGAAACTCCAATACTTTGGCCACCTCATGCAAAGAACTGACTTGACATTAAGGAGGGAAGACCAAGAAATGGAACTTTTTCTAACACTATATGTAGTACTAATGATTTTGGGTAGGCCTGGGGATAGCATTCTCTTGACTTCCAAAATTAGTAGCTGGAGAACAGGTCAGAGAAGGGACAGCCCCCTTCGATTAAAACCTTTGTGATTTCTTGTCCCTTTACCTATATAACTAGTACATTGGACAAGCAACATTTAAACAATATGAATAAAAACCAGCTTTCAGATATACATATGTATACATAAATATATACATCAGTTCAGTTCAGTTCAGTTACTCAGGCATATCCGACTCTTTGTGACCCAATGGACTGCAGCACACCAGGCCTCCCTGTCCATCACCAACTCCCAGAGTTTACTCAAACTCATGTCCATTGAGTCAGTGAAGCCATCCAACCACCTCATCCTCTGTTGTCCCTTTCTCCTCCTGCCTTCAATCCTTCCAGCATCAGGGTCTTTTCCAATGAGTCAGTCCTTTGCACTAGGTGGCCAAAGTATTAGAGATTGCTACAATCTCACTTGAGAGTTGGCTTCTTGAACAGAAACCATTATTTGTTCATCCGAGCCTGGCCGAAGTACTGATAAAGTGAAGCAATACCTTCTACATTAATATATAAATTCAGTTCACCCCCTTCCTCTACTCCTGCCTGACTCCAGTGTATCCTTCATCCCCTGAACAGCATTTAGAGAGATCTCTTAAGATCTGTGTTATGTCACTCCCTGCTTAAAATCCTCAAGTTTTTCTGTATTAAATTTAGACTAAAACTGAACTTCTTACAAGGACTTAGAAGACCTTATCCAAAGTGTCTCTACCATAATCTGTGTCCTCACTTCTCCTATTCTACTGCCTGGAATGGTAGTCCCAGAGGAATGAAGGATTTGCCTGATACAGGTAAGGGTGGAAAGAACTGGATGAACTTAATTTGGAGCCAAAGCAAATGGGATTAACTATTGGAGAATCAGGAAAAAGAAGGGTCACAGAAGTCTCACTAAGATTTTGGCTTTAGGGATAGAGAAGCTGTGATGTTATTATTGAAATAAAGAACAGGTTTTTGGTGAGAAATCAAACTTCTGCTTTACATGTTCTAGACTAAGGTTAAATCTAAGTTAGACATCCTAATGGAGAAGATCAAATAGAGTAGTGATGGAAGTCCAAAGTCAAGCCAAGGCTGGAACATGAATTTCAGAGCCAGTAACAATACATATCTTTAAGTTTTTGAGGATAAATAACAGTCTCCTTGAGAGAGTGTTTGTAGGTAAGAGAAAGACGTTCAGGACTGAGCTCAAACACCGTAACCAGCAGACATTCAGAAAAACAAACTGGGAAGAAGTGACCTGGGAAGAAGGGGGGAATTCAGGGGATGGTGGAGTCCTGGAAAGCAACAGACGTATTCCATAGAAGCAGAAGCTGTCACCTACATAGAGTACGGCTGAGGGGTCAAGAAAAGAATGGAGGTCTGGGATTTCCCTGCTGGTCCAGTGGTTAAGACTCTGCACTTCCAATGCAGGGGAGGCAGGTTTGATCCCTGGTAGGGAAACTAAGATCCCACATGCTGAATAGCACAGTCAAAAAATAAAATAAAAGAGAATGGACACCTGAATACTGCACTTGAAAACATGGAAGTCTTCAATAATCCTGCCAAGACAGAGCTCAGTAAAGTAGCAGGGAACAAGATCTTGTAGGAATGAGCTGATAAGAGGTTTAGAAGTCAGGAAGTGAAATGTTTCTTTCAGATATTTTGCCATTAAAGGACAGGAGGAAATAAGATAAAACTGGTTAAGGACATGGAGATGAGGGTTGGCTTTTTCAAAGTTGGGAGATACAACTACCCACCAGCTTCCTGCAAGACAGTGTCTTGTAAATGACATTTGCTCACCTTCTCAGTTATTTCCTCAGGAAAAATTCCAAAAAGTGGAAGTTCTTGGTCAAAATTGAGGTTTGGACATCTTTAAGGCATTTAATTCATTCATCATTTTTTTTTTTTTTTTTTGGAATGATTTCACCAATTTACACTCACCAACAGTGAAAAGATGAATTATCCTGTGTCACTCTAAGGAATAAACTGTAACTTTGGTTCCCATGCTAGGTATCACTTCGTCACAGAAACAGAGTCAGGATCAGAAATTAACCTTTGATGTTGTCTAGTTCCATATCCCAAGCAATGTTTGTATCCTGTTTTGGATTCTACTAGTTTTAAATAAAAAATATCTCTTTTAAAATGCTAATTTGAAAATATGATTGATGCTTTAAAGGTAGTAGAAATTGAGGAGTTAAAGAAAAGTTGGGAGCTACAAAAACACTTTCATAACTCAGTAACTTTGTAAATTGATTGATCCAGAAAAGAAGGAGGGAAATGATGGTTTAGGAGAGAAAGAGGGAGAAAAAGGGAGAGAGGAAAGAAGAGAAAAGGAGAGGGGAAGAGGCAATTGTAAGGGTGGAGATCTCGAAAAGACAAGACATGATGGGATTCAGAGCTCAAGAAGAGGATTACTTGAAGTAATTACTTGAAGTAGATTACTTCATGGAAACAGTAACCAAGATGGAAGTAACTTGAAAATTATGATGAGAGCTGAGAGAATTCCTGGTGTCTTTATTTTCTCAGTGAAAAGCATATAAAGCCCTTCAGTGTGAGGTAATCAAGCTGGTTACACCTTGATACAAATAAGTAGATAGATGCATAGTAATGACTGTCAAAACCAAAGGAGTTTTGCAACATTAACAGCCATTATTACAAGAATTAGGTAAATCAGATTTTTGGAAAGTGAAATAAGTCTCTTGATTTGAGAAAAAAAAAATGACAGTATGATATAATTTATTTAAAAATACTTCATCATAATGTGTTCTACTATCTGTGTTGGTCTCAACATCACTTCAGGGAAGGCAGTTGTCTGCTTTAATCAGGAGTCTGCATCTCCTGGGTGGTCAATATCATTTATCCTGAAAGTCCAGACTCAAGGACAGTTCCTACAAGGGGTTCTGCTATCCATCTTTTAATGAACACTAGAGTATAGCATAATGCATGTCAGAAATGGGCTTTCATTGGTAAAATTAGCAACCTGTTAATCAGCATAATGGGTATAAGCAATCGACTCTTATCACTTAACAATATTCAATTTATTTAGATTAGTTTAAATAGTTAAAAATCATATCCCACTCATACTCCCCAGTTTTTATGTATCTCTTAAGATCAAAAGACTTCATGTTTAAACCTGATACCCTAGGATTAATCTCTAAAACATCTGTCCAGCCACTGGTAGGAGGATTTATTATAATCTGATAATCTGTAATATTATCAGATTTGGGAAAGTGCCAATAAATTTTTCAAGCATGGTAGATGTGGCAACATCTAACAGGATAGGGACCTGAGACTTCATGAAACTTACACAATTTTATAGACTAGTGTAGGTCTCCGTACCAACATATATTTTTGTAATTATCAGTATGCACAGCAAAATTTGGAATGTGACTTATCTTCATTGTAATGTGGTTAAGGAGGTTGTGAAAGGGTAAATAACCCTCATTCAATTCAAATGCCAGTAACATTTGTAAAAATGTAAAAAGTAAACATCCTTTTTTTTTTTTTTACCAAGAGTTGTGTATAATCTAATTAGCTTATGTCTGTTCACAGCAGATGGTTCACTAGACTCTTTCCTTAAGATCTGTCACACTAGAGATTTTGTCCGGAAAATCCAGTCTGGTTCCATTTCAAACTCTGTCACTTGTTTTCTGTATCTGACCTTTGAAATTCCCCAATGACTGGAAGTAACTATATGTTCACCTTCCAGTTTATACAAAAGGGACATTATAAACAGTGCTGCGATGAACATTGGGGTGCATGTGTCTCTTTCAGATCTGGTTTCCTTGGTGTGTATGCCCAGCAGTGGGATTGCTGGGTCATATGGTAGTTCTATTTCCAATTTTCTAAGGAATCTCCACACTGTTCTCCATAGCGGCTGTACTAGTTTGCATTCCTACCAATAGTGTAAGAGGGTTCCCTTTTCTCCACACCCTCTATTGTTTGTACACTTTTTGATAGCAGCCATTCTGACCGGGCATGAGATGGTACCTCATTGTGGTTTTGATTTGCATTTCTCTGATAATGAGTGATGTTGAGCATCTTTTCCTGTGTTTGTTAACCATCTGTATGTCTTCTTTGGAGAACTGTCTGTTTAGTTCTTTGGCCCATTTTTTGATTAGGTCATTTATTTTTCTGAAATTGAGCTTCAGGAGTTGCTTGTATATATTTGAGATTAATTCTTGTCAGTTGCTTCATTTGCTATTGTTTTTTCACTTTGTTTATAGTTTCCTTCATTGTGCAAAAACTTTTAAGCTTAATTAGGTCCCATTTGTTTATTTTTGCTTTTATTTCCATGACTCTGGGAGGTGGGTCATAGAGGATCCTGCTGCAATTTATGTCAGAGAGTGTTTTGCCTATGTTCTCCTCTAAGTGTTTTATAGTTTCTGGTCTTATGTCTAGATCTTTAACCCATTTTGAGTTTATTTTTGTGTATGGTGTTAGAAAGTGTTCTAGTTTCATTCTTTTACAAGTGGTTGAGGACATGGAAGCAACCTAGATGCCCATCAGCCTCAGCAGACGAATGGATAAGGAAGCTGTGGTACATATACACAATGGAATATTACTCAGCCGTTAAAAAGAATACATTTGAATCAGCTCTAATGAGGTGGGTGAAACTGGAGCCTATTATACAGAGTGAAGTAAGCCAGAAAGAAAAACACCAATACAATATACTAAAGCAATATACAATATGCACAACATATACAATATACACAATAAAGCACAACACAATATACAATATATATGGAATTTAGAAAAATGATAACAATAACCCTATATGCGAGACAGCAAAAGAGACACAGATGTATAGTAGTTTTTTAGACTCTGTGGGAGAAGGCAAGGGTGGGATGATCTGAGAGAATAGCATTGAAACATATATATTATCATATATGAAACAGATCACCAGCCCAGGTTCGATACATGAGACAGGGTGCTCAGGGCTGGAGCGCTGGGATGACTGTGAGGGGTGGGACGGGTAGTGAGGTGGGAGGGGGGTTCAGGATAGGGAACACATGTACATCCATGGCTGATTCATATCAATGTATGGCAAAAACCACTGCAATATTGTAAAGTAATTAGCCTCCAACTAAAATAAATAAATTTTTTAAAAGGGGGGACATTATTTACTTAATTGACAATTTTTTTTAAACCTTAAGATTGTACAATTTTAAGCCCCAGGTTGAAAAATAATTACAGTATAAGAAACTAGACCATATCTTGCAGTTAAATAATTGAAAAGCATTTAATAAATCAGTGATGTTGTTTCTAGCATCTCAGAGGAAAGTCACTTCATTCTTGCAAAAAATTACTACAAATAGTATGCCATTGTCTATTTATTTTATATAATTTTGTACCATTTTTCAATATTGTGTACTGCTATTTTCTTTCAACAAGCTACTGTCATAAGAAAGAAAAAACAAAACAATTACCTTCATGAGTATAGTTATGATGTGAACCTTTTGCTACTAAATAAAAAGATGAATTGCCTCCCTCCATCATGAATAGAATAAAAGCTATACGAGGAACATAGTCTACCTAAAACATAACCCTAAATTAAAGTCTTAGCTTTCAAGCAAAAACGGACATAGAAGTAGAAGCAGTTTCTTTTCTAAATGGGCTACAGGACTCAAATAAGAAAAGCTCAAGTATGCTTTAGCACATCAAAAGCAATGCAGCTAATACATAATATACATAATACTCACCCTCAACATTCATGAAGCCGATCCTGCTCATACCTGACACCTTTCAGTGAGTTCTCAGGATAAAATCTAAAATTCTTGATATAGCCTGTAAGTCCCAGCGAAATCTGGCCTCTACTCCTCTCAAACCCCTTCTTATGTCACCTTCAAGCCTCTGCTGGCCATGACTTTCCAGAAATGGAGGCCTCCACCCAGCACCTAGACCACACCAAGCTCCTGGCTCCCAGATCCCATTCCATCAGCTCCTCAGAGACCACAAACCTCACTCCCCGAGCTAATACTGTACACTGCTTTCCATGTTGACATTATATTCTGATAGGCTTTCCCTCAGCACCGTAAATGTTTCCTTCTGAGAATTTAACACAATTTGCAATTGTACAGTGAATTTGTTAAATATCTTACACCACGCACCATGACCCCCCACCCCCGCCCCACAAAACTTGACTGTCACTCCCATGAGGATAAGATTTGTCTCTTTTCTTCCCCATGGTTGCCCCAGCAAAAGTGCAATGTCTGGCATGGTGAAGATGGTCAATGAATATTTTTCAATGAATGACAAGATCTCCCGTTTCTGATAGACTATCTAATTGCTGTTTGCTGGGAAAGGCAAAGGTCTTGCAGGAATGACTATGCTGTGGAAATTTTAACGTAGCATGTGTGTGTTTTACAAACAAAATGACACTATTGAAAATGAAAGCAAAATTCAGCATCTGGATTTTGCTGTAAGGATACAAATCCTAATTTGTCCTGCAATGTCTTCTAATTGTAATTTCCACTCACCACCACCTACTTATAATTATGTGACAGAGCTTTGAGGAAACCTGAATTTTCCCTCATATAAAGTGCAGGAGTAGAGTTTTGTTCTGTATTTTTTGCAAACTTTAGATATATTGATTGCTCAGAACCTACAATCATTCTGCTATAATTAAACCAATAGAGTAAATAATACCGTTCTCCTTATGAATTATTGAGTTGACCAAAATATTCATTCAGGTTGCTCTATACAATGTAACAGAAAAACCCAAATTAACTTTTTGCCCAACCCAATATTTGTATTTATTCACTCAGTCTTAGACTGTTAAAACTACTCTGTATGGAACACTGTTTTGTTTTTCCCAGTTTAAAATTCCTGATTGGCAAAATAAACAAAAACACACAGGGAGAATCTCTTTGGTATTACTTAGGCAGGGAGGGTGGCCACCTTTATTATGCTCCTGCATTGGTTTAAACAGCACTGCTGTAACACAGGTTCTAAGGCCACTCATGGGAAAATAAGTAAAATGTTACATACATCTGCAGAGGATCAGTCTTGTGACTTTGATGTGATTCTCTGAGGTTACACTCAAAAAATCATGAGAGGTTGTTTTTTGTCAAGACATTTTACAAAGAAAGAATCTTAAGTTATTTTTATGAGCTGAGTGACTATTCAAAACAGAATGGAAATCAGCCTTTGTGGCTGTCACACCAGGACTTTGCTGAAGGTGCTAGGCTGAGGCAGGTATCAGCATCTGAATCAAAGCACGTTAACAATCCAAAGAAATTTAACCTGGTGATCAAAGTATTCATTTTTTCATTTCAACTTAAGAAAGGAAGGGAGGAAAGAAAGGAGAGAGAGAGAGAGAGGTAGGGAGGGAAAGAAGGAAAGAGGGAAGAGAAGGAGAGATGGAAGTAGGAAGGAACGAAAGAGAAAGACAGCTGGACAGATCTTGTAATGAACTAGGACAATGCTTGAACACATTCCCAAACCCTACCTTCTGGGGACCAAGGCTTTGTGTGAGGAGGCCATCCCTTTTCTTCATGGCAAAATGACTTGTAATCAGGACAGCAGTCAGAATTTTCCCTTTCACAGAATTTATCACAGTAACACAGTGCATCCGCTTCATAGAACCGAGTCACACAGCCATCATCTCTGTCTTCACAGCAACCAAAACTTCTACAGTACTGCCCTTCGAAAGTGGCTCTTTTGAATCGAGTACCTTCCAAAATGGTGTGATTCCTAGTGAACTCAGCTCCTGGGTCCACATCTTGTTGTGAAAAATACTGTCTCTCCATCCAAATTTCTGTGGTGAGATAAGCAAGGATTAAGATCTTACATCCGGCCCACATTCTCCAGAGGTCAGCAGGGCTCCCACTGGTTGTTATGTTCAATCACCTTGTCCTTGGGGCTTCTCCTTGGAGCCTAAGTTCTAATCATCAAGACAACTCAGCCTGAATCCTGAAACTGATCCTTCACTTGAACTGAGTGTATTTCTTGTAGTTAAACATTAATCAAGAATTTCAGTGCTTGCCAAAGATAACGTGCATGTTACCAATAGACCATTGTCATTCCTCCAACATTAAAATTTTATATTTCATATTACAGGAAAAACATCCATTGCCATAAAAATAAATACATAAAATCTTAGGTGTAGATGATACATTGAACATTGCTTACCTTCAAAATAACCTAGATTCTTAAATCAAAAACCTCTCTGGAATACACATGGCCCAAATTTTGGCTGCAGTGACTACTGGCAAGGTGTAGGAAATTCAAAAGTCAAAAGCACAATTATTCATCTCACTTATTCGCACTGCCACTAAAATCCAGACTCTCCTGAGATTGCCTGCTCGGCTCTGTCATATCAATAACAAATGCCCAGTCACACACAGGCTTGATATCGCATCCGTACAGCACTCACCTACCAGAAGCATTTTTATTTCAAAACTTAGTGGAGTCTAATTTAGCTAGAAATTCCCTGAAGGTGACCTTAGTTTTCTCTACCTGAATTTCTGCTTGACATCAATGCAGGGGTCTGCAATATCTGAAAGGCAGTTTATAGTCAAGAAAAGTCAGTGCTCTGAGCTAAGGAGCTGTTGGGGAGTGGGGAGGGAAGAGATCTGAAGGAAACTCAAAGGTCAAGATATCTTTCATGTTTCTGTAAAGCTGTGGGTTTTGTCATACTGTATTTACTCATTAACTATAATATCTTCCTTTGGATTGGAGATAAATAACCAGCAGACAATGATTCAGCAAGAGTGTCTGGGTTGCCTAGTGGAAAGGACTTGTCCTGAAGATCAGAAAACCTGGACCCTTGTCCCTGAGCTACTATTTAATTGGCTTTATGATCTTAGGTTCATGATTTGCTTCTCTGGTCCTCAGTTATTGTCCTATAAAATGAGTGTCTTTCTCTCTAAAGTTAATCCATAACTCTGACATATCAAACATATTCCCCAACTTTGCTCTGTAAATTATTTAAGTCATAATTTTACCTTTATTGTTTCCTTTTCTTTGGCACCCTTCTCTCAGACTGTAAGCTAGTTCAAGTCTTTATCTTTTGTTGTTTTAATTTAATATCATCTTGGTGTCGACATCCATAATCCCACCTGTGCAGTCCTAATTCTGCTGCCTCTGATTCCTTGCCACCCACTGAGTCACTAAAGTACCACAAAGTGCCATTTTCAGCTCCATTCAATCATCTCTAACCTCGATTCTCATTGACCTGAGTCCACCTCATTACACCTGAGTCGTCTACAGCATGTAGCCCTGTACAATGAACTGGTCAAGAACAGGAGCCAAAGAGACTTAAGGAGTTCAAATTATAGTTTCACCAATGATTAGCTACACATCTTTGAGAAAGTGGCTTAGCTTCTCTATGGTTCAATTTCATCAGCTGCAGCTGCAACATTTAGATAACAAAATTTATTCCCATATCAGATGGCTATGAAATTTAAATGAGATAATATATTAAAGTCCTTAGCACATCATTCATGCTAGTTTAGTCACTCAGTCATGTTTGACTCTTTGTGACCCCATGGACTGCAGCACTCCAGGCCTCCCTGTCCACCACCAACTCCTGAAGCCTGTTCAAAGTTATGTCCATGAGTTGGTGATGCCATCCAACCATCTCATCCTCTGTTGTCCCCTTCTCCTCCTTCCTTCAATCTTTCCCAGTATCAGGGTCTTTTTCAATGAGTCAGTTCTTCATAACAGGTTGCCAAATTATTGGAGATTCAGCATCAGTTCTTCCAATGAAATTCAGGACTGATTTCCTTTAGAATTGACTGGTTTGATCTTGCTGTCCAAGGGACTCTCAAGAGTCTTCTCCAACACCACATTTCAAAAGCATCAATTCTTTGGTGCTCAGCTTTCTTTATGGTTAACTCTTACCTCCATCAATGACTACTGGAAAAACCATAGCTTTGATGGCCCTTTCTCAGCAAAACCATGTCTCTGCTTTTTAATATGCTGTACACTGCTTTCCATGTTGACATTATATTCTGATAGGCTTTCCCTCAGCACCCTAAATGTTTCCTTCTGAGAATTTAACACAATTTGCAATTGTACAGTGAATTTGTTAAATATCTTACACCACGCACCATGACCCCCCACCCCCGCCCCACAAAACTTGACTGTCACTCCCATGAGGATAAGATTTGTCTCTTTTCTTCGCCATATCTTTTCTTCCGAGAAGCAAGCATCTTTTAATTTCTTGCTTTCAATCACCCTCTGCAGTGATTTTGGAGCCCAATAAAATCAAGTCTGTCACTCTTCCCACTCTTTCACCATCTATTTGCCATGAAGTGATGGGACCAGATGCCATGATCTTAGTTTTCTGAATGTTGAGGTTTAAGCCAACTTTTTCACTCTCCTCTTTCACTTTCATCAAGAGGCTCTTCAGTTCCTCTTCAGTTTTTTGCCATAAGGGTGGTGCCATCTGCATATCTGAGGTTATTGATATTTCTTCCGGCAATCTTGATATCAGCTTGTGCTTTATCCAGCCCAGAGTTTCTCATGATGTATTCTGCAAATAAATTAAATAAGCAGGGTGACGATATGGCCTTGGTGTACTCCTTTCCTGATTTGGAACCAGTCTGTTGTTCCATGTACAATTCTAACTGTTGCTTCTTGACCTGCATACAGATTTCTCAGGAGACAGGTCAGGTGGTCTCGTATTCCCATCTCCTGAAGAATTTCCCACAGTTTGTTGTGATCCACATGGTCAAAGGCTTTAGCGTAGTCAATAAAGTGGAAGTAGATGCTTTTTGGGAACTCTCTTGCTTTTTCAATAATCCAATGGATGCTGGCAATTTGGCCTCTGGTTCCTCTGCCTTTTCCAAATCCAGCTTGAACATCTGGAAACCTAGCTTGGAGAATTTTGAGCATTACTTTGCTAGCATGTGAGATAAATGCAATTGTGTGGTAGTTTGAGCATTCTTTGGCATCACCTTTCTTTGGGATTGGAATGAAAAGTGACCTTTTAAAGTCCTGTGGCCACTGCTGAGTTTTCCAAATTTGCTGGTATATTGAGTGCAGCACTTTCACAGCATTACCTTTTAGGACTTGAAATAGCTCAGCTGGAGTTTCATCACCTCCACTACCTTTGCTCACAGTGATGCTTCCTAAGGCCCACTTGACTTCACATTCCAGGATGGCTGGCTCTAGGTGAGTGATCATACCATCCTGGTTATCTGGGTCATGAAGATATTGTTTGTGTAATTCTTCTGTGTATTCTTGTCACCTCTTCTTAATATCTTCTGCTTCTGTTAGGTCTATACCATTTCTATCCTTTATTGAGCCCACCTTTGCATGAAATGTTCCCTTGGTATCTCTAATTATCTTGAAGAGATCTCTAGTCATTCCCACTCTATTGTTTTCCTCTATTTCTTCTCATGATAACTGAGGAAGACTTTCTTATCTCCCCTTGCTATTCTTTGGAACTCTGCATTCAGATGGCTTGGTCTTTCCTTTTCTCCTTTGTTTTTAGCCTCTCTTCTTTTCTTAGCTATTTATAAGGCCTCCTCAGACAACCATTTGGATTTTTTGCGTTCCTTTTTCTTGGAAATGGTCTCTATCACTGTCTCCTGTACAATGTCACAAACCTCCATCCATATTTCTTCAGGCATTCTGTCTATCAGATCTAATCCCTTGAATCTATTTGTCACTCCCAATGTATAACCATAAGGGGTTTGATTTAGGTCATAACTCAATGGTCAGTGGTTTTCCCTATTTTCTTCAATTTAAGTCTGAATTTGGCAATAAGTAGTTCATAATCTGAGAAACAGTCAGCTCCCAGTCTTGTTCTTGCTGACTGTATAGAGCTTCTCCATCTTTGGCTGCAAAGAATATAGTCAACCTTATTTCGGTACTGAACCTCTGGTAATGTCCATGTGTAGATTCGTCTCTTGTGCTGTTGGAAGAGGGTGTTTGCTATGACCAGTGAGTTCTCTTGGCAAAACTCTGTCAGCCTTTGCTCTGCTTCATTTTGTACTCCAAGGCCAAACTTGTCTGTTATGCCAAGTACCTCTTGACTTCCTACTTTTGCATTCCAATCTCCTAAATATCTTTTCACGTGTTAGTTCTAGAAAGTCTTGTACATTTTCATACAACTGATCAACTTCAGCTTCTTTGGCATTAGTAGTTGGGGCATAGACTTCGATTTCTGTGATATTGGATGGTTTGCTTGGAAACAAACAGAGATCCTGCTGTCATTTTTTAGATTGCATCCAAGTGCTGCATTTCGGAGTCTTGTTGACTTTAATGGCTACTCCATTTCTTCTAAGGGATTCCTGCCACAGTAGTAGATATAATGGTCATCTGAGTTAAATTCACCCATTCCAGTCCATTTTAGTTCACTGATTCCTAAGTCGATGTTCACTCTTGCCATCTTCTGTTTGACCACTTCCAATTTGCCTTGATTCATGGACCTAACATCCAGGTTGCTATGCAAGATTGGTCTTTATAGCTTATTCAAACTCTTTACAACTTATTAGCATTCATGCTAAATAAGTGTTTATTATCATTCAAAAGTATATTCTCCACTTAAGAACTCTCTCGTCCTTTAAATCCTACAGTTTCATTGATCAGGGGACAACAGAGAATTTGATGGTTGGATGGCATCACTGACTTGATGGACATGAGTTTGAGTAAGCTTAGGGTATTGGTGATGGATGGGGAAGCCTGGCATGCTACAGTCCGTGGGTCACAAAGAGTCAGACATGCCTGAGTGACTGAACTGAACTGAATTTCATTCTCCTCTGCTTCTCATCCCATTTTTCATTAGGCCCCCAATTCATCTTCTTCCTCTTGGACTCACTTCCTCCTCTTTTCTGTGGTCTCTTAAAATACGCTTTTATAATATCTTCAATTTTTTTCCTCCCTCGTCCTCTAAAATAATCTTTCCTCAATAGTCTCAACATTAAGCCAACCTAAAAGCCATAGAGTACAAAGATCTTATACAATGTGGGCCTCCAGCTTTGGTATCTCTCTGGCCTCAATTTCACCAGTTTACTCCTTGCTCATATCAGTCCAGCCATCACACTAACTTTTCTCTTGTTCATCATGCTGTGTACTCTCCTATCTTAGGACCCTGATGCTTGCTGTTTATTCTACTTGGACCATGTTTCCCTAAATCCCCAAGACTTCATTTCTCACCTCTTTTAAGTCTTTCTTCAAATGACATCTTCTCTGAGAGTCCTGGTCCAGATTTTCTATCTAAAATGACACCCCATCTCCAACCCCAGCTCACCTTAATACACTATAATTGTATTCATTAATTATTTGCTTTCTATATTTCCCCTCCAGAAAGTTCTGTAAAATCTTAGAATTTTGTCTAATTTGTCTGTTGCCTGTTTTATCTTCAGCCCTTAGCTCCTAACACATATTGGGCACTCCATGAACATTGATTTCATAAATGTATGAGTCCTACCATTTCCATTCTCTATGCTTCTACAGTGTCTCTTAGGTACTATTGGAGATGATACATCACAGTCCTGGTGCCACCACAAATTTTTGGATTCTTGTCTCAGTTAAGCTCTTAGATGCTGCTCATATGTCTTTAACTTGTTTCCTTCATAGCTATTGATTTCTTAACTTCTCAGAGATCATCACTTTCCAGGGAAGATGTAGTCTCAGAGGTTACCAAGGAGACAAAGACAGTAAATGTCAGTCCTATGCCTTCAAACACATAAACCCATGCCCACCTGCAGCCATCCTTCACATCTTCTTTCCAGATTCAGAAGATGAGGTGTCATCCTGTTCCCAAACAATCCTCCCACCTATGATGCTTAAATCTGCCACCATTTCTCTTTGTCCTTCACTATCTTTTAGTTCCCATCCATATTCAACCCCTTTCTCATTCAGGGACTTCAGTCCATGAGTAGGATTGCAGCAGACACTCCTGGCACTCTACATATATTATCTGCACAGCTTACCATTTTAGGACAAGCTGGCTGAAACAGCAACAGTATGATTTACCGACCAGAACCCACCCCTTCCCCGCCCCTTCCCCACTCCAATCCCAGAGAGCTGAGAATAAACACCTTCTCTGTAGCCCAGGAGCAGTCTTTAAATAAAGCATGGAAGAGTTTATGTGTCAGTACCTCTCCTTGTTCTTTGATGGGTTATCTCTGATACACACAAACACATTACTTTTACCCTGAGGTAAGAATGGGGACCCTGCAGTTCGGAGGGATTGGTGGTGCCCTAACTTGTTTCCAGAACATTGTTAAATATTGCAGTTCAAGTGTATCTACTAATTATACTATCTCATTTCAATCAATTTATGGTCTAGAAATTGACAAAAGCTTTCAAATATTCATGCAAAGAAACTTCACATTGAAAGTGACATATGTGACACAAATTCTACAACTAATAAATTCCTTTAGACTAGTAGTTTTCAAAAAGGGATGACTTAACGTTCCAACAGAAATTGAGCCATGTCCAGAGACTTTCTTTTTTAGGTCAGAGACTATTTTGGCTGTCTGGACCACAAGGATCTAGTGAATGGTGGCTAGGGATGCTGTAGAGCTTCCTAGAATGCACACGATAGAGCTCACAACAAAGAATTATCTGGCCAAAATTGTCAGTAATGATGCTGTTTATGAACCTTAATTGACACATTACAAACACTTTGAAACAACCAACAAGAAATCAGAAAAAGAAAATGAAATGCTCGTTTACTTGCAATTTGGATTTACATGAAGGTTGATCAGATGAATTTCCAATAAATGACTTCTTTGAGATAATAACCAATGGCGGTAATACAAAAATATTGGGGTAACTTTTCAAAAAATTGGATGTAGGATATGCATAACTAGAAAGGTCGGAGCCCACCGTGCCACACTCTCTTTCTACATGAGTATTCTCCTTGGATGGGCTTCATTTCAGATGAGAAGAAAAGCACTGAATTCCCTCTTCTTGTGATTTTTCCTACCATCATTACACAAGAACAATGAAGGGAATCAGCATCTTTAGATGTTTTCTTGGAAAGAATGAAGTTAATCAATTATGTTTCTTAACACTAGGTCTTAGCTAGATGCTGTGAAGAAATTTTAGCTAGAAATTAGAAGAAATTTTAGCCACATTTATCCAATCATCCATCTGATTCACAATTTCCCCTTCTGTGATTTCAGTTCCCCATGATCAGGTGTTGTTTGAAAGAAATTAAGTGGAAAATTCCATAAATAAGCAATTTTCTAAGTGTTATTAATTTTTATTGGAGTGTATTTACCTTACAATGCTTTATTAGCTTCTTGCTGTGAAGCAGGGTGGATCAGTCATACACATTTATAGCCCATCTTTTTTGGATTTCCTTCCCATTTCGGTCACCACAGAACACTGAAGAGAGTTCCCTGCTATCCAGCAGGTTCTCATTAGTTACCTATTTTACACATGATAACGTATATGTGTCAGTCCCAACCTCCTAATTCATCCAATTCCCCTTTCCCCTCTTGGTGTCCATATTTTTGTTCTCTTTTTCCGTGTCTCTATTTCTGCTTGGTGAATTAGTTCATCTCTATCATTTTTCTAGATTCCACATTTTTAAGTGATGTAACACAATATTTGTTTTTCTCTTTTTGACTTACTTCGCTCTGTTTGACAGTCTCTAGGTTCATCCACACCTCCGCAAATGGCACTACCTCACTCCTTTTAAAAATCACACATTGTTCTGAACAGAGTAGTGAACCCCCACACTGTCTAGCTTCATCCCACACAATATACTAACCATCCCTCTGTCTGGTGTGCCCATGATGTACGTGCTACCCACCTGTCATCACTTATTGGCCTTCTCCGTTATCAGATTGACTGTTGGGGCATCCCAGTCCTTATGTTCAAGGAACCCTTATCTTACTTAAGGCTCATGTCCCCAAAGCACTAGAGTAGTGATGCTGGCAATTCAGATATTCTCTTACTGTGCCCAGCTTATAAATGAAATTTTACCATCGGCAAGTTTGTATAGGAAAAAAGCATAGTGTTATTCATATACGGTTGGTAGTAGCCAAGAGTTCAGGCATTCACTGGGGCTTTACAAATGCATGTGCTGTGGATAAGGGAGTAGTAATACAATTGGAAGATTTAGCTATATTTATTTTTTTCATTTATTTTTATTAGTTGGAGGCTAATTACTTTACAATAGATTTAGCTATATGTAAATAGGCAAATATAGGGAGAGAGATAGAGAAAGAGAGAACATGAAGGTGGGCTTGCCAAAAACAGTTTATTTTATTGGTTTAACTTCCACCATTAGAGATTTCTTTCTTCAGATTATGGAGGCTGCAAAAATGTCCTGCAGGAGTAAGTGCTCCTCGGTGAGGTAGGTTAAAAATTACCAAGTCAGCTTTGAGGGTCTGGGACTTGGTCCCTTCACCTGCATGAAAGGTCTAGGATGATCTAATGATGTGGTAGGATGGACCAGTGAGGATGTCAGAGTGGGGATTGGTTTGAGGAAATGGATGTGCTCATCTTCATACACTGGGCCATCAGCAATAGTCTGAAGCTACATTCTTCTTATTTCTACTCCACTGAGTTATCTCAAATTTTAGAGTAAAGAATTTCAGTGAGACATAAAACCTTGGCCTACAATGTGTAGTTGTGTTTGGATTAGGATGCTAAGGAGACCTGGAAGATTTTATACATTGTAACTCCAATATATGTCTGTGTATGGATGTCGGTCCAATCCCTGGTTCAGGAACATCCCCTGGAGAAGGGCATGGCATTCCACTACAGTATTCTTGCCTGGGGAATCCCATGGATTGAGGAACCTGGCTGGCTATAGTCTATAGGGTCACAAAGGGTCAGACATGACTGAAGTGGCTGAGCATACATACTCAGGTGCATTGTAAAAACATTCAAGTGAAAGCTACTCCTCTGTGGAACTTTATGGTGCAGACTTGGTCTATAATTGCACATTACTGAGAAAATTGGGAAAAAAAGTCAAAACTTAGTAGATCCATGAAATGGAAAATAGGATCATATAATAGCTCCCCAACTGGTGATAGTTCAGGATGCTGGGCCCAGGTCTGAACAAGAAGCAGTTTGCCTTACCTCTCACAATAATTAAATAGGTATTTTGGTTTTACTTTTCCTCTGTTTTGTTTTCTGTTTTTAATTTTTTTGAAATGGCAATTTCAACATCTCATTCCATTTTTTGAAAATTTTCCAACATAGAATTGTACCCACACCTATTTATGTAGCATGCATTTGCAGATGAAGATAGCCTCAAGAGAGTATTTGGTTTAGCACAATAATCATCAAAGCAGACTCTAATGGGCTGAGAGGATGCATCCAATTTGAGCCTGGAAGACAAAGACAGGCCCTGACCAAGGCCCCATTTTCCGCCCGTCTGGTCTCCTCTCTGGTTCAAGGACCTCCTACAGGGCTTATGCTGCCTTGTCTTTGCCCAGATGTAAACAAGGGAGGAGTCTTTGAAACCTCATAAAGACAAGACCCAAAAAGAAATCAGATAAATAAATAAATATGAAGGACATTGCATGAAGGCATAGGAGATCACAGACGACTACAGCAGAGAAAAAGCTAACAGAAGAAAAGTTATTAGATAAATAAGTGTGCATATGAGTAAGAACAAAATTGTCTTTCACATCAAAACTAATTTCAATATATTTAAACAGGAAACAACTTGGAAAGCAAATAATTATCCTCTAGAGCTAATAAAAATTTTTTAATCAATGTTTTTTTTTTTCACAAGAAGCACTTGAAAATAATAGGCCTGTCATCTAATTCTCTTAGCATGCTTTTACAGCATAATGTTTTGAGAAAAAAACAATTCTATTCACTCATTATTTTACTCAAAAAATATATATACATGTAAATATATATTATATGTATGTATACATATATACATACATACATACTCCAGACCTGTATGTATATGCGGCTAAAGATTCCACCTGCAATGCAGGAGACCTGGGCTTGATCCCTGGATTGGGTGATCCCCTGGAGAAGCGGATGGGAACCCACTCCAGTATTCTTGCCTGGAAAATTCCACGGACAGAGGAGCCTGGCGGGCTACAGTTCATGGCGTTGCAAAGAGTCAGACACAACTGAGCAACTAAATAACAATAACATAATCCAGGCACATTGGGAGGAGGCAAAACTTAATCTTAATCTTAATCCTTAAAGAATAACCCAATCTAGCCAGAGACGCCAGCTTGTCAAGAAATCATTGCAAGGAGCCTTGATTAGAGTAAATACAGGGGCATGCAAAGGGTTTAGTGAGAGCACACAGTGGCCAGCCCAACCTGCTGGAGTTAGGAAAAACGTTACTGTGCAAATGACTTCTCAGTTGAGCTGTAAAAATGGATTGGGAATTTGGGGTTAGTAGATGCAAACTATTATATATGGAATGAATAAACAACAAAGTTCTACTGTGTGGCACAGGAAACTAATTTCTGGGATATACCATAATGTAATAAAATATTTTTTAAAAAAGGGTGTATATATGTCTATAACTGAGTCACTTTTCTGTGCAGCAGAAATTAACACATTTTAAATCAATCATACTTAAATAAAAAAGAGTAAGTAGGATATTTTCCATGTAAAGCAGATGGAATTCTAGACTGAGAAACAGAATATGAAAGGTGACATATTTGAAAAACTGAAAAGATTCAGATAATTTTGTACCTTGAATGACAAGGACACACTAAGTATAGACTTCAATTTAAAAATAAAAAAGAATATGAGTCAGTTGTTATATATTTTCGGTCACCCTCAAATTTTTTAATTAGCATCACACACTTTCCTTTGGGTACCTGCTCTTCCTCCAGGCCATGCACTCCTGGTTTAAGTGATCATTCCAGGTCTTCATCCTACCACTTCCTAGAGGTCTCATGGGATATAAACTGAGCCCATCACTCTCCCCTGAGAACTGAATCTTCAGTGGGGTCACTGGCATGAGTTACTCAGATACTAACACCCTCACAACGGACCAGAAGGCACCGACCAGGACCCTCAGTCAGTCAGCTTTTCCTTAATTTCTGTGACTATCAAGATCCTTCCAAAACCCCTTTTGGGAGGACTTCCGATTAACCATGGTCGGTATCTGACATTTGCAGTGAATTCTTGGAATGGGAAGTTAGTCCAAATTCATAACAGGACAAGGATATGGTCAGGATGGCACTTGCTGTTAGATCATCACACTAGCAGGACAGAGCATGGATCGGATGAGATGAGCTTGGAGACCAGGAAACTATCGCAGGAGTCTTGGCAAGGCTAATGAGAACTTGGCCTTGAAAAGTGGTTCTGAAACAGAGTTAAATAAGAGATATGAAGGAAGTAATACTTGTAAAATGTCTTACTGGATGTGGAGACAAAGGGATAGGGCCTCCCGGGGTGAGTTCGAGGTTTCTCACAGTTAAAGCTAGTGAGAAGCACCAGCTACAGAAGACCTTTGAGCAACAGTTAGCTCAGTTTGGAATCTATCATTTGAGTTTTCTGATGTGTTATACAGATACGGGTATCTAACAAGAAACTAACTTCCATCTTTGTTTGAGCATAGATTTGCAAGTCACCAACATATACTAAGAACCATGAATGTGAATAGCTTTGCCCATCATCAGCCAGAGCTGGAGCAAGACACTGGAATGAAGTTACTGAATAGTCTAAACACGTTTGTAAGGAAATTCATTTTAGAACCTCATGGACTATACTGAACATTTTAAAATAATTTTTCACAAACTATAGGAAAATTCCAAATATTCCTCAGGTATATGTTTTATGAGAAACATCACTATACATGAGAATGATTCTTAGCTTTGGCTTTTTTTTTTTTTTAAGTCAAAAGTTGATTGCAATTCCTTACCAGCCACATGACATGAGTCAAGTTGTTTTATATTCTTATGGATTTGGTTAACTCACATATCAAAATTGGAAACATAATACTAATCTTACAGAGTTATTTTGAGGATTAAATAATCTATGAGAAAGTACTAAAAATAGGCAGAAGCTCCTTTCCTTGCAAAGGATTAGTTTGCAAAAGGTTGATCTTGAGCCAGTGTATTTAAAATCCAAAGGGGACCTATTCTTTTTTTTGTTCCATATAACTTTATTTTTTTTAATTTTTTTTTGTGCAATACATAATTTTATTTTATTTTTCCCAATTATTTTTATTAGTTGGAGGCTAATTACTTTACAATATTGTAGTGATTTTTGTCATACACTGACAGGAATCAGCCATGGATTTACATGTGTTCCCCATCCTGAACCCCCCTCCCACCTCCCTCCCCATCCTCTGGGTCATCCCAGTGCACCAGCCCCGAGCACTTGTCTCATGTATCCAACCTGGACTGGCAATCTGTTTCACGCTTGATAATATACATGTTTCGATGCTGTTCTCTCAGATCATCCCACCCTTGCCTTCTCCCACAGAGTCCAAAAGTCTATTCTATACATCTGTGTCTCTTTTTCTGTCTTGCATATAGGGTTATCATTACCATCTTTCTAAATTCCATATATATGCGTTAGTATACGGTATTGGTGTTTATCTTTCTGGTTTACTTCACTCTGTATAATGGGCTCCAGTTTCATCCACATCATTAGAACTGATTCAAATGAATTTTTTAATGGCTGAGTAATATTCCATTGTGTATATGTACCACAGCTTTCTTATCCATTTGTCTGCTGATGAGCATCTAGGTTGCTTCCAGGTCCTGGCTATTATAAACAGTGCTGCGATGAACATTGAGGTACACGTGTCTCTTTCAGATCTAGTTTCCTTGGTGTGTATGCTCAAGAGTGGGATTGCTGGGTCATATGGCAGTTCTATTTCCATAAAATCCAAAGGGGACCCATTCTTTTAGCTTGTGGTCCTAATACGTTTCCTTAAAATGATTTAAAACTAAACATAATCTTATCCTCTTTGCTGATATGCACTTATTTAGAAATATTTTTCAAAACCTGATTGTTCCATTACTATGAAATGTATGAATAAGGCCAGACATTTTATCAATGATCTCTGCACAAGTGAAAGTGGATTTCCTAGAATATGGCAGTAATATATACTGCCTCATCACTAGTTTTAATTTGGAAACTTTGAAAAAGCTTTGAGTTCATGGAATCCCCACCAGCTTGAGGCAATCATCCTAAATGTATAAAACAAGCACACCCAATTTTTAAAAGCCTTTTCATTTACAAACCTATTGCCTCCCTTCTGACATCCTAACCCAGGAGTTCACACTGGCTGCAGAATAGAGTCACTTGGAAAGTAAAATTTTTAAAAAATAAAAATAAACCAACTTGGACATGACTTAGCTACTGAACAAGAAGTAAACAATCTGCAGATTTTATCTCAAGAAATGATTATTTTATTGATATGATATGAAATATGGTCAAACTCAAAAACAATTGCTGGAATCCCACACTCAAAAGTGGTTTCATTTCTTCAATCACTTTTTCTTATCTTTTGTCTATTAATTTCAGTGGTACAGACACAAGGCCTTCCTTCAAGTGTTTCATGATTTGCAATATGTGCTCTGGATTCACTGAAAAATGAGTCACTCCATACTCTTCTGTAATACTCATCCATTTCTTTATCACTTTTAATTTATAAAAATTGTATCTACTTTTCATCCCATCATGTCTTTTCATTTTGGCACTTACTTTGTACTTATCCACCAGAAAGGGGGTGTTCATGATAATGAAAAAGTAACACATGCATGCAGACTTCCTGATATGACTCACGAAACGTAATAACCAAAAATTACCTAAGTGTGTCTATTGGTGGTACGTGCTTGTAATTGCAGCACAATTTCATTCACAAGATGAGAGTCTATGAATCAAACTTTTATGAGTGGAAAAGCTTCCGTGAAATGCCATTTGCAGCAACATGGATGCAACTGGAGATGATCACACTCGGTGAAGTCAGTCAGAAAGAGAAAGACAAGCCCTGTATGATAGCAGTTATATGTGGAATCTAAAATATGATACCGAGGAAGCTATCTATGAAACAGACTCAAGGATAAAGAAAACAGACCTATGGTTGCAAGGAGAGAGAGAGGGAAGTGGGGAAGGGATGGACTGGGAATCGGAGTTAGCAGATGCAAACTATTATATGTAGGATGGATAACAGCACAAAGAACTATATTCAATGTCTTATGATAAACCGCAATGGAAAAGAATATAAAGAAAGCATGTGTACATACATATGTATAACTAATCACTTTGCTCTACAGCAGAAATTAACACAACATTGTAAATCAACTATACTTCAGTTTTTAAAAAGCTTCTATTCCAGATATATAATAGCTACCCAATACAAATTCGTTTCCTCTCTAGATCATGCTTTCTCTGCTTCTCCCTTTCCTATCATTCACCTTTGAATTTAAAAAAACACCCTAGGCGGACCTTAAATTGTCTAGCCTTAAATTCTAATCTTTTGTGAGTTTCTTCAGTAGTTGAGTTTCTTCTTCTGTAGAATAAAAGGGAGTTTTTATTCATGAGCAAAGACCCCGAGGGCATTCACCTCCCATTTACTCACAGAGACGGTGATAACAACCCCTTTGAAAATGATGATGGTCAATCAGAACACAATGAGGCAAATGAGATTAAACACTTGGTGAGATGGTTGTATGTGAATTGAGGGGGGGTGGGTATTCATTGGAAGGACTGCTGCTGAAGCTGAAACTTCAGTACTTTGGCCACCTCATGCGAAGAGTTAACTCATTGGAAAAGACCCTGATGCTGGAAGGGATTGGGGGCAGGAGGAGAAGGGGACGACAGAGGATGAGATGGCTGGATGGCATCACCAACTCGATGGGCATGAGTTTGAGTAAACTCCGGGAGCTGGTGATGGACAGGGGGGCCTGGCGTGCTGTGATTCATGGGGTCGCAAAGAGTTGGACACGACTGAGCGACTGAACTGAACTGAATTGAGGGTTCCAGACAGGACAAGTGTCCTTGTTTCTCATCAGAAATAGACACCTCCTGTGTGTTTTAAAGGAATGTATGCGGTGGGTCCTTCACTCCCCCAGCATTAGGCAGGAACCACAGCTGATTGGAAAAGCTGAGTCATTTTGAACAGCTTCTCTGGTAAAAACCAGGAGAGAGAAAGAAAGCGTTTCCATTATTATAAGCAAAGGAGAGTTTGGAGACAAACGACTACCTGAGATGTTTCAAAACACTAAGGAGAAAGAAAGAGCGGAACACAATCCTTACACAATGTGTGTGCATCCTAAGTTGCTTCAGTCATTTGGGACTCTTTGCAACCCTATGGACTATATAGCCCGCCAGGCTCTTGCGTCTATGGGAGTCTCCAGGCAAGAATACTGGAGTGGGTTGCCATACCCACCTCCTGTATTGGCAGGCGGGTTCTTTACCACTAGTGCCACCTGGGAAGCCCCCCACACTTACACAATACTGAGGGGTATAAATAACACACCTACACACCTAAAATGACTTCATTCAAAATACTGTGTTCAAGAAGAGAAAGTATGGGGTTTGGAGTGAAGGAGGACCAAATTTTGGTTTTGATATTAAGCCCGCATATATTGGTGCATGTTTTAGAAGTAACTTAATGCTTATGCAAATCAGTTTCAAAGTGAAATGACAATCAGTAGACCAGTTCAGCATATTTCCTCCCAAGCAGGTTGTCGGTGTGAAGGACATTGACAGTGTAGACCATGAGCCAAGTCAAGCTCACTTCCAGATTTCTGACTCTCCTGCAATATGCTGCAAATCTCATGTCCACACATTTTTGCTGCTCTATTCAGAGGCAGTCTAGGCACCTAATGACTATCTGAAACCATATCCAGCCTCTGCACCCCAACACTGAATGAAATCTTGGAGACAGAGTTTTGGGTGAAGTAGAAAAGAATGGCTTTATTGTTTTGCCAGACAAAGGGAGTCATAGCAGGCTAATATGCTGTCAAAATGCTGTGTACCAACTAGGAGGAGATATTGAAGGATTTTACAGTAACGGTTCAAAGAAGAGGGCATGATCAGTATATGGACATTCTTTTGATTGGTTGGTGGTGAGGTTAAGTGGGCATCAGCATCATCGAGCTTCTGGTTCCAACCAGCCTGGGGTCTACATGCTTGTTGCCCAGCGTAGAGTTAGCTTCTTCCACCTGATGGGGGTTTCAGTATCTGCAAAACAGCTCAAATATTGTTGTGTGTATTTATGAGAAGGAAATAGAAATCTGCTCCAAGGCTGCACTGCTGTTTTCTTGATTGCTCCTCCCTTGTCTCTTTATCCTCTCCTTTTCCTAGTTAGCAACTGTTTGAACTTGCTCCTTGGAATTCAGAGGGGCCGAATAAAGCATATTTCCTGTAACTAAGAAATGAAGGACACAGAAAGGTTTCAATGCCCAGGATCCCCACAAGGTTCTGCTTGGTATCACAGCCAATGAATTCACATCAGATTCTGTCTTATATTTTATCCCTGAAAACAACAAAATCTTAAGCATTGCAAAGTACTTCAATCTTATAAAATTTACATTACCAAATAGCTGTCTTAGCTTCTGTGTCTAAATGATATTCAGATTATTTTATAGCCGTCCACAATAATCTATTGGTACTCATGTTACAAAGGTTCCTTTTACACAATTTTTCAAAATAACTCCTAGTTTGAACATCACTTAAGTAAAAACTGGTTGCAGATTTCTAATAGAAATTGTTTGTTTTTCCTGCCCTTCTATGAGGTGGAAGTTGGTTCTTCAATTTACATTCAAGCAGGGCACACTGATATCTACAGCATCAAGAAGAAGGGTAAAAAAGAAAATAGCTTTATACTACATGGTGATATTGAGAAGCTTTGTACTGTATGATGATATTGAGATTGACTTATGCAATTTTAAAAGTAAAGGATAAAGTTTTCTGGAATTCTATTGCTTTCTTTAAAGAACAAAACAAGAGACCATTTCAGGAAATGATATGCTCAGTTAGATTAGAATATTTCAGTTCAGTACAGTCATTCACTTGTGTCTGACTCTTTGTGATCCCATGGACTGCAGAATAGCATACTTCCCTGTCCTTCACCAACTCCTGGAGCTTGCTCAAACTCATATCCATTGAGTCGGTGTTGCCATCCAACCATCCCATCCTCTGTTGTCCCCTCCTTCTCCTGCCTTCAATCTTGCCCAGCATCAGGGTCTTTACCAAGTGTCAGTTCTTCACATCGGTGGCCAAAGTATGTGAGCTTCAGCTTCAGCATCAGTCCTTCCAATGAATATTCAGGACTGATATCCCCTAGGATTGACTGGGTTGGATCTCCTTACAGTCCAAGGGACTCTCAAGAGTCTTCTCCAACACCACAGTTCAAAAGCATCAATTCTATGACACTCAGCTTTCTTTAGAGTCCAACTCTCACATCATACATGACTACTGGGAAAACCATAGCTTTGACTATAAGGACCTTTGTCAGCAAAGTAATGTTTCTGCTTTTTAATATGCTGTCTAGGTTTGTCTTAGCTTTTCTTCCAAGGAGCAAAAGTCTTTTAATTTCATGGCTGCAGTCACCATCTTCAGTGATTTTGGAGCACAAGAAAATAAAGTCTGTCACAGTTTCCATTGTTTCCCCCATCTATTTGCCATGAAATGATGGCATGAAGTTGCCATTATCTTCATTTTTTGACTGTTGAATTTTTAAGTTTTTCACTCTCCTCTTTCAATTTCATCAACAGGCTCTTCAGTTCCCATTCACTTTCTGCCATAAGGGTGGTGTCATATGTATATCTGAAGTTATTGCTATTTCTCCTGGCAATCTTGATTCCAGCTTGTGCTTCATCTGTCTGGCAGTTTGCATGACATACTCTGCATATAAGTTAAACAAGCAGGGTGACAATATACAGCCTTGATGTACTCCTTTCCCAATTTAGAACCAGTCCCTTGTTCCATGTCCAGTTCTAACTGTTGCTTCCTGACCTGCATACAGATTTCTCAAGAGGCAGGTAAGGTGGTCTGGTATTCCCATCTCTTTAATAATTTTCCACAGTTTGTTGTTATCCACACAATCAACGGTTTTTCCATAGTCAATTAAGTAGAATAGATGTTTTTCTGGAATTATTTTGCTTTTTCTATGATCCAACAGATATTGGCAGTTTGATCTATGGTTCCTCTGCCTTTTCTACATCTGACTTGAACATCTGGAAGTTCTCGTTTCAAGTACCATTGAAGGCTAACTTGAAGAATTTTGAACATTACTTTGCTAGCATGTAAGATGAGTACAATTGTGCAGTAGTTTTAACATTCTTTGGCGTTGCCCTTCTTTGGGACTGAAATGAAAACTGACCTTTTCCAGTCCTGTGGCCACTGCTGAGTTTTTTAAAATTTGCTGGCATATTGAGTGCAGCACTTTAACAGCATTATCTTTTAAGATTTGAAATAGCTCCACTGGAATTCCATCACTTCCACTAGCTTTGTTCATAGTGATGCTTCCTAAGGTCTACTTGACTTTAGCATCAATTCTTTGACACTCAGCTTTCTTTACGGTCCAACTCTCACATCCATACATGACTACTGGAAAAATCACAGCTTTGACTATATGGACCTTTGTCGACAACATAATGTCTCTGCTTTTTAATAGGTTGTCTAGGTTTCTTTTCTTAATATAAACTTCAGAATGTTTAGGAATCCCATTTCTCACATTGCTTCACTTACTGGCTATTCACTTATTGTCTTTTGAAATCTTTATTCCCAGTCTTGATTTTGCCTCAAATCCCTTACCACTTTTTAACTATATACTGGACATGTCCTCTCAAATATCTCTCAGTGAAAGATGAGTCAAAGTGGTGAATGAATATGCGGATGTGGAGTACATCTCTCTTCACAGATGCATGAAAAATGCATCTGCAGTTGCAGAGGATCTTGCTGAGAACCAGGTGAGTACTGGCTGAAGTCTCTGAACCCTGGAAAGGAATATGTAGATCCATGCAAATGCAAAAAAATGAAAAGATAGAGAAATATTTTGTGAATGAAGGAACAAGGTAAACACCCACAAGACCAAATAAACAAAGAGGAAAGAGGCAAACTGCCTGAGAAAGAATTCAGAGTAAAGATAATAAATATGATCCAAAATCTTGAAAATAGAATAGAAAAAATGCAAGAATAACTTAACACACTAAACAAGGACCTACAAGAGATAAAGAAAAAGCAAACAGTGACAAAGAATACAATTACTGAATTTTAAAATACTGTAGAAAGAATCAATAGCAGAATAACTGAGGCAGAAGAATGAATAAGTAAGGTGGAAGATAGAAAGGTGGAAATAACTGCTGAAGAGTTGGATAAAGAAAACATAATGAAAGAATTAAGGATAAACTCAGAGACCTCTAGGACAATAGTAAACATACCAACAACTGAATTATAGTGGCCTAAAAGAAGAAGAGAAAAATGAAGGGACAAGAAAATTTTGAAGAGATTATAGTTAAAATTTTTCTTAACATGGAAAAAGAAATAGTAAATCAAGTCCAAGAAGTGCAGAGTCTCATATGAGTTAAACTCAAGGAGAAACACACTGAGACACATGTTAATCAAACTAACAAAAATTGAACACAAAGAAAAACTATTAAAAGCAACACATAAAATGCAAGGGAAACCCCATAAGGTTAATAGTTGATCTTTTAATGGAAACTCTCCAGGGCAGAAGGGAGTGGTAAGATATATTTAAAGTAATGAAAGAGAAAAATCTACAAACAAGTTTACCCAGCAAGGATCTCATTCAAAATTAATGGAGACATAAAAAGAAAAACTTTACAAAGAAGCAAAAGTTAAAAGAATTCATCACCATCAAAACAGCTTCATGACAAATGCTAAAAGGACTTCTGTAGGCAAGAATCACAAGAGAAGAAAAAGACCTACCAAAACAAACCCAAAACAATTAAGAAAATGCCAATAGAAACATATATATTAATAAGTACTTTAAATGTAAATGGATCAAGCACTCCAACCAAAATAAACAGACTGGCTAAAAGGATACAAAAACAAGACCTGTATATATGCTATCTATAAAAGGCCCACTTCAGACCTAGAGATATATACAGATTGAAAGTGAAAGGATGGAAAAAGATATTCCATGGAAATCAAAAGAAAACTGGAGAATCAATTCTCATATCAGACAAACAAACTTTAAAATAAAGGCTGTTAGAAGAGGAAGGACACTACAAAATGATCAAGAGATCAACCCAAGAAGACATAACAATTGCAAATATTTATGCACCAACATGGGAGCACATCAATACATAAGGCAAACACTAACAGACATAAAAGGAGAAATCAATAATAACACAATAATAGTAGGGGACTTTAACACCCCACTTACACCAATGAACAGATCAGTAGGACAGATTATTAATAAGGAAACACAAGCCTTAAATGACACATTAGATCAGAAGAACCTAGTTGGTATCTCCAGGACACTACACTCAAATGTAGAAAACTACACTTTCCTCTCAAGAGCAAAAGGAACATTCTCCAGGATAGATTACATCTTGGGTCAAAAGTCAAGCTTTGGTAAATTTAATAAAATTGAAACTTGTCAAGCATCTTTTCTGACAACTCTGTGAGACTAGATATCAATTATGGGAAACAAAAAAACTGTAAAAAACAAAACACAAACACATGGAGATTAAACAATATGCTTCTAAATAACCAATAGATTATTGAAGAAATCAAAGAAGAAATTAAAAAATTGTCATTGTTATTGTTCAGTTGCCAAGTTGTGTCTGACTTTTTGTGCCCCCATGTACTGTAGCATGCCAGGCCACCCTGTCCTCACCATCTCCCAGAGTTTGCCCAAGTTCATGTCCATTGAATCAGTGATGCCATCCACCCATCTCATCCTCTGTTGTCCCCTTCTCCTCCTGCCTTCAATCTTTCCCAGCATCAGGGTCTTTTCCAATAAATCAGATCTTCACAAGTGGCCAAAGTATTGAAGGCTCAGCTTCAGCATCAGTCCTTCCAATGAATATTCAGGACTTATTTCCTTTAGGATTGACTGGTTTGATCTTCTTGCTGTCCAAGGAACTCTCAAAAGTCTTCTCCAGCACAACAATTTGAAAGCATCAATTCTTTGGTGCTCTGTCTTCTTTATGGTCCAGCTCTCAGACCTATACATGACTACTGGAAAGACCATGGCCTTGACTATGTGGATCTTGGTTGGCAGTGATGTCTTTGATTTTTAATACACTGTCTAGGTTTGTTATTCAAAATATAGCTAGAAACAAATGACAATGAATACATCATTACTCAAAATTTACAGGATACAGCAAATGCAGTTCTAAAAGGGACGTTTATAGCAATACAATCCTGCCTCAAGAAACAAGACAGGAAGAAAATTATTGAACTGACAAGCTAATCTTACACCTAAAGCAACTGGAAAAAGAACAAGAACCAAAAAAAATCCCCAAAGTTACTAGAAGGAAAGAAATCATGAAAATCAGCACAGAAATAAATGAAAAAGAAATGAAGTAACCAGTAGCAAAAATCAATAAAACAAAAAGCTGGTTCTTTGAGAAGATAAACAAAATTGACAAACCATCAGCCAGAGAGAAAAAAGAGAGAAGACTCAAATCAATAAAATTATAAATGAAAAATGAGAGGTTACAACAGACAATGCAAACATAAAGGATCATAAAAGACTATTATGAACAACTATATGCCAGTAAAATGGACAGCTTAGAAGAAATGGGCAAATTAATAGAAAAGTTCAACTTCAAAGACTGAGCCAGGAAGAAATAGAAATTATAAACAGACCAATCACAAGCACTGAAATCAACTGTGATCAAAAGTCTCTCCTAAAGCAAAAGCCCAGGGACAGATGGCTTCACAGTTGAATTCTATCAGATGTCTGGAGAAGAGCTAAGGTCTACCCTGATCAAACTCTTTCAAAAAATTTCAGAGGGAGGAACACTTCCAAACTCATTCTACAAGGCCACCATCACCTTGATACCATAGAATTGTGATAAAGACATCACAAAAAAAGAAAATTGCAGGCCAATATCACTGATGAATACAAAATGATGCAAAAATTCTCAACAAAATTCTAGCAAACAAATCTCAATAACACATTAAAGGTTCATACACTATAATCAAGTGGTCTTTTCCTAGGAATGCAAAGACTTTTCAATTTATGCAAATCAAACAATGTGATACACCATTTTAGCAAATTGAAAGATAAAAATTGTATGATAATCTCATTAGGTACAGAAAAAGCTTTTGACAAAATTCATCACCCATTTATGATAAAAACTTCATAAAATAGAAATAGAATAACCTATCTCAACATAGTAAAGGTCACATATGACAAACCCAGAGCAAACATCATTCCCAATGGTGAAAAACTAAAAAAAAATTTTCTCTAAAATCAGAAATAAGACAATGATGCCTACTCTTGCCACTGTTATTCAATATAGTTTTGGAAGTCCTAGCCATGGCAATCAGAGAAGAAAAAGAAAAGAAAGGAAGAAAAAGAAAGAAAAGGAATCCAGATTGGAAAAGAAGAAGTAAAACACTCACTGTCTGTAGATGGCATGATACTACACATAGAAAATGCTAAAAATACTATCAAAAATTACTAGAGCTAATCAGTGAATTTAGTAAAGTCATAGGATACAAAATTAATACATAGAAATCCCTTATATTCCTATACACTAACAACAAAAAAATCAGAAAGATAAATTAAAGAATCAATCCCATTCATCATTACAACAAAAAGAACAAAATACCTAGGAATAAACCAAGTAAGGAGGCAAAGGACCTGTATACAGAAAGCTGTAAGACACTGATGCAAGAAACCAAAGATGAAATAAACATGTGGAGAGATATACCATGCTCTTGGATTGAAAGAATCAATATTGTGAAAATAACTATACTAAAGCAATCTACAGATCCAATATAATCCCTATCAAGTTACCAATGGCATTTTTCACAGAAGTAGAACAAAAATTTTCACAATTTGCATGGAAACACAAAAGACCCCACACAGCTAAAGCAATCTTGAGAAAGAAGAATGGAGGTGGAGGAACCAATTTACCTGATTTCAGACTATACTACAAAGCTACAGTCATCAAGATAGTATGGTACTTGTACAAAGACAGAAATACAGATCATTGAAACAAGATAGAAAATCCAGAGATAGACCCATGCACCTGTAGGCATCTTATCTTTGACAAAGGAGGCAAAAATATACAATGGAGAAAAGACAGTCTCTGCAGTAAGTGGTGCTAGGAAAACTGGAAAACTGTGAGTAAAAGAAAGAAATTAGAACACTCCCTAACACCAAATGCAAAAATAGAGTCAATATGGACTAAAGACGTAAATGTAAAGCAAGACTCTCAAACTCTTAGAGGATAACATAGGCAGAACACCCTTTGGCATAATCACAGCAAGATCCTCTATGACCCACTTCCTAGAGTAATGGAAATAAAAACAAAAATAAATAGGATCTAATTCAACTTAAAAACTTTTGCACATCAAAGGAAACCAAAACAAGATGAAAAGACAACCCTCAGAAAGGAAGACGATAATTGTAAATGAAACAATTGACAAAGGATTAATCTCCAAAATATATGAGAAGCTCATGCAGCTCAATATCAGAAAAAACAACCCAATCGAAAAACAGGCAGAACACGTAAACAGATATTTCTCCAAAGAAGACATACAGATGGCTAATAAGCACATGAAAAATGATAAACACCACTTATTATTAGAGAAGTGAAAATCAAAACTATCAGTTATCATCTCACACCAGTCAGAATGGTCATCATCAAAAAATCTACAAACAATAAATTCTGGAGAGGATGTAAAGAAAAGGGAACCTCCTGTACTGTTTGTGGGAATGTAAATTAATACAGCCACTGTGGAGAACAGTGTGGAGATTTTTTAAGAAATAAAAAACTAGGAATAAAACTATTATATGACCCATTAATCCCCACTACTGGGCATATGCCCTGAGGAAACCACAATTCTAAAAGACACATGTACTTCAGTGTTCATTGCAGCAGTATTTACAATGGCCAGAGCATGGAAACAACCATCAACAACTACTTGTCCATCAATAGATGAATGCATTAAAGAAGTTGTGGCATATAGATAGATAGATAGATAGATAGATAGATAGATAATATACTGCATATATATATTGGAATGTATATAATTGTATATACTGTATATATACATATAAACTGTATATATACATATAAACATTGGAAAATTACTCAGCCATAAAAAAGAATGAACTTGAGTCAGGTCTATTGAGATGGATGAACCTAAAGCCTATTATACAGAGTGAAGTAAGTCAGAAAGAGAAAAACAAATATCATACACTAACGCATATATATGGAATCTAGAAAAACGGTACTGATGAACTTATCTGCACTGCAGCAATAGAGATGCAGACATGGAGAATGGACTCGTGGGCACAGTGGGGGAAGGAGAGGGTGGGTTGAATTGATAGAATAGTGTTGAAACATATACATTACCATATGTAAAACAGATAGCCAGTGGGAATTTGCTATATGATGCTGGGAGCTCAATCTGGTGCTCTGTGACAACCTAGAGGGTTGGGAAAATGTGGGATGGGAGGAAGATTTAGGAGAGAGGGGACCTATGTATACCTATGGCTGATTCATGTTGGTATACAGCAGAAACCAACACATTATAAAGCAATTATACTCAATTTAAAAATAAATAAAAAAGAAAAAATACCTCTCAGTGACCTTAAACTCAACATTTGTACAACTAAATTTACCTTCTGCCTTTTCTACCCTATTTTAGCCTCTAGCCCCACAACAACACACACCCAAACACACACACACACATTCTTCTATGTTTCAGTATTTTTCAGGACAGACTAGCCTTATTCTGCAAGAACATCCCCAGTCTTAAAGCGTAACATGAAAAGTCTGTTTCCGGCTCACACAAGGTCCTCTCCCGCCTGGGAAATAATCCAGAGCAGCTGCCTCCACAGCATGACGCAGGGTTCTCAGCTGCTTTGATTCTGTGACTCTACCGTCTCCACATATGGTCTCCCTAATTCTACGAAAGAGGAAGAAAGAGAGGAGAAGATGCACTGGGTTTTCTATGGCTTCCTCCCAGGTTGCAGCCACAACCTCGAGGCACGTCTCACTAACTGGCAATAGCTACACTGTCTCTCTTCACTAGTCTAGGGTTGCCAAGTCTAGTCATTCACATGGTAGAAGATGGAACAGAAAATGAAAACTATGCAGCATTATCTTTGACTCAATTTCTTGTGTCAGATTCCCATGCCAGAAAGTAGACTTCATCCATTTTTCTCCGTCATCCTCACATTCTTTTCATCCATAATTGTGTGTGTGCATGCCAAGTCGAGAAGGAAATGGCAACCCACTCCAGTATTCTTGTTTGGAGAATCCCACGGTCAGAGGAGCCTGGTAGGCTACAGTCCACGGGGTCGCAAAGAGTCGGACACAACTGAGCGACTTCACTTTCACTTTCATGCCAAGTCACTTCAGTCACATCCTTCTCATTGTGACTCTATGGACTGCAGCCGGCCAGGCTCCTGCATCCATGGAACTCTCCAGGCAAGAATACTGGAGTGAGTAGCCATGCCCTCCTCTGCGGTATCTTCCTGACCCATCTCCTGCAGCTCCTGCATTGCAGGTGGATTCTTTACCACTGAGTCACCAGGGAAGCCCATCCATCCATAAGTGAATACCATTAATTTTGCTTTCTATCTCCTTAGTCAGCCCACTTTTCTTTATTCCCCCACTTAGTAAATTCAAACTCTCATCACGTCTGTCTTTGATGACTGTAGCCACTTCCTCACAGAGCTCCCTGCCTCCAGTATTTTCTCTGATCAATTCTCTACACAGCAGCCATGGTGATCCTTTTAAAATACAAATATGATCGTATTGATTTAACCTCAGCTTAAAATTCTTCAGTAGCTCCCTGTTGCTTAAAAAAATGCCCAAACCTGTAACTGTGACTTGTAAGACTCTGTATCACCTGGAATGTTCTCACCTCTCTAATTGCATCTTTTACAGATTCACTCCTTGTAGTGGGTGCTGTGCTGCAGAGCCCCTTCAAGTCCTGGTTCTTTTCTTGAGTCTCTCAAAGGTGGCCAGTTGACAGCTTACCACTGAGACCCTTTTCCAGAATTGCCTTCTGCCAAAGGAAGCCACCTCAGCCAAGGTGACTCCTTCACCCCCAGGCAACGTTTATCCAAGGTCAGTGGAAAATACAAGGACCCTCTCCTCTCTTCGCATCTGTGATAATTTTAAAGAGCCATCATGGTTCTAGAACTTATTATGGGGTGGTCTGTGGTCCCTGTTGTAACTGCATCACGGCCCACCTTCTCTGATTGCCCAGCCTCGCCTCCTCCTTTCTCCTTGATGGATGCTGTCAACTGAATACACAGCCCAGTAACTTTCTATACTGACATCTTGGTCTTAGACTCCATTTCTCGGGGAACCTAAAATGTGACTCAAACTCTCCCGTGAGAGTGAAAGTTACTCAGTCAGTCATGTCTGACTCTTTGTGACCCCATGGACATTACCAGCTGAGCCACAAGGGAAGTCCAAGAATACTGGAGTGGGTAGCCTACCCCTTCTCCAGGGGATCTTCCTGACCCAGGAATCAAATTAGAGTCTTCTGCATTGCAGGCAGATTCTTTACCAACTGAGCTGCAGCCACGTGAAATGCAGCACCCAGAATGTGTCCTTTCTCCCTCCTAGACCTATACTCTTGTGATGTCTGAGGACTGAAATGACAATCCCACCTCCCTATTTTGTCTGAGTAAACTCTACTTATCCTTAAGGATGTGGAGATCACATGATGTCAATAAAGTACATCATAATCGAAAGTTTTCTCATCAAGTCCATATTGGATTATGGCAGATATCTGTGTATATATGTATATTATATAACATATATAAACTAATATAACTAAAGGTAAACTAACATAACCTAAAATGAATACAACATTGTAAATCAATTATACCCCAGTAAACTTTAAAAAACTACACCCAAGCTCGGAGCAATGCAGTCTTCTTATCAAATCACATTGCAGGTCCCTGGGAAGTAGGCTCCTGAGTACTCTCAGATATATAGTGAAAACCATTTGGGATGGCAGGAAAGACCAACCATAAAAATCTGTGATCCCAATTATTTGCCTCTGGGCTTGAAGCTCAAATATATTGCTTCTTTTCTTGAAAAAATTTCTGAACTTAGTCTGTGCTAGCACTCTGGGCTCTTAGCACCGTCTTCTGACCTGGGAAACTGTGAATCCCCAGAACTCTACACAGGGGTGACAGAGATCTCCCCAGATTCCTCCTTTTGCATAGCCCACATGTTTACCTACAGATCAGGTAGATATGGTGCCAATCTGAAAGCTAAGATTTGTCCAGAAATCTTCAGTATCTCCCACCTAACTTCTTTCCCTCCTCTTCTCTCACTAACATCAAGGGTAGAAGCTGGCTTTCTCCATCCTCTGCCAATCCCCTCAGATCTCTCTGCCCTTACCACAGGCCGCCTCTTCAGTGCAACCCACTTATCTTTGGATATGCTAGAGGTTGTGACCAAATAGGACTCTATGGGATCTTCCCATGGCAGATCCTCCACTCAGGTCCTCTGTTTTAGCTCCTCTCTGAAGTACAGGATAATAGTATCTGAAGCACATTTCCTGAGTTGTACAGATGCTAAAAACCCCCACCAAATGGAAGAAATTAACTAATGATGACCATGAGTGTGTAGCCCTCAGACATACCACAGCATGAGAACTGACAATGCTAACCTCTGTGACATGGCCCTGTCACCTCACCTTCGACCACTCAGAATTGTGTACATGCTGACTGCTCACCCTAGGATGGCCCTCCCTCACCTGTGACATGGCCCTGTCACCTCACTGCCCACCAGTCAGAATTAAATCCATGCTGACTGCTCACCCTAGGATGGCCCTCCCTCACCTGTGACATGGCCCTGTCACCTCACTGCCCACCAGTCAGAATTGTGTACATGCTGACTGCTCACCCTAGGATGGCCCTCCCTCACCTGTGACATGGCCCTGTCACCTCACTGCCCACCAGTCAGAATTAAATCCATGCTGACTGCTCACCCTAGGATGGCCCTCCCTCACCTGTGACATGGCCCTGTCACCTCACTGCCCACCAGTCAGAATTGTGTACATGCTGACTGCTCACCCTCGGATGACCCTCCCTCACCTGTGACATGGCCCTGTCACCTCACTGCCCACCAGTCAGAATTGTGTACATGCTGACTGCTCACCCTCGGATGACCCTCCCTCACCTGTGACATGGCCCTGTCACCTCACTGCCCACCAGTCAGAATTATATCCATGCTGACTGCTCACCCTAGGATGGCCCCCCCTCACCTGTGACATGGCCCTGTCACCTCACTGCCCACCAGTCAGAATTATATCCATGCTGACTGTTCACCCTCGGATGACCCTCCCTCACCTGTGACATGGCCCTGTCACCTCATCGTCAACCAGTCAGAATTATATCCATGCTGAATGCTCACCCTAGGATGGCCCTCCCTCACCTGTGACATGGCCCTGTCACCTCACTGCCAACCACTCAGAATTGTGTACATGCTGAATGCTCACCCTAGGATGGCCCTCCCTCACCTGTGACATGGCCCTGTCACCTCACTGCCCACCAGTCAGAATTATATCCATGCTGACTGCTCACCCTAGGATGGCCCTCCCTCACCTGTGACATGGCCCTGTCACCTCACTGCCAACCACTCAGAATTGTGTACATGCTGACTGCTCACCCTAGGATGGCCCTTCCTCACCTTGCCCTAGGAGAATGCTTTGCTGAAACTTATCCAGGAGTTCAGGTGTTTTGAGCATCTACCTGCCCTAGACTCCTTGCTTGGTGACTGCAATTAAACAGTGCACTTTCCTTCACCACAACTGGTATCAGTAGATTTTCTTTATTGCATGTGGACAAGCACACTCATGTTTGGTTCAGTAACAAGGAAAAATAATTTAGAAAATCATTTCCTCTCTTACAATCCATTATGGAGAGACTGACTTCCTTCAAAGGTTAAGAAAGTCAGCTTTAAAGTTTAAGACCAATCAGTGACCTCTTTTCTAAGTATTATCTTCTCTTCTCCTTTCCTGGAATAAGAAGTGTGGGGGCTCAGCTTGAGGAGGAGTTGCAAAGAAACACATTCAAGAAGATATGAAAATGTGTGGGTTTCATATTTGAAAAAAACTGACTCACATCACATCTATTCATATATCCACCACTCCAGAGTATGTTTCCTGTCAGCAGTACTTTTATTTGGATTTGGAAATTCCATGACTAATAGAGTGCATAGTACTTGGCAGGTAGACAAATATGATTTGTTGAAAGACATTCAGAATTTCTCCACATCTGACTTTAGGCCTGTTACAATGTTTCTGTGGTTCTAAGGAGTTCCATCTTCCATCTCTTTAAACACTTGCCTCTTCTATTTCTTTTTTTTTTTGAAAGTCAGGAACTTCTAATTTTTTATATTGAAGTATAGTTGATTAACAATGTGTTAGTTTCAGATGTATAGTAAACTGATTCAGTTATATGTATACGTGTATCTATTCTTTTTTCAAATTCTTTTCCCATTTAAGTTGTTACAGAATATTGAGCAGCTTTCCTTGTGGCATACAGTAGGTCCAGAGTTCCCTGTCGTATACAATAGGTCCTTGTTGGTTTTCAATTTTAAATACAGCAATGTGTTTAAATCAATCCCAAACTCCCAGTCTGTCCCTCCCCACAGCCATCCTGCCTTGGTAACCATCAGTTCCTCCTCTAAGATTTAGTCTGTTTCTGTTTTGTAAATAAATTCATTTGTATCATTTTTTAAGATTCTGCTTATAAGTGATATCATATGATATTTGTGATATCTGTCAGACTTACTTCACTTACTAGGATAATCTCCAGGTCCATCCATGTTGCTGCTAATATTGTGTCTTCTCTTTTAATTTCAGTTAAAATATATCTTCTGAGATACCAGTTCCCTCCACTTTTACCGGTAATCTGCACAGTTGGATTACTGAGAAAAATAAACTAGATCCTTATACATATAGTAAGCATACTTTTATTTGTACTTGCGGTGTACGCTCTATGTACTCACTTTTGTCTGTTGATGTTAATTGACTGCTTTTATCTTCTTCAACTATTGCCCCAGACTCTAATCTCATATAGATGGAAATTTATTTTTATATCACTTGCCTTTGGTATACATTTTTCCTACATACAATTAAAAAATAATGTTAATCAGCACACAGAAAGAGATGAGTAAAAGAGTGAGACTTTAGTATTGAAAATAACTGCAAGATGTTTATTCTGATTAGATAATGAGACACACAAGAATTTCTAAACCTAGCTAAGGCTACCTAGGTGTAATAATCAAAATAATAGAGAGCATTTATTGAACTATTACTCTGAGACAGACTACATGTTGAGAGTTTTACATGTGTTCCTTCATATGCCTCTTAGGACATTATTGAAAATGCTCCCATTTTACAAGTGAGTTTAAACAACTTGTCTAAAGTCGTACCGTTGCTATATGTCAAAAATAATAATCCAAATTAAGACATTTCAGTCTATAATTCATAGTTATTACAGCACTGTCTACCTTCTGCATATCTGAAGAATCTTTTGTTATTTCTATGAAGTATGCTCTCTACTATACGCACTAGCTTTCTAGTGTGATGAAAGGTTTGTGGTTGTCACACAATGAGGTGATTTCAGTGGATCCTAAGCACAGCGCCAGTCCATCCTAAAGGAGATCAGTCCTGGGTGTTCATTGGAAGAACTGATGCTGAAGCTGAAACTCCAATACTTTGGCCGCCTCATGCGAAGAGTTGACTCATTGGAAAAGACCCTGATGCTGGGAGGGATTGGGGGCAGGAGGAGAGGGGGATGACGGAGGATGAGATGACTGGTTGGACATGAGTTTGAGTAAACTCCGGGAGTTGGTGATGGACAGGGAGGCCTGGCATGCTGCGATTCATGGGGTCGCCAAGAGTCGGACACGACTCTGAACTGAAGCACAGCACAGCACACACTTCAATCCTAACTAGAATCCTCTGCTTTAAAGTCAGGCAGTCTCTTCTTAGGGCATGCTTTAGTGGAAGTTCCCCCAAGATGATCCAATTTACTCTAACAAACCACACTCTTTAATAAGTTTTCTGTCTATGGGATTATCCAGACAAGAATACTAGAGTGAATTGCTATTTCCTCCTCCAGGGGACCATCCCAATCCAGGAATCAAACTTGAATCTCCTATGTCTCCTGCATTGTAGGTGGATTCTTTACCTGCTGAGCCTTTGGGGAAGCCTCTTAATAAGTCTAAGCTAAGCTTAAAATAAATTGGAAAATCTATCTCTGAGTAGTATTAGAACATGGACATACTTATCAGGAGTAAAGAATGCCACAGGAAATATATATACAATGTTGTCTATGAAAAGAGATCTGTTGTCTCTAAGTGTTGCAGTGATCATCTGGGTTAGCAGGCTATGAGTTTTAATATTATTATCAATCAGTTAAAATTTCTTTTGGTTACAAGTAACAGAATACAACTTGAACAAATGAAGGCAGAAATAAGAACATTATTGGAAGGGTGCATCTCCTCTTCTTACAGGAGAACTTCTGTAAGCAGGGAGGCAGGTGGCCCTTTGGAATCAATGGGACCAGTGACTGCAAAGCCAGAGAAATTCAGATGAGTCTCTCTCATCTGTATTTCCCTCTATGCCTTTCTTTCTTTTGACTCTCCTTGCAAATCATGTTTCTGTGTTTGCCTGTATCCACTGTGGAAAATGACCCTGAAAGCTTCTGAGACAGCTTAACATCCAGCCCCTTACACAAAAGGTAAAATTAATTTTCTCAAGTCAAAATCCAAATTTGTGGGGGAGGAAATACATTAGTCTAGCCTGAAGCACGTGCTCATCGTGACCAGTTAGATGTGGACTGAGCAACATTCTTGAACTGGGGTTTCGTTTCTGTGCAGTTGAATGGGGCCTGGGGGCATCACCACAGTTGTATGTGCACCAAAGGCCCTGCAATGACTGTGTACCTAGAAGAGCTGGGAGTTCCTAGAGAGAAGAGTATGTGTTGGGAAATTTACCTCAACCAAGAAATGTGGGGATCATAGCTGCAATGCTCAAACATGCTTGTGCATGTCATAGATGTTGGAGGCACAAGAGAATAGTATTCTGCATCACAGCCTCAAACACCCTTGCATGAGGTCCCCATGGTGCATCCTTTCCTTCACCTGGGCTACCTCAAGGCCGAGATTGGTTGAGAACGAGTGAGGCTAAAAGAGAAATAAAGGCTAAAGACACTTATTTTCGCTTGTTCTTGGTGATCTGAAGGAAGGAACAAGAAGACTCATCTTTATTGTGTAGGGCACAATATCACTTCTTTTCACTTATTATCTCTTTCATCCTCATAGCAATACTTAAATTACCTCAAAGAGGTAATAACTTTGCTAATATCAAATATAACATGTTTAAAAAGGAGAGCCTTAAACCCATGCCTGTCTTAGTCCAGAGACTGTGCTCTTTTGTTTTTACCATGAAAAATGCATTTTAGAATAAAAACAGAAAAATAAAACTCAAGTTCCAAAAGATTTGCATAGTAAAATATAAAATACAAATAGGACAGTAAAGCATATGGATGAAGAAAACATGAATAAATCATATAGATGAAGGAACCATCAGGGAAAGGAGAAAAAGTTTAGCTAATATTAATTTTAAAAGCTCATGATCTGGGAGGGAGTTAAAAAAGGCAAGAATGACCATGTAGGTAATGTGATCAGTGATGGAATCTGTAAGATACGCTTGGTAACTAGCACGGTTACCAACAGTTCAGGATTCTCCCTGATCATTGCCTAGGAAAATTGTGTCATACAACTCAGGACTTGGACAGCTTGGTTAATGAACAGTCTGTTAGTGAACTTTGATGCTCTGACCACAGTTCCCTGGGCACAACCTTATTCAACCATTTTTGCTTAGTGAAACATTGTTTGGTACACATTAATCAGGAAATCTCAAGAGTATAAATTCCAGGAAGATTCGGAGATATTACTTGGTGAGGAAAGGGGTAGAATCTTCACTTCTCAGAATTAAAAAAAAAAAAAAAAAAAAAAAAACTGAGGCCCCAACAGAACCAGTGACTCAGCCACATGCACACCAAGCAGCCAGTTAGAGTCCAAGTCCTACCTTCTACAGCCCCCTGGGAAGGGACAGGGCTGAGCCTAAGACAGGGTCAAGTGTGTCCCCAAATAGAGGACCAGCCCATGCTGGCAGGGGAAGGGCCTGGACCTGAGGTCAGAAGGTGCAGTCCTCAAATCAGCCACTCCATGTTTAAAGCAAGTTATCAGAACATAGCTTAAAGGGATTTCGCTGGTGGTCCAGCGGTTAAGAATCCATCTGCCAAAGCAGGAGACACTGCTCCAGGAAGACTCCACGTGCTGCAGGGCAGTTAAGCCCGTGCACCGCAACTCCTGAGTCCGCATTCCCTAGAGCTTGTGTGGGCAACAAGAGATTAGCCCCCACTTGGAGCAGCTAGAGCAAGCCTGCATGCAGCGATGAAGACCCAGCACAGCCAAAAATACATAATTTTTTAAAAATAAAATAAAAAATAAACCCATAGTTTAGACGCTCCACAGGTCCTCAGCCTTAATGCAATTGTCTTGTTCAGCTACTGTTCACTTATGAGAGCAGTCTAATGTTCTTATTTTAGGAAAAACAATTGGAAGGAAGCCTTCAGTTGACCAAAGATTCCCAGGTGGTGCTACTGATAAAGAATCTGTGTGCCACCGCTGGAGTCGCAAGAGACACAACTTTGATCCCTGGGTCGGGAGGATCCCCTGGAGGAGGGCTTGACCCCACTCCAGTATTCTTGCCTGGAGAATCCCATGGACAGAGGAGCCTGGCAGGCTACCATCCATAGGGTCACAAGAGTCAGACACTTCTGAATCAACTTAGCATGCACGCATGCACAATCTCCTCTATAACACGGGGTGGTGGGTGTAGGGGGATGGTCATGAAGTGATTTAGTCTTTCACGCCCCTCCCCTGGTGGAGACTTGTTACCCCTCTTTTCTGAAACATTTTTTAATTTAAATTTTTTAATCTTTTTTTTAAATTGAAGTATACTTGATTTACAATATTTCAGATTGACAGCAAAATAATTTGGTTACACAAGTACATATATATACATGTACAGTATATATAAATATTTTCCAAATTCTTTCTCATTATAGGTTATTACAAGATATTGAATGTAGTTCCCCATACCGTACAGTAGGTCCTTGTTTTTTTCCTTTTTATATACAGCAGTGTGTACCTGTTAATCCCAAACTCTTAATTTACCCCTTCCCTTCCACCTTTTCCCTTTGGTAACCATAAATTTTTTCTTCCTAAGCTTATGAGTCTATTTCTGTTTTGTAAATAAGTTCATTTATATCACTTTTTTAGATTCCACATGTAAGTGATATGGTACTTGTCTTTCTCTGACATTTCACTTAACATGATAATCACTAGGTCCATCCATATTGCTTCAAATGTCACTATTTCATTCTTTTTTATGGCTGAGTAGTATTCCATTGCATATGCATACCACATCTTCTTTATCCATTGACCTGTTGGTGGACATTTAGGTTATTTATGTGTCTTTGCTATTGCGACTAGTGCTACTTTGAAACTTTTAATTATATAGTCATGCACAACACCATGAATGCCCTAACAGTGACACTAACACAGCCCTCTGTTTCCACACTGAGCAAGCCAGAAGAGAATTTAATTTCAATTCAATCTGGTTCTGAGTCTTTAGCCCACTCTCACAAATCTATTGACTCTGTATATAATCCCATTTAAATGAGATACAGAGAGGCATACTGAGAGATTTTCATTTGTTGCAAGTTCAGTTTATCCAGGTTCACTTGGGATGCAAATGTTTGGTTTTAGCTTTGGTTCGGTTTTGCTTTTGTTTTAATTTGTGTTTTACTTTTAATATCTTTATTGGAGTATAGTTCACTTACAGTGTTTATAGCTGCTACTATATATAGAATAGATAAGTAATATGATTTTGCTTTTCTAATGTCACTCATCCTTAAACATGATTTGCCTGGAAAAGCTAAGGTTTAAACACCAGGAAGATTCAGAAACGTCTCTGGGGCTCTAGAGTGCACCCTCCTCAATGGCACTCCCAGCACACTTTCACCTGAGGTGCCCTCTCTGCTAATCCACCCACCCTCCTTGGCCTTTGGGGGCCGTACTTCATCCTCTGTCTCAGTCTCACATCCATTCCCCAATGAAACAACACCCCATCCTACAGCCAAACACTGTGGTGCCTCCTATCTTTCTGCAAGTCTGCAACCAACAGGAGAACCTGGAGGTAACTGCAGCCCAGTACAGCACAGAGCAGATATTCAACATAAAAGTTTTGAAATAACTGAATGAATCAATTAATTGATAAGTCCAAATCCATTTTCCTTGAAAGCTGCTTTTGTTACCTGAGTTAGCCAGAAATTTTTCCTTAGGTGAAGAATATTAAACCCCAAGGAGGTCTAATAACAATGAATTTAGTCATGTTACTTAACATCTTTGTGCCTCAGTTTTCTCATCTGTAAAATGAAAATGGCAATAGTAAATAATGGCATAGTACAATAAAAGGAAAGCTTGACGTGTAATAAGAGCTCATTTAATTTGAACTATTTTTTTTCCAAAGGGAGTTGGGAAATGATACATGACATTATTGTCTCTTCCCCACGCCCTTGGCCTGCTTTGTCTGCAGACTACCTTTAGCCAAAGAATAAGTCTAATCAGAGAAGTGAGAAAATGCAGGAAAAAAAGGAAAACAGTCAAAGGAGATCAAATAAGTTTAGTCATTAAGCATAGTAAAGGACATTCATTTCCGTCTCAAGGGCTCTAGATAATACTATGAGCCATATCCTGTGAGCTGTCCTATAGATACTGAAACCCTCAGCAAATGGAAAAAATTAACTACATAAAAACCAGACTGTAGCATGACGTTGTTGCTATTGTTCAGTCACCGCTAAATCATGTCTGATTCTTTGCTACCCCATGGACTGCAGCACGCCAAGCTTCCCTTCATCACCATCCCCCTGAGTTTGGTCAAACTCATGTCCATGGCATCAGTGATGCCATCCAGCCATCTCATCCTCTGTCGCCCCCTGCGCTTATTATTTCTCAGTATCAAGGTCTTTCCCAATGAATCAGCTCATTGCATCAGGCCAAAGTATTGGAGCTTCAGCATCAGTCTTTCCAATGAATATTCAGGATTGATTTTCTGTAGGATTGACTGGTTTGATCTTGCTGTCCAAGGGACTCTCAAGAGTCTTCTCTAGCACCACAATTTGAAAGCATCAATTCTCTGGTGCTCAGCCTTCTTTATGGTTCAACTCACATTTGTACATGACTACTGGAAAAACCACAGCTTTGACTATACTGACTTTTGTTGAAAAAGTGATATCTTTGCTTTTTAATATGCTGTCTAGGTTTGAAATAGCTTTTATTCCAAGGAGCAAGTTTCTTTTAATTTCATGGCTGCAGTCACCATCTGCAGTATATTTTTGAAGCCCAAGAAAATAAAATCTGTCACTGTTTCCACTTTATGGATACCATAATCTTAGTTTTTTGAATGTTGTTTTTTAAATTAATTTATTTATTTTAATTTTAGGCTAATTACTTTACAATATTGTGGTGGTTTTGCCATACATTGACATGAATCAGCCACAGGTGCACATTTGTCCCCCATCCTGAACCCCCTCTCACCTCCCTCCCCATCCTATTCCTCTGGGTTGTCCCAGTGCACTGAGTTTGAGTATCCTTTTCATGCACTGAACTTGGACTGGTCACCTATTTCACAAATGGTAATATACATATTTCAATGATATTCTTTCAAATATTCCCACCCTCTCCTTCTACCACAGAGTCCAAAAGTCTGTTCTGTATATCTGTGTCTCTTTTGCTGTCTTGCATATAGGGTCATCATTACAATCTTTCTAAATTCCATATATATGCATTAATATACTGTATTGATTTTTTTTCCTGACTTAAATCACGCTGTATGATAGGCTCCAGTTTCATCCACCTCATTAGAACTGATTCAAATCTATTCTTTTTAATAGCTGAGTAATAATATTCCATGATGTATATGTACCACAACTTTCTTATCCATTCATCTGCCAATGGGCAACTAGGTTGCTTCCATATCCTAAGTATTGTAAACAGAGCAGCTCTATTTCCAGTTTTTTAAGGAATCTCCACACTGTTCTCCATAGTGGCAGTACTAGTTCGCATTCCCACCAAGAGTGTAAGAGGTTCCCTTTTCTCCACACCCTCTCCAACATTTATTTTTTGTAGTCTTTTTGATAGCAGCCATTCTGACCAATGTGAGATGGTACCTTATTGTGGTTTTGATTTGCATTTCTCTGATAATGAGTGATGTTCAGCATTTTTTCATGTGTTTGTTAGCCACCTGTATGCCTTCTTTGGAGAAATGTCTGCTTAGTTCTTTGGCCCATTTTTTAATTGGGTCATTTATTTTTCTGGTATTGAGCTGCTTGTATATTTTGGAGATTAATTCTTTGTCAGTGGCTTCCTTTGCTATTATTTTCTCCCAATTTGAAGGCTGTCTTTTCACCTCACTTATAGTTTCCTTTGCTGTGCAAAAGTTTTTAAGTCTAATTAAGTCCCATTTGTTTACTTTTGCTTTTATTTTCATTACTCTGGGAGTGGGTCATAGAGGATCTTGCTGTGATTTATGTCAGAGAGTGTTTTGCCTATGTTTTCCTTTAGGAGTTTTATAGTTTCTGGTCTTATGGTTAGATCTTTAGTCCATTTTGAGTTTATTTTTGTGTCTGCTGTTAGAAACTGTTCTAGTTTCATTCTTTTACAGGTGGTTGACCAATTTTCCCAGCACCACTTGTTAAAGAGATTGTCTTTTCTCCATTGTATATTTTTGCCTCCTTTGTCAAAGATAAGGTGTCCACAGGCATGTGGATTTATCTCTGGGCTTTCTATTTTGTTCCATTGATCTATATCTCTGTCTTTGTGCCAGTACCATACTGTCTTAATGACTGTAGCTTTGTAGTATAGTCTGAAGTCAAGCAGGTTGATTCCTCCAGTTCCATTCTTCTTTCTTCAGATTGCTTTGGCTATTCAAGGTTTTTTGTATTTCTATACAAATTGTGAAGTTATTTGTTCTAGTTCTGTGAAAAATACCACTGGTAGCTTGATAGGATTGTATTGAATCAATAGCTTGCTTTGGGTAGCATACTCATTTTCACTATATCGATTCTTCTGATCCATGAACATAGCATATTTATCCATCTATTCGTGTCATCTTTTATTTCTTTCATCAGTGTTTTATAGTTTTCTATATATAGATCTATTGTTTCTGTAGGTAGATTCATTCCTAAGTATTTTATTATTTTCATCACAATGGTGAATGGGATAGTTCCCTTAATTTCTCTTACTGTCTATTCATTATTAGTGTATAGGAAGCTGAGGGATTTCTGTGCATTAATTTCATATCCTGCAACTTTATTATAATCATTGATTAGCTCTAGTAATTTTCTGGTGGTGTCTTTAGGGTTTTCTATGTAGAGGATCATGTCATCTGCAAACAGTGAGAGTTTTACTTCTTTTCCTGTCTGGATTCCTTTTATTTCTTTTTCTGCTCTGATTGCTGTGGCTAAAACTTCCAAAACTATGTTGAATAGTGGTGGTGAGAGTGGGCATCCTTGTCTTGTTCCTGACTTTAGGGGAGATGCTTTCAATTTTTCGCCATTGAGGATAATGTTTGCTGTGGGTTTGTCATATATGGTTTTTTTTAATTATGTTGAGGCATGTTCTTTCTATGCCTGCTTTCTGGAGAGCTTTTATCATATATGGGTGTTGAAGTTTTCAAAGGCTTTCTCTGCATTTTTTGAGATAATCATGTGTTTTTTATCTTTCAATTTGTTAATGTGATGTATCACATTGATTGATTTGCAAATACTGAAGAATCCTTGCATCCCTGGGATATGGCCCACTTGGTCATAATGCATGGCCTTTTTAATATGTTTTTTGGAGTCTGCTAGAATTTTGTTGAGGAATTTTTATCTATGTTCATCAGTGATATTGGCCTGTAGTTTTCTTTTTTTGTGGCATCTCTGTCTGGTTTTGGCATTAGGGTTGATGGTGGCCTCATAAAATGAGTTTGGGAGTTTACCTCCCTCTGCAATTTTCTGGAAGAGTTTGAGTATGATAGGTGTTATAGTTAGTTCTTCTCTAAATTTTTGGCAGAATTCACCTGTGAAACCATCTGGTCCTGGGCTTTTGTTTGTTGGAAGGTTTTTTATTAAGTTTCTATTTCCATGCTTGTGATGGGTCTCTTAAGATTTTCTATTTCCTCCTGGTTCAGTTTCAGAAGGTTAAACTTTTCTACGAATTTGTCCATTTCTTCCAAGTTGTCTGTTTTATTGGCATATAGTTTCTGATAGTAGTTTCTTATGATCATTTGTATTTCTGTGTTATCTGTTGTGATTTCTCCATTTTCATTTCTAATTTTCATTTCTTCTCCCTTTTTTTCTTGATGAGTCTGGCTAATGGTTTGTCTCCTTTTTTTTTTTCCCTCAAAGAATCAGCTTTTAGTTTTGTTAATTTTTTGCTATAGTCTCCTTTGTTTCTTTTTCATCTATATCTGCTCTAACTTTTATGATTTCTTTCCTTCTACTAACCCGAAGGTTCTTCATTTCATCTTTTTCTAGTTGCTTTAGGTGTAAAATTAGGTTACTTATTTTATTTTTCTTGTTTCCTGAGGTAAGCTTGTATTGCTGTGAAGCTTCCCCTTAGACTGCTTTTACTGAATACCATAGGCTTTGGGTTGTTGTGTTTTCATTTTATTTGTTTCTATGTAAATTTTGTTTTCCTTTTGATTTCTTCCATTATTTGTTGATTATTCAGAAACATGTTGTTTAGCCTCCATGTGTTTGTATTTTGAATAGCTTTTTCCCCCCTGTAGCTTACATCTAATCTTACTGCATTGTGATTGGAAAAGATGCTTGAAATGATTTCAATTTTTTACAATTTACCAAGACTAGATTTACGGCCCAGGATGTAATCTATCCTGGACAATGTTCTATGTGCACTTGAGAAAAGGTGAAATTCATTGTTTTGGAGTGATATGTACTATGGATATCAATTAGATCTAACTGGTCCATTGTATAATTTAAAGTTTGTGTTTCCTTGCTAATTTTCCATTTGGTTGATCTATCCAAGGTGTGAGTGGGGTATTAAAGTCTCCCACTATTATTGGGTCACTGTTATTTTCCCCTTTCATACTTGTTAGCATTTGCCTTACATATTGAGGTGCTCCTATGTTGGCTACATATATATATTTATAGTTGTTTTATCTTCTTCTTGGACTGACCCTTTGATCATTATGTGGTGTCCTTCTTTGTCTCTTTTTACAGTATTTATTTCAAAGTCTATTTTATCTGATATGAGTATTAGTCTCCATTTGCATGAAATATCTTTTTTCCAGCCTTTCATTTTCAGTCTGTATGCATCCTTGGTTTGAGATGGGTCTCCTGTAGACAGCATATATAGAGGTCTTGTTTTTGTATCCATTCAGCCAGACTTTGTCTTTTGGTTGTGGCATTCAACCCATTTACATTTAAGGTAATTTTTAATAAGTATGATCCCATCACCATTTACTTTGCTGTTTTGGGTTCAAGTTTATGAACCTTTTCTGGGTTTCCTATCTAAGAGAAGATCCTTTAGCATTTGTTGAAGAGCTCGTTTGGTTGTTCTGAATTCTCTCAGCTTTTGTTTGTCTATAAAGCTTTTGATTTCTCCTTTATATTTGAATGAGATCCTTGCTGGGTATAGTAATCTGGGTTGTAGACTTTCCTCTTTCACCACTTTAATTATGTCCGGCCATTCCCTTCTGGCCTGAAGAGTTTCTATTGAAAGATCAGCTGTTATCCTTATGGAATCCCCTTGAGTGTTATTTGTTGCCTTTTCCTTGCTGCTTTTAATATTTGCTCTTTGTGTTTGATCTTTGTTAGTTTGATTAATATGTGTCTCAGGGTGTTTCACCTTGGGTTTATTCTTTTTGGTACTCTTTGGGTTTCTCAGGCTTGCATGACTATTTCTTTCCCCATTTTAGGGAAGTTTCCACCACTATCTCCTCAAGTATTTTCTCATGCCCTTTCTTTCTGTCTTCTTCTGGGACTCCTATGACTTAAATGTTGGGGCATTTAACATTGTCCCAGAGGTCTCTGAGGTTGTCATTATATCTTTTAATTCTTTTTTCCTTTCTGCTTCATTTATTTCCACCATTCTGCCTTCCACTTCACTTATCCTATCTTCTGCCTCAGTTATTCTACTGTTGGTTCCCTCCAGAGTGCTTTTGATCTCATTTATTGCATTATTTATTACTGATTGACTCTTCTTTATTTTTTCTAAGTCCTTGTTAAACATTTCTTGCATCTGCTCAATCCTTGTCTCTAGTCTATTTATCTGTAGCTCCATTTCGTTTTCAAGATTTTGGATCATCTGTACTATCATTATTCTGAATTCTTTTTCAGATAGACTCCCTATCTCCTCCTCTTTTGTTTTGTTTGGTGGGCATTTATTATGTTCCTTTATTTGTTGAATATTTCTCTGCCTTTTCATTTTGTTTAGATTGCTGTGTTTGGGGTGCCCTTTCTGTAGGCAGGAAGTTCATGGTTACTCTTTATTGTGGATCCTGCTCCCTGTGGGTAGGGTTGGAATAGTGGCTTGTCAAGGTTTCCTGGTTAGGGGAGCTTGTGTCTGTGTTCTGGTGGGTGGAGCTGGGTCTCCTTGCTGAAGTGCAATGTAGCATCTAGTTGTGAGTTTTTGGGTGTCTATAGTTTAGGCATGGCTTTGGGGAGCCTGTCTTTTCATGCTCAGGACTGTATTCCTGCTTTGCTGGAGAATTGGTGTGGTATGTCTTGCTCTGGAACTTGTTGCCTCTTGGGTAGAGCTTGGTTCCAGTGTAGGCATGAAGGTTTTTGGGTGAGCTCTTGTCTATCAGTGTTTCCTGGAATCAGGAGTTCTCTGGTGTTCTCAAGTTTTGGAGTTAAGTCTCCTGCCTCTGACTTTCAGTCTTATTCTTACCGTAGCCTCAGGACTTCTCCATCCATACAGCACAGATGATAAAACTTCTAGGTTAATGGTGAAACAGTTATCCACAGTAAGGGACACCCAGACAGGTTCACAGAGTTACATGGAGAAGAGGAGAGGTAGGAGGGAGAGAGAGGTAACCAGGAGGAGAAGAGGGGGGATCAAAAGGAAAGAAAGCAATCTAGTTAGTAATCAATTCCCTCAGTGCTCTCCACAGTCTGGAGCACCCAGAGAGATTCATGGAGTTGCACAGAGAAGAGAAGAGCAAGGGAGGAGATAGAGGTTACCTGGAGGAGAAAAGGAAAAATTCAAAAGGGAAGAGAGCAATCAATCCAGTAATCACAACCCTAAGTGAAAATGGATACTGAAGATTAGATTCTTAAAGTTCAAAATTGATAACAAATACCAAAAAGCAAAGATTAAAAATCTAGAGTAGAGGTTAGATTCTCAAAAACAAATTAAAAATACAAAACAAAATCAATCACAAAAATAATGAAATATATATATGAAATTTGCTTTAAAAATAGGGTATTTTTTTTTTTGCAAGGTAATAGTTAGTTAGTTAGTTAATTAAGTCGCTCAGTCATGTCCGACTCTTTGCAATCCCATGGACTGTAGCCCACCAGGCTCCTCTGCCAATGGGGTTCTCCAGGCAAGAATACCAGAGTGGGTTGCCATTTCCTTCTCCAGGGGATCTTCCCAACCAAGGTATTGAACCTAGGTCTCCCGCATTGCAGGCAGACTCTTTAACCTCTGAGCTACCAGGGAAGCCATAGTAGGTTATAAAAATGAAAATTAAAGGAGTAATAAAGAACTTAAATTTAGAAAAAAATTTAAAATGTTAACAGAAAAATTATATCTGGGAATTTCTCTGGAGCTGTTGAGGATAGTGTGGGGTCAGTTCAGTTTCAGATAGATCCTTTTTCCAGCTTGTACTTGTTCTCAAGGTCTATAGGCCCCTCCAATGCTTAGTCAATGCTAACTACAGGGTTTTAATATGTTGCACCTGTCACTTTCAGAACAGTTTCCTCTTCTCTATTTTGGCTTCCTCTTTTTGCAAGTCTCTTCAGTGTCTAATTTCCATCCTGACACAAGAGGGTGAAGGTGGTCACTTACTTAGGCTCACTTGTTCATATGTGTTGTGGGGAGGGAGGGACATTGCAAACAAATATCACTGGCATGTGTAGGGAGCGCTCACTGTGTGTGGACCACACTGGATTTGTCCCAGCTCAAGGTGGCGTGTGCTTCCTGGGTTTACACTGCTCAGGCTCTGGGGTGCTCCGCAAGAGCACTCTCCAAAGTGGGCCTTGCATTTCCTGCACTTTCCAGGTCTAAGCCACTCAGGTTCTCGGGTACTCTGCAAGGGCACATATACAGTTGAGTGTGCATTTTGTGCCCTTCCCAGGTCTGAGCAGCTCAGGTGACCAGGTTCTTGGCAAGTGCACTGTCCCAGGTGGACCATGTGTCTTAATCACCTCCCAGGTTCTGGCCTCTGGTTTCCTGGGTGCACCGCAAGAGCACCGTCTCAGCTTTACTGTATATCTCCTCTGGGGAGCTGATCTCAGACTGCAACCCTCCTGTCAGATATCAACCATCCAGGATCCCAGGGAAATGTGGTTAGCAACTGGGACCCTGCTCACAGTTTGGTGGAGGATGCCAGTCTCTGTGGCTGAGATTGTAGCAGCCCTTTGCTTTCTAGCTCTGGCTGTTGCATGGATTGAGTTTTAAGCCAGCTTTTTACTTTTCTCTTTCACCCTCATAAGAAGCTCTTTAGTTCCTCTTTGCTTTTCTGCCATGGGACTTCCCATGTGGCACTAGTAGTAAAGAACCTGCTTGCCAATGCAGGAGACATAAGAAATGCAGGTTTGATCCCTGGATCGGGAAGATTCCCTGGAGAAGGAAATGGCAACCCACCCCAGTATTCTTGCCTGGAAAACCCCATGGAGAGAGGAGCCTGGAGGGCTATAGTCCATAGGGTCACAAAGAGTTGGACACAACTGAAGTGCTTAATACAGCATATCTTCATATCTGAAGTTATTGATATTTCTCCAAGTAATATTGATTCCAGCTTGTGAGTCATCCAGTCATCCAGCCCAGCATTCCACCTGATGTGCTCTGCATAAAAGTTAAATAAACAGAGTGACAATATACAGCCTTGATGTACTCCTTTCCCAGTTTTGAACCAGTCTGTTGTTCCATGTCTGGTTTAACTGCTGCTTCTTGACCTGCATACATATTTCTCAGGAGACAGGTAAGGTGGTATTCTCATATCTTTAAGAATTTTCTAAAGTTTCTTGTGATCCACACAGTGAAAGGCTTTAGAGTAGTCCATGAAACAGAAGAGATATTTTTGGGAATTCCCTTGTTTTTTCTATGATCCAGCGGATGTTGGCAATTTGGTCTCTAGGATTGGAACCCCAGGAACCCTCTGCCTTTTCTAAATCCAGCTTGTACATTTGGAAGTTCTCAGTTCACATACTATTGAGCCTAGTTTGAAGGATTTTGAGCATTACTTTGCTAGCATATGAGACGAGAGCAATTGTGCACTAGTTTGAACATTGTTTGGCATTAACCTTCTTTGGTATTGGAATAAAAACTGACCTGTCCCAGACTGTGGCCACTGGGAGTTTTCCAAATTTGCTGACATGGTGAGTGCAGCACTTCAATAGCAAAATCTTTAGGGATTTGAAATAACTCAGCTGGAATTCCATCACCTCCTAAGGCTTACTTGACTTCACACTCCAGGATTTTCTGGCTGTAGAGAGTGACTACACCATCATGGTTATCTAGGTCATGATGATCTTTTCAGTGTAGTTCTTCTGTAAATTCTTGCTACCTCTTTTTAATCTCTTCTGCTTCTGTTAAGTCTTTGCCATTTCTGTCCTTTATTGTGCCCATCTTTGCATGAAATGTTCCGTTGGTATCTCCAATTTTCTTGAAGAGATGTCTAGGCTTTCCCATTCTATTGTTTTCCTCTATGTTTTTTTTTTTGTGTGTGGGGGGGGGTTGTTTTTTGTTTGTTTGTTTGTTTTCTGCATTTTTCACTTAAGAAGGCTTTCTCACCTGTCCTTGCTATTCTCTGGAACTCTGCATTCATCTGGGTTTATTTTTCCCTTTCTCCTTTGCCTTTTGCTTCTCTTCTTTTCTCAGCTATTTCTAAGGCCTCCTCAGACAACTACTTTGCCTTCTTGTATTTCTTTTTCATGGAGGTGGTTTTGGTCACTACTTCCTGTACAATGTTACCAACCTCCATCCATAATTCTTCAGGTACTCTGTCTACCAAATCTAATCCCTTGAATTTATTCATCACCTCCACTGTATAATCATAAGGAATTTGATTCAGGTCATACTTGAAATGTCCAGTGGTTTTCCCTACTTTCTTCAATTTAAGACTGAATTTTGCAATAAGGAGTCAATGATCTGAACCACAGTCAGCTCAGGTCTTATTTTGCTAACTGTATTGTGCTTCTCCATCTCCCTATGCAAAAGATATATAATCAATCTGATTTCAGTTATGACCATCTGGTGATGTCCATGCATAGAGTCGTCTCTTGAGTTGTTCAAAAAGGGTGTTGCCAATGACCAGTGTATTCTCTTGGCAAAAATCTGTTAGCCTTTGCCCTGCTTCATTTTGTACTCCAAGGCCAAACTTGCCTGTTACTCCAGATATCTCTTGACTTCCTACTTTTGCATTCTAATTCTCCATGATGGAAAAGACATCCTTTCTTTGGTCTTCATAGAACCATTCAATTTCATTTTCTTTGGCATTATTGGTTGGTTCTCAGACTTGGATTACAGTGCTATTGAATGGTTTGCCTTGGAAATGAACAAAGATCATTCGGTGGTTTTTTGGGATTCACCCAAATACTGCATTTGTGACTCTTTTGTTGATAATGAGGCCTGTACCATTTCTTCCTTGGGATTTTGCCCACAGTCGTAGACATAATGGTCATCTGAATTAAATTCACTCATTCACACCCATTTTATTTAACTGATTCTTAAAATGTCAGTGTTCACTCTTGCCATCTCCTGCTTGACCATGTCCAATTTATTTTGATTCATGGAGCTAACATTCCAGGTTCCTATGCAATATTGTTCCTTACTGCATCAAAGTTTCACCACCAGACACATCCACAAATGAGCATCATTTTCACTTTGGCCTAGCCTTTTATTTCCTTTCTGGAGTTATTTCTCTACTCTTCCTTAGTAGGATATTGGACACCTACCAACCTGGGGGGCTAATCTTTCAGTGTCATATCTTTCTGCCTTTCCATACTGTTCATGGGGTTCTTGAGGCAAGAATACTGAAGTGGTTTGCCATTCCCTTCTCCAGTGGACCACATTTTGTCCTCTCCACCATGACCCTTCTGTCTTGGGTGGTTCTGCATGACATGGCCCATAGCTTCATTGAGTTACATGGGGCTGTGACCCATGTGATCAGTTTGGTTAGTTTTCTGTGATTGTAGTTTTTGTTCTGGAGGCTGTGGGATTATAGTTCTTACTTCTTCTGTTTGCCCTCTGATGAATGAGGATAAGAGCCTTGTGCAAGTTTTCTGATGGGGGGGACTGACTATGGAGAAAACTGGGTCTTGCTCTGGTAGGCAAGGCCTTGCTCAGCAAATCTTCAATCCCATAGTCAGGTGATGGGTGGGGCTGTGCTCCCTCCCTGTTAGTTGTTTGGCCTGAGAGGACCCAGTCCTGCAGTCTACAGGCTCTATGATACAGCTACTGGTGACTTCCAAACGGACTTATGCCAACATGTTCATGACATAAGCCACCACAATTCCAAGATTTGGTCTCAAAGAAATGGGAACATACTGACCCTGGAACTGAAGATTAACTCTACTTAATTAAACATGATGCTTATTAGACCATCTCATGATAAATTTCAAGATGACTGTTTGAGCTAATGTACTGTTTCTGCATGTAGCCCACTCCCTCCACCTATAAAAGCTCTTGCCCATGATTGTCAGTGGAGGGATTCAGTCTTTAGATAAGAGTTCCCTGTTCCCACAAGCCTGGTTCCTGGCCTCCAAATAAAGCGAACTTTCTTTCCACCAACCTTGCTTTTTTTGGCTTTTGATCAGAGAGCAGCTGGACCCCACTTTTGGTAGCAGTTGTATATTGATGGGTAATTATTTGGGTGACATACTTAGAGTGGGTGGATTGTGGATTGTGAAGAAGCACACCACCTAGCTCTTGTTTCATTGTCAGCAGCACCCGGGGAATCTAGATTATGCCAGTTCCCATACATTCTCAAGAGAGTCGAGAAAGTCATCAGTTCTTTGGAGAGCTCCCAAAAAGTCAGTATGGCGGGCTACAGATCCAGTCTTTTCTCTCCTTCTCCAGGAGATGAGAGTTTTCCCCTCAACCATATGGCCACATGGTAGGGGTAGGAATTGTTGTGAGACAGTGCCATGATGCACTGGCTTTGATGCACCTGAATTTGTGCTTGTCTCTTAACTGACTTCTGATTCTCTCACAAAAAGAACTGGTCCCTGTGTTGTTATTGAATTAGTGTTTCCGTGGGAGGAAGGAGGGAATGGGACTTCCTACTGTAAGCAAGTGGGACCCTATGAGGCCTTCCCACCCTTCACCCACATCCTCTGCCTACCTTTTTTCTGTAGAAAAACTTTAATCAAAGAATAAATGTAACCAGAAGTGAGAAAATGCAGAAAGAAAGGAAAACAGTCAAGCAAGACAAAATAATAATTACTTTAGCCATTAAACAAAGTCTAGGACCTTGGCTCCTCTTCCAGGACTATATATAATATTCTGAGCATGTCTAATGGGCTGTTTTGCAGATACTGAAACCCCATCTGTTAGGAGAAGCTAACTGTGTGCTGCCCACAAGCACTTAGACCACAGATTGGTTGGAACCAGAAGCTTGATGGTATTGATTCCCAATTACGTCACCACCAACCAATCAGAAGGATGTCTACAAGCTGACCACACATCCCACAAACCCCCTCCCTCATCCTGTCTTTACAAACATTTCCCTGAAATCCATCAGGGAGTTGAAGTCTTTTAAGCAATAGCTTCCTGAACTCCCTATTTGGCACCTGTAATAGAACTATTCTTTTCTACTTCACCCAGAACTCTGTCTCTAAGCTACAATTCGGCACCAGTGCACAGAGATCAGGTTTTGGCTTCACCACTCTGCCATCTTGCTGACTTCACTCACATATTGTGTGTCTAAGAAATTCTTACTAGAAGGCCCTGAGCAGATTTCCTCTAAAATCTCTTGGATAAGAATTAGGTCCCATCTTATACCATCGATGACAGTGGGCTCCAAATGGCACCAGGAATTAAGACAAATAAGTTTCCATTTTAGAAGCAAAATGTTGGGAAGAGAATATTTCTTTTCTGGAGGAAAAAATAGTGGTTTGGAAATTTGGAGGAAGGAAAGATGCATAGGACACAAAGGCATCAACAATGCAGGAAGCCTATGTTTTGTGGAGTCTCTGCCGATATAAGCAATTTGAGTCAGCCTGGCAGCCCTATGTAGAGGCCTGATCTTGCGTGATTCTGGGAAAGAAATGATGTGTATGGCAGCCAGGATGATCAACTCACCAGATCAATTTTCTAAAAGTGGGACATGGGACAACACTCCAGCATGCATCTCTATGCATCTTAGAGGATCTAGCTGCCTCAAGCACAATGTAGAGGCTTGAGAGCCTCTGAAGTGGAGATACAGAGTCTAGGCAGGGCCCATGAAGCTTCTTACCCAAGCCAGGATGCCTTGTTTTGGTGATGCTGTTGACTCTGACTCATTCAGGCAGCTAAAGAGGGGTTCAGACATTAAAAAAAAAAAAAAAACATTTCAAATCTCAGCAACCCTTAAAGTTCAGTTTCCAGAGCACCAGACCCACTTGCCCAGGGATAAAAGGAGTACTGGGAATTCAGGTTGATTTAGACAATCAGAGAGAACAGTCCTCAAGGAGGAGGAAGAAGAGCCCAGAGAAAAGAAATATCAAAGAGCCCACTTGGAACACATCAGGGCAGGAGAGGTAACAGGCTTCCTCTTGAAATAAACTATAACTATTTGATTATGGCTACCTGAACCTCTGTGTGGGACATTCTGAACCCAAACCTAGACTCCATAGCTCAAGACCATGATTACAAAAGGGTTCTTCATGAATAGAGGATGTGGGTTGGGAAGACTGGAATCCGATGTTTGCCATTCTGGCTGAGAAGAGTTGTCTCAGCCCCTTACACCCAGGATCTGTAGGAAAGCTTACATAAACCATCCTGTTGGCACTTACTGGTCTGTACTGAAATATTCAAAAGGGAGTGTACATTATTCTATAGCCATCAAAATGAAAACAAAGGAATGCTTATAACTCAGCTGCTAGTAATGAAGTACAGGAGTGTGTCTATTTGTGTGTGTTTATCTATTTCTGCTTTATTGATTACGCCAAAGCCTTCAACTGTGTGGATCACAATAAACTGTGGGGAATTCTGAAAGAGATGGGGATACCAGACCACCTGACCTGCCTCTTGAGAAACCTGTATGCAGGTCAGGAAGCAACAGTTAGAACTGGACATGGAACAACAGACTGGTTCCAAATAGGAAAAGTAGTACATCAAGGCTGTGTACTGTCACCCAGCTTATTTAACTTATATGCAGAGTACATCATGAGAAACGCTGGGCTGGAAGAAGCACAAGCTGGAATCAAGATTGCCAGGAGAAATATCAATAACCTCAAATATGCAGATGACACCACTCTTATGGCAGAAAATGAAGAGGAACTAAAAAACCTCTTGATGAAAGTGAAAGAGGAGAGCGAAAAAGTTGTCTTAAAGCTTAACATTCAGAAAACTAAGATCATGGCATCTGGTCCCATCACTTCATGGGAAATAGATGGGGAGACAGTGGAAACAGTGTCAGACGTTATTTTGGGGGGCTCCAAAATCACTGCAGATGGTGACTGCAGCCATGAAATTAAAAGACGCTTACTCCTTGGAAGGAAAGTTATGACCAACCTAGATAGCATATTAAAAAGCAGAGACATTACTTTGCCAACAAAGGTCTGTCTGCTCAAGGCTATGGTTTTTCTAGTGGTCATGTATAGATGTGAGAGTTGGACTGTGAAGAAAGCTGAGCACCAAAAAATTGATGCTTTTCAACTGTGGTGTTGGAGAAGACTCTTGAGAGTCTCTTGGACTGCAAGGAGATCCAACCAGTCCATCCTAAAGAAGATCAGTCCTGAGTGTTGATTGGAAGGACTGATGCTGAAGCTGAAACTCCAATACTTGGCCACCTCATGCGAAGAGTTGACTCATTGGAAAAGACCCTGATGCTGGGAGGGTTTGGGGGCAGGAGGAGAAGGGCATGACAGAGGATGAGACGGCTGGATGGCATCACCGACTCGACAGACATGGGTTTGAGTCAACTCCAGGAGTTTGTGATGGACAGGGAGGCCTGGCCTGCTACGATTCATGGGGTCGCAAAGAGTCGAACACGACTGAGTGACTGAACTGAAGTGAACTGATAGGTATGTGAGGGAGAGAAAGTGTGTGAGTGTGCACGCATGTGTGTGTGTGAGTGTGTGCTGGAATGTATTGGGATGTTATAGCAAAACCTGAATAAACCTTTTGTCCAACCCAGTAAGTTGGAAAACACTTAGAAACTGGAGACCTGTGACCAGATTAAAATGGAAGACCGATTTAACACCCCATCTGCTTTTGTTCCCTTGCGCACCTCCCTCCCATCCCCGAATCTGGCGGCAGTGCTAACAGGCTGTGACACCGCAAAAGCCCAGGGCCTAAGAGCTGACAGGGGAGTGTCTGCCAGGCAAACCCTCACTGAGGCTGTGTGCAGATTGGCCCTGGCAGTCAAGGACACTCTCTTCATGGGAAATATCTGAAACTCACTCCACAGGGCAATTCAACAAAGCAGAGCCTTATCAGGTGTACAAAGCACATTTTCTCAGTTAAATTCTGGCTCTAGGCTTACATGCAACTAGGATACAAGCTGAAAGGACTGTTCAGTCAGCTGCAGATTTCCATTTATGTTTCCTATTAATTGTAGAAATAAAGCACTTACTACTTAGGAGATGGCCTGACATGGCTTATTGGTAATAAGCCCCCCAAAATTATCATATAAAGCAAAAGGGACTCTGGGTTTCAGAGCTGATAGGCAACCTCAGCTTCATATATTCTGCTCCATTTAAGTCTTCTAAAGGAAGCACACCTCTCATGCAGCCAGTCAATAGAAGCTGAAAAATCTTCTGGGCATTTTTCCAAAAAGTCAAGTGCATTTTTAATTAAACAGCACTTTTTGCTGTTTCTCTCCATATTATTATCTACCACCGAGACACAGTGAAAAAGCACAGGTCACCTTCACCATAGCTTATCATTCAATTCATAACCACAATAGTTCAAGTCTAAGGTCAAATTTCTCCTATCCCCTTTGCTTTGTAGGTTGGTCCTGGAGCCTGAGATCACAGCTGCATCAGAGATCTGAATATCGCAAATTTTCTAAAAATAGGGTCCATAGATTTAAGGAATCAGCCCCTCAGGGAAGTCACATCAGAGCTTAGGATATGGTTCAAACTCAAGCTGTGATCTGAAGGGAGCCTGCTGATGAGGGAGAACATGATAGGGGAATGGTTTTCAGTCCATTCCTCATTGTTTTCCAACATTTTGCCTCTATCAGTACTGCCACAAAGCATGCTTTCAGCTAAATATTGTACAGAGATTTCTTTCTTTCCATTGGTTTGTATTCTTCACTGTTTTCATTTTAGACATTCTGCTCAGGGTCTGAGTCACCATCTGTACCCCTCTGGAAAATGTTATTTTTCTTAACATTATTTACTAAGCTTCCTCTGACTATTGTATAGTTTCATGTTTAAAAAATTTATTCTCAGATTCTTCACTTAAAGAAAGTCTAGACTCAGGTGCTGAAGGGATATTATTGAATAATTCCAAATAAATCCATTAGAAAACATTTATGAGAAAAAATTAAAGTGTTCATTAAAATAGAAAGTAAACAAAACGTCTTTCTAGTCAAATATATTGAGAAAAATATGTTCTAAAACATGAGGGAAATATAATTTTACAACAGACCACAAGAATACGTGGAAAGTCCCCAAAATGTAATATATATTTTAAACAAATTCAGTAATAATTCCTAATTACTATTTGATTACTCTAAGGCCTCCAGACTTGCTCTAAGCAAAACAATCTTTCCTTCTTACAAAACAAATGATCTTCTGACATCGTTTATTTAATTTCTGATAGATAGTTTTTATCAAGTATGAAAATATAAGGCAGTAGAGTTAAGATTTTTGTTCCTAGACCTAATTGCAGAATTGTCTGCTTGCCTAATAAATAAGATTCTGAGAATTCCCCTTATTAGTTAAGGTTTCCATGAACTCTTCCTTCCTATTTGTTACTTCAGAGACTAGAAAAGACAATATTCAAGGGACCTCCCATTTTTTCCAAACTGAAATTTCACAAGAAGATAGAGTCCTATTGGAAATACACCATGAGAAGTTCCAAAACAGAACAGATATATGTGTAAGTATAGCTGAACCACTTTTTTGTATGCCTGAAACTCATGAAACACTGCAAATTAACTATACTCCAATATAAAATTAATTTTTTAAAAAGCCTCATCAAGAAAGCAGGGTTGTAAAGGTTGACAGTCCAGCTTTAGAATGGCTGCCCCAATTTACTCTGAGTTTAGTTAACTGTGAGAACACATTCTACCTTGTGTGCTAGAAGCCCCCCATGTGCGGCCAGGAGGATGAGCTCTGGTCACCCACTGAAGTCACTGGTCCTATGATGGAGTCTTCACTGCTCCTCCCCTCTCTAGCTCACACCCTCACTCCTTTATCAGGGCTGCCTGGATCACCTCTAGATAACGTCATCACACACTAAATATTTGCCTTTAAATCTACCCACCAGGGAGCCCAAACAAAGGCACAGCCTCAGTACCTGTCTGTTCCACACCTAGTCCATATCTATCCCCGCTACCTTCTTCCCTCCAAGCATCCACTGTGCTCCCAAGCTGCTCAGAGCACTGACACTATCACCAACCGACCTGAAAAGCACACTCTTTTCCTGTTTCTCCCCACAATCAACTTGTCCCTCCTGTGCCCGTGCTCTCAGCTCTTTCCTGAGAACTGAACGGATTGGACAATGGCATTCCGATGCAGCTCGCTTTGGTAGAAATAACACAGTAGCAAAAGCAAAAGGCCTGGTGCTAGGTTTATCCATCACTACCTTGGTGACCTCAGTCAACTAATCCTTCAGGTTCAAGGTCTTTCCATCAATGATATGAAGACAAAAATACCTAGGAGACAACTGCACTGATTTAGAGGGTCTAGAAGTTTCTGATAATTGGAAAATTTAGGATGGATAGGACAACATGTTCAAACAAACTTCCTATCTTAAGCATTGCCTTTGATGATGGTAAAGCCTGAGTTTTCATAGTTCAGATCTTCAAGTACAGAGAAGTTGGAGACATATGAGCCCTAACACATTGTTGTGATAATAGAAATGAGGACATACATTCAAAGGAATAGTAATGTGGAAGGATGTAGTCCAATTAAGCAGACCTAGTCTGATTATGCAGGCTTAAAATTAAATAACTCTAAAGCTGGGTGTATAGACATTCCAGAGAAATTCTCATAAAGGTACACAGGAGGTTACATGAAACAATTTACAATAAGTCCCATGCCTATAAACAAATTCCATTCTGAGAGTGTATTAGTAAGTCCAGTGTGTTCATAAGTTCAACAAAGTTAGCCTAGATACCCAACTAATACAGTCCACTGTATAGTACTGTACTGTAATAGGTTCATAACAGTTTTCATACAAAAATACATTAATGACAAAAAATAAAATATTTTTAATCTTACAGTACAGTACCTTGAAAAGTACAATAGCACAGGACAGCAGCAGGTATGCAGGGGGTGGCGTTGAGTGAACAGGTAAGAAGGCTTACTGACCGGAGGACAGAGAGGAGGTGGGAGACAGAGCGGAAGGGTCATCACCAACAGGAGCCAGGACAAGCTGCAGTTTCGCTCACACCCGACGCCGATGGCCCAGGGTCTGGTTCCTTACTGCAACCAGACGCACATTCACATCTTTGAAAGTCCACAACTTGAAGGTTCGCACGTAGGGGACTTACTGGACATCACAACTGGCAGAGGGTAGAGAGAGGCACTCTGAGAGCTCACCCTGGAGCAGGCGGGTAGCTGAGGTGTTTACAGAGCAATCCACTAGGTATTTATAGAGCAATGTTCATAGAGCTTAAAACCACAGTGTGAAGTGGGAAAAAAAGAAACAAAATATAAACTATAATACCATTTATATTTATTAAATATATATGCAGCAAAATAGAATGCACATCTTCAAAACAAATATAGGTAAAGAATATATATCAAACACAAGAATGTGTACCTATAGCAGGAAAAGAGAAGCTAGAAATCCTTAGAAAAGTTAATCAATCAATCACCCAAACAACAAGTACACAGGAGAGGGGTCTTGCCCAAACTTATAAGAGCAATGAACTAGGGAGTGTCACTGACTCAACCTTTTGTTCTCAAAGTCAAAGATGAATGGACAATTGAATAAATGGCTGTCTTAGAACCTGATTATCTGAGTGTTAATTCTGTCTTTAGCATTTACTAGCTTGATTTAACCTTTTGGAGCCCCTTCTCACAAACATAAAATATGAATAATACTATTACCCGCCTGACAGGTTCATTGTGAAGGTTAAATCAAACTCGTGGTGCCGGACACATGATCAGAACGCAGTGAGTACTAGAGATGATCAATAATCTAAAATGATGCCTCACACAGTCTAGCAGGTAGAGAAGTAGTGTTTGGGGGAGAAGAAATGAGCAGAAAGCATTACTAAGGCCCCACTTCTCCTCACCCACTAATGGAGGAGATGATGAGGACTTTGTATCTCCAGGCACCAACTGGAAATACAGTTGGCACCTGGAAATACAGATGTTTTTCTTCACTTCTGCTCCATCTTTATTGCTGCAATACAACAATGGAGCCATCCAAAATGGTGCCTGGAGGATGAGGAGGCCAACTGTTCCGTGGGCAACCCTCCTTGCTTTGCCCTGGGCAGGATGATGAGGGTGATGGAGCAATGGTCTGAGGGCATGGTGGCTCAGACAGAGCTGGCTCCAAGGAGAATGTGAGTTGTGCACAAGGGTATGTAGTGTCTACCAAGTCCTCTGCCACCAGGGGCTTGATGTCCAGAACCATGGTGGATTCTCCCTTGGTGTATTGCCCCAACTGGACAGACAAGACAAAGAGAACCACTTGGAGAAGATGAGGACTGGATTCTGGGGGTGGCAGCTAGGAAAGAAAGGTAACACGGCCAATACGGCGGGCACTGGGTATGCTAGAGTGGGGGGCTCCTCCTGGGACTGTCTGCAACAGGGTGGTTTGCTCTTCGGTCTTGGCTGTTCCCAAGATGATGGGTACAAACTAACTCTGAAGGGTTATAAGAAATCTTTGCAAGAATCACGTGGTGACAGTCAGAGAAACAGTGATGTAGGAAACAGTTCAGCAACATGACGTAAACTTGACTATCTGCATGTCCCAGGAAGCACAGAACCCAAACAGGACAGGAAAACAGCATGTGTTTTGTGTAAATACCAGCTTTCACACCTTCAAGAGTTTCCCAATGAACCCTGGAAAGCGGGCAGGGACTCCTCTTCAAAAAGTTACTGTTTTTTTAATGTGTAAAAATAATTAAGCAGTAGGGAAATACGACCTGATTCAGATAGCAACGTATGCATAAAATAAAACTGGTGTTGAAAAATCATCACACCCATCCTTCTATTTCCCCATGTTTCTTTTTTATTTGCCTGCTAAATAGAGGGGCATGTTAGTATTGCTGTCAGCTTAATAGAAGGCATTCAAGGCTCTAACAGTGGTGGGAGAAACTGTAGGCAAATCTCTTCTAAACGGGGTGTTAGTGATCACTGCCATGTTATATGCCGGCAGGGAACTTTCTTAGTTCCAGTGCAGTTCATAAGGAAAACACTAAGACTGAAAAAGAGACTGATAAAAGTTAAATCTAGCAAGTGATTAGCACCAGCGTTCCAAAAACTTCAGCCCAGCCTGAGTGTTCACTTCTGCTCCATCTTCATTGCTACAAAATAAGAGGAAACAGTAGTCAGGTTAATGGAGACAGAATTTTAAAAAACAGGCCCATTCATATTCAGGTATGGCATTTCATATAAAAATGATTTGGAGTAGGAAGTTTCTGTTTGTTGTTTTCTCAGTAGTTGTGTTGTTGTTGTTGTTGTTGTTGTTGTTGTTGTTATACAATTAATGGCAGGACAAAGACACCCAGTGGTACCTTCAAATCAGACCCCGGTCTCTCCAGAGCTCAGCACAGCAGTTCTGACCTCCTGCAAGGGGTGCCAATGACTGAGGGGCTGGTGCCAACTTAAGGAACAGCCCTGCTATCCCACCCACAACTCCTCATCCTTCAATGACTTGGCTGCTGCCAACTTTTTCTTTAGTGTCAAATGCATCATTCCCAAAAATGTAGCCTCTTAATCACAGAGAAGGTAAAGTGAACTGGGATTGGATTTTCAAAATGGGACATTACAAAAGCAGGAGACAGCAAATGAACCTCTTGCCTTTTTTTCCACATATTAATTCCGTTGGCTTCCCAAGGCTGCTATGGAGTAGGGGGGTGGTTCCACCGATTTCTTTACCCATCAATCTGTTTGATAAGATTACACCCTCTGGAGCAGATAAGGTACACTTAACTGAGTGGAAATGAGTATTAGTAGATTATACCAGTCTCAGTTCAGTTCAGTCGCTCAGTCGTGTCTGACTCTTTGCAGCCCCATGAATTGCAGCACGCCAGGCCTCCCTGTCCATCACAAACTCCTGGAGTCTGCTCAAACTCATGCCCATCGAGTCGGTGATGCCATCCAGCCATCTCATCCTCTGTCGTGCCCTTCACCTGCCCCCAATCCCTCCCAGCATCAGGGTCTTTTCCAATGAGTCAGCTCTTCGCATGAGGTGGCCAAAGTATTGGAGTTTCAGCTTCAGCATCAGTCCTTCCAATCAACACTCAGGACTGATCTTCTTTAGGATGGACTGGTTGGATCTCCTTGCAGCCCAAGGGACTCTCAAGAGTCTTCTCCAACACCACAGTTGAAAAGCATCAATTTTTTGGTGCTCAGCTTTCTTCACAGTCCAACTCTCACATCTATACATGACCACTAGA